>NC_051176.1:25249774-25555732 GCF_013339695.2 Rhipicephalus sanguineus | reverse complement strand
TGTTATATGACACCTAACAATAGTTTTGATAAACACAATAGTACAAGTTTTCCAATTATGTATAAACATAAGCTTCTATGAGGTCTTCAATACTAATGAGGTGTGGACCTAGATGTGGGACGTGTATTACCTTGGAGGAGTAAGATTTATTTCTAAACTAGAGTATAAAGTAAATCAACATACACAATAATCTGTAATGAATACTGTAAAGATTTAAAAAAGAAGGATGTTCAAGGCCCGCTTGAACAAAATTCAAGGGACCTAGGCTGACAGCCCTGACCTTTCCTGCTGAGCCTCTGCTTAGCCTTGTGTTTTATGAGGAAATCACAGCTCTCTAAGGGCTTTTAATGAATGCTGAATCAGGCATCTCTTCATACAGTACAGCCTAGATGATACGATCACGGCTCGTACGAATCTTCCCGGCCATTAGGCCTGCAGCAGTGTGTTACAGTTGAACCCATTTATAAGACACAAGCAGTTCTTGGCGGTTATATGAGTGTCTCTTATTAGCCCGAGAAGTTGGAGTGGCGCCGCCTGGCGGGCGGCCTGGATGACGCACGGAACGGACTCTTTGTCGCAGGCAGTGGTGCGCCTACACAAACAGCGCCCGCTTCGTGGCTGTTGGCGTCGCTTCTTGCTTGTCTCACGCTCAAGATAAGGACGCAAACAGCAGCGATATGCAACAGTGGTGCAACAGTGATGGTGAAACAGTGAGGAAACTATACATTTTTTTTTCCCAATCGCCAACGGTGCCCGCACCTCTTGTGAACAATTGAGATGGGTGATCAGGTTGTTGTGTGCGTGTCACCCAAGGATGGTTCGATCCAGGCCACGGCAGCTGCATTCAGACGGATGAGAAAAGCAAGAACATGCTGTGCTTAGATACAGGAGCACGTTAACAGAATCCCAGGTGGTAAAAATTATCTACAGCATGCCTCATAGCATGTAGTGGTTTGATACGTAATACACCAATTGCATTATCGAGTGTTTGTTCAGGCGATTCTTTAAGGAAATATGCTGGTTTAGCTTGCACAAGTGTTATTTGTATCAGACGCATCCGCGCAAATGGAAAGTTGTTTGCCGGGCCCATCCCGTGCACGCGTGATTGCGAAACTTGATTGCTGTCAGGTTGTCTCCTGCAGTATAGTAGCAACAGTTCTGTCACGCTCGTAAGTATAGTTGGATAGTCACCTAATAAATAAATTTTCCTCGCCAGTGTTACCCTGAGCAGCGTCAACCTGTATGTGGACCTGACGTACAAGACCAATTGTTGCCTCATTGAGGCAAAGGATTTCTATTAGTGGCCACGTCAGCGTGCGCCATCGAAGCAGTTCATTCGAATTTCTGGCATTTTTTTTGCAACGGTTACTAGCAGAGCTCCCACGTGAAGTGAACATACCACTTGTGACGCGGCGGTAGATCGCACCAGCATGATGATGATATATGTTGTTATTGGCGCAAGGGCCATTTGATGGCCAAGAGCGCCAGGACTGATAATGAATATGAACGATGGTTATGTTAAGGGCTGTATATTGGCCTAAAATTCCGCGCGCTAAAGGCGGGTAAAACATAGAAGTATTAAAAGCATGACACCAGCATAACAGCATGACACCAGCATGACACAGCAGACATGACACCAGCAGTTCGCGTAAATCGAGGTATTACAATAATATCTGGGGTTCACATCCCCCAAATCACGATATGTATGAGGGATGCAGTAGTGGAGGACTCCGGAAATTTGACCCTCTGGTCATCTGAACGTGCATGACATCGCAAGTACATGGGCCTCCACCTTTCGCCTCCTTCGAAATGCAATCGCCGTGGCCGGGATCGACCCGCGACTTTCGGGTCAGCAGCCGAGCAATGTAACCACACCACCGTGGGTACCAAGTCAGGGTATGCGACTACATAATCCCTGACTGCTTGAGAAGAACCGAACATATGATCCAAGTATACAGCCCTCGGCATTTTCTGAAACAGCTGTGTGTGGGGCAGTATTATTTGTTTAATTTCCAATTATGATGAGTGATTGTGTATGACAGACAGCTGTATCTAACATCCCGTAGCAGAAAGCAGATTCTGTCAAATCACCTATATTATTTGCAGAGGCAGACATAACTGCACGGTAAACCGCAACGTAGTTAGTAAACTGAAAACGTCGTAATTTCAATTGTAATACTTCGGCACACATGTTTTATCCTCGGAGTCTATGCCATTGTAATGAAGTTTAGCATAAGTATTTTCTTGGCACGATTTCTTGGAGTACGCGATGATAAGAATGAATGTCTTGCTGTCTTGCATCACATTTTCACAGTATAGGTCTTCTGTTCAGACAGAAGTTTCCATCTAAGCTATATTAGCCAACTTTCTTCAGCTTAGTTAATTTCGCTAGTAATAAATACTTCAACCTTGTACCTGCCAGATTGCATCGTGAATTGAGGAGTAATTGCCACCGTATCGCGAAGGAGCGGATACACGGCGGGCGCAAAAGAAGCGACTGTCAGGGGTGGAGCAAGCGAGTGAGTCCTTGCCGTGATGTCATTTCGCCGCGACTGCAGCGACGCAGTGTTCGTTCTCGGGGCTAAAAGCAGGGTTCATTTCTGATCAACCCCTATTTCGATGCAGGCACATGGTGTCTCGTATACCCAACTGTCTTTTACATCGGTGTCTCTAATAAAGGCGTTCAACAGATAGTATGGTTATTGCAAAACATTTTCACCTTGCAACTTTGACACAAACGTACGCCACTATGCAGGTACAAAACAGGTGCTCCCGCGGAATACACGGCAAACCTTGGGTGGGAACCCTATTGGGGCATGTGCAACGCGGCGCTGGTTTTGCAAGCATCATCATCAGCGGCACGTAGTGTCCTCCGAAATGGAGCACTGCGAATTTTGGAGGTCCTATACACCTTCATGTGCCTTCCTTTTAGATTACAGAAGGCTATGCCATTCTTTTTTTTTTTTTGTAGGTGCAATGATGTGTGCTGCTGCATTCGATGCAGCATTGTTTTTTACTGTGTTAACACCTGCTTGCCACGCCAAAACAACCCATGTCCTCACAGTCAGACATCCTATGAAAGGTGGACGAGAACCAAAAGAGGAAGCAGATGGGCTTGGCAAAGGAGCTAGGCTTTGCAAGGTCAACATGCACAATTGTTGGGGACGCGCGCACTTGCCAACTCTTCCGATCTGCCGGGAGACTCCCGAGTTTTGAGCAAACCTCCCAATTGTGCGGGCATGGCCGTACATCTCCCAAAAAACAGCCCAAACCCCACCATGAAGGAAAATATCAATAAAGGACAGTAGTTCTCAAACTTACTGACATCTATCGCATCAGACAAGATGTCAACGTCCCATCGTGGGAGACCTGAGCCCGGGTCTCTAAAACCTGCAGGACTTCTCAATAAAGTTATTTCCATCCATCCATATCACGTGTGCAGTGCTTCTCAAATCACTTTCACCACAGCACAATGGTGTGATGCAGGAAAGCGTACTAAGATTAGGGAGGGGCCACTGGCTGTTACGGGTCCTTGAAGAAAAAACTGTTGCGCAAAATGATGCAAGGACAGACAGGTAGACGGGACTAGCGCTAACTTGCAACTTTTCTTCATTGGTGAAACATACGGAAATATATACACAGCACAAGAGTAGCAAAGGGTATGACCCTCGCAATAATCTGACTGAAAACAGAGTCAGCAGGATATTGCCACACAAGCCTCTTTTTGTATTTTTCTGTAACATGTCTGTTACACATATAACCACACCTTGTGTTGGCTAGGAAGGAGCTCATGCGGCACTATCATCCTTAGAAATGGCCTTGTGTTGGCTTTGTGTTGGCTAGAAAGGAGCTCACGTGGCACTATCATCCTTGGAAATGGCCACCTAATTGCTCCAAATAATATACCCTATACTTGGCATTATTGTATTTTAGTTCTCATTAACATTGTGTCTAACAAAAGAAAATGAGCCCTTAAAAGTCATCTCCTTTTTTTCATTCATTGCAAGAGTCTCGTTCTGGCAGACTTGATGCCTTTAGGTAGTGTGCGAGGGATTATTGCTCAGCTGCCAGCTTGCAAAAAGATCACGTGCTACGTGACGCCAACAGGCAGAAAAAGAGTGTTCCACACTCGCCGCCACGGCTGCGCTCGGCGCTAACGTTCCTAGGTTTAAATGCACATATATATCCCAGAAAGTGGACGGGAGGATGACCGCCGCCATAGCTCAGTGGTAGAGCACCAGTCCCTGCCGGCAGCAAGTTATCTTTTCGTCCACTTTACTTTCCTCACACTTGTATCCTAATAGCTACAAATAATATACCCTATACTTTCCTTGGCGTTATTGCCTGTTAGTTCTCATTAACATCACAACCATGCCACATTGTTGATGGTTGCGTGTGCACAACAGATTGTAATCCAAATGAATAGATACTGCCAGTGTGATAAGATTAATCCAGAGGTTTCACAGCGCATACAACGAGGACGAGCAAAGAAGAGTGTGTCTCTTCTTTGCTCGTCCTCGTTGTATGCGCTGTGAAACCTTTGGATTATGCTGCACCAACTAGCCCAACGCTCAACCTTAGTGATAAGATTAGTTTGCCGTTCCGGCACCCGGGGGCGTCGATGTTTGCAATGAAATAAATACGGCACACATGACCAGCCAGTCAGTGTGTGGAACCCGCCAACGTACGTGTGTGTGATTCGGTCCGGCGACCGGCATGGCCCAGGACTACCCGGTTATCACAAGTGGCGACGAGGTCGACTGACGAACCGGACGCGCACAGCACAATCACATGTCGTCATGCCTGTCGTCGGGAAGCTGGATTCGTTCGACCCAAGTACATCGGAGTGGGCGGAATACCGTGAGCGGGCCGAGCTGTACTTCATCGTGAATGACATCCCGAGCGACAAGCACACAGCTGTATTTTTGACATGCTGCGGTCCAGAGACTTATTCTCTGCTACGAGGCCTCCTAGCACCAAGCAGGCCCGCCCAAGCAGGACTGACCAAAAATTTTTACCACACTTGGCAAGCACTACGCCCCTCGCGTATCAGAAGTAGTGGCAAGTTTTAAGTTTTTCTTGAGGCATCAAAAAAGAGGGGGAGACCGTGAGAGACTACATCGCCTCGTTGAAGAGATTAACCGAAGACTGCAATTTCGCAACATTTCGAGAGCGCATGTTGCGCGACCAGATAGTCAGCAGAATCAATGACTTAACCACGCAAACAAGGCTGCTGGAAACAACGTGTTTAACCTTCGAAACTGCGAAGGTCACCATCGTAGCTATGGAGGCTGCGCGTAAAGATTCACGCGCATTGAGCTGTCAGCAAGCACAGCTACTATCTGACGAAGCTCCGGAGCAAGCTAACGTTGTCGCCTCGGGGAAAAATTATAGCTGTTGCTTTCGTTGCGGGGGAGGTCATTCTACGCGTTGGTGTAGGCACGGCAGCACAATCTGTCACAACTGTCACCAAAAAGGGCACCTTGCAAGAGTTTGCAGCGTTCAGCCGGGGAGTAGAAATTTCAACCGGAGCCAGTCTAGTCGCAGCCGGTCTAGTCGTGTGAACAACCTGGGCGACCTGACTGTCTCTGCTGAAGAGCCTGAAGTTTTCGACTTGTGGACGCTTCACACAGCTAGTTCAGAGCCAATGCGCATAGTGGTTGAAGTTAACGGCGTAACGCTCGATAACGCTCGGCGTAACGCACGAGTTCGCCGAGCTTTTTCCGTCAGTGCCGTTGGAGCAATCGAGTGTGCAGCTGAGAAGTTTTTTCGGCGACATGAAACACATCCAGGGAAAGCTGGAAGCAATGGTCAAACTTGGTGACAAGCAGCGCCAGCTACCACTATTTGTCGTGAAAGGGGCGTGTCCTACGCTGTTTGGACGAAGCTGGATAAAGGCCTTCAAGCTAGGCATCGCTCAGACGGAGGGAGTCAATGTCGTGAAGTCTACGGAAGACCTGATAAGCCAATATCACAAAGCTTTTTTCGGAGCAGCTTGGCACGTTTCACGGCGTTGCAGCTTCTATATCCGTACAAAAGGGCGCGAAGCCACGTTTTGTCAAGGCACGTCCGATACCATTTGCTTTGCGTGATCAGGTTTTTGAAGAACTACAGAGGATGGAACGGGAAGGCGTTATCAAGCAGGTGAAAACTTCTCAGTGGGTCGCGCCCATCGTTCCTGTATTGAAGCGTGACGGCCAGGTTCGGGTCTGCGGCGATTTTAAGACTACCATAAACCCGGTGACAGTCGTCGAGTCTACCCTATTCCTAGGATTGAGGAACTTTTTGCGCGGCTTACAGGTGGCAAGAGGTTCACAAAGCTTGACTTGCAAGACGCCTACCAGCAGGTCCCACTCGATGAGGAGTGCCAAGAGCTAGTCACCATTAACACTCCGAGGGGGTTATACCGATTCACACGGCTGCCGTTCGGGGTTTCATCAGCTCCGGCTATATTTCAGCGAGATGGAAAATCTTTTGCACGACCTTGACCATGTCGTAGTGTACTTTGACGATATTCTGGTCACAGGAACCAGTGACAAAGAGCATTGGGAAAATTTCGGCCGAGTGTTGGATCGTCTGAAAACCGCGGGACTGCGACTGAAGTTATCCAAATGCGAATTCTTGAAACCAGAAGTCCAGTACTTGGGCCATATCATTAGTGCGGCTGGGCTGCGTCCAAACCCGGCTAAGACTGAAGCAGTGCTGGAAGCCCCCGCACCCCGAGCGGTCAAGGAACTTCAGTGTTACATCGGGTTGGTTAATTTTTACAGAAAGTTTTTGCCAAACCTTTCTGCCGTGTTACAGCCGCTCAATAGTTTGTTGGCGTCAGGAACACCATGGCGCTGGGAAACTGATGAAGAGCAGGCATTTCGGAGAAGCAAGGAGCTATTGGCCTCTGCTGCTATACTGGCACACTTTGACCCAGGAAAGCCAACTGTGCTTGTCACTGAGGCATCTCCTTTCGGTATTGGAGCAGTACTGGCGCAACGAGAGTCATCTGGAGAAGAGCGCCCCATTGGTTTTGTCTCCCGCAGCCTGGCAGCCGCGGGAGGCAAACTACAGCCAATTAGATAAGGAGGCATTGAGCCTTGTATTTGGCGTTACAAAGTTCAGGCAGTACTTATGGGGCCGGCATTTCGAGGCCGTCACAGATCACAAACCGCTGCTCGGCCTGCTCGCAGCAGACAAACCAGTTCCCGAATCCTGTTCTCCGAGAGTGCTAAGGTGGGCCTTGCTGTTGTCAGGGTACAGTTACGACCTGAAGTATAGGCCGGGTTCACAAATTGCACATGCCAATGGGTTAAGCCGGCTACCTCTGCCAACTGCCGATTTTGTTCTTGACTGCCCTGCCTAAGTGTTAATGCTGGAAGGAGTATACCCAGGGGTGCTGTCGTCAAATGCTGTTGCGGCAGCCACCTCCAGAGACCCGGTGCTGTCGCAAGTAAGAGCAGCGTTGTGGTCAGGCTGCGAGATAAACCTAGGGTCAGAGGGAAGACCCTACGAGACGCGTTTTCACGAGATGAGTGTGCAAGCGAACTGTCTATTGTGGGGCAACAGAGTCATTGTTCCAAAATCCTTACAAAGGGAAGTCCTCCAGTTGCTGCATGAGAATCATCCAGGACTGTCCAAAATGAAGGCAGTTGCACGTAGCCATGTGTGGTGGCCTAGCTTGGATAACGATATAGCGATAACCATTCAAAGGTGCCGTAGTTGCCAGGAGCATCAAAGAGTGTCACGACCAGTGCCTGTCATGCCCTGGCCATTCCCAGAGAAACCGTGGTCACGGCTGCATGTGGACTATGCCGGTCCCTACAGGAACACCTACTTTTTTATCGCAGTCGATGCATTCTCAAAGTGGATTGAGGTGTTCCCGGTCTCCACACCCTCGGCTGAAGCAACTATCTCCTGCATCCGAATTATGTTCGCAAACCAAGGCCTTCCAGATGTGGTCGTGTCGGATGATGGGCCAGCATTTGCCAGTGAGCTCTACTCTACATTCCTCAAGAAAAACGGGGTGAGGCGAATGCTGGTGCCGCCGTATCATCCAGCGTCAAACGGTGCTGCAGAGCGGGCAGTGCAGACTGTCAAAAACAAGTTGCAGAAGGCTGGCCCTGCTGATATTCGCACTCAAATTGCCCGCATGCTCCTGACTTACAGGTCAACGCCTCACGAGGTCACGGGTTGCTGTCCGTCGGAGCTGTTGTTGGGGTGGAAGCTGAGGACTGCGTTGGACCTGCTGCACCCAGACCTCAGGACTAAGGTGCTACAGAAGCAACTTAAGCAGAAAATCAGATGCGACCTAGGAACAAGACCCAGGGTTTTGGGTCATCCTGGTGACCAGGTGTTCACAAGGAACTTCCGTCCGGGTCCTGCGTGGCTCCCTGCAGTCGTCACCGAACAACGCACTTCGTCCATGGATGTTCTACTGGAGGACGGACAGCGTTTAACTCGACATCTGGATCACATCCGCCAGCCCCCTGAGGAACTGAGTGCAGACAACCAAAAGTCAGGCAGCCCAGTAGCTACAGGTCTTGCTCCAAGCTTGGACGAGGGTCAGCGGCAGCTAACTCCGGATCACCTTCACGACACGGAGTCTAGGCAAGATCCCAAGGAAGACGTGGCGAGGGCAACGGAACTTGCTGTCACAGCACCCAGTACTCCTGTCCTGCATCGAAGTACCAGAATTCGACAACCAGTATCGCGCTACTCACCTTAAACAATTGTTTGCAGCCATTAATATAAAGGGGGGAGAGATGTGATAAGATTAGTTTGCCGTTCCGGCGCCCGGGGGCGTCGATGTTTGCAATGAAATAAATACGGCGCACATGACCAGCCAGTCAGTGTGTGGAACCCGCCAACGTACGCGTGTGTGATTCGGTCCGGCGACCAGCATGGCACACCACAGATGAAACGCAAACAAAGACAGCAAGAAAAAAGCTTCGCGAACCATAAAACAAAGGTACTAGTTGAATGGAAACCAGAAAACATTTAATCCAAGTGGTGCATCATTTCAGATGACGAGAGACGTATTTCTAGGCAAAATCCACAGGAAAAATTTCAGGCTGGTGTTACGGGTCACAGCACATTTTGTCCCTTAGACATGCGCGCACACACCGTATGTTTACGAGTACCAATATGACCGTTGACGTCTAAAGAATTTACTTGCAATCACTCATGTCTGCCTATGACGTTGCTGCAGCCCTGAGAAACAATAAATCAACACGTTCGCCAGCTTTTTGTTGCATGTGTCCAAGAAAAATAACTGTTGGCGTTTTACGTCCCATAACCACGACATGATTATGAGGGACGTTGTAGTGGAGGGCTCTGGAGATTTCAACCACCTGGGGTTCTTTGAGGTGCACTGACATTGCACACTACACGGGCCTCAAGCATTTTGCCTCCATTGAAATGCGGCTGCCACAGCCAGGATTCGATCGCGAGACCTTCGGGTCAGCAGTCAAGCACCATAACCATTAGACCACTGCGATGGGTCAGCCACATTCTCTGGTGGTATGAATTTTGGATGACACGAATATTCTTCGTGACCCCGCGTGATTCACATCACCAACGTTTTACCAGCTACAATGGCCCTATCTGTAGTGAAGCTCTCCATCCTTTTTGTGCCAATAATTATAAAACCCGTGTGCCTTGTTACACCTAGTGGCAAAACATCACCAAAAAGGCATTCAGTGAAGCGAAATGCACTCGCTCAAAGCAATAATCAATCTGGCAGTCTATCTGTGTCAACGACCAGCAAGTTAGCTGGGGTGTTATGCCACACTCTGGAAAAGAATATGGTCAGTCTTGGTTCGCAGAGTGAACATTCAAACAAAGGTGCAACAAAAAATGACATGGTAGGGCACTGACCGGGTTGCACTGGTTGGGGGGCCTGCACACCACCCGGCCCGTCACCTGCACCACAGACTCGAGTGGCAAGCACTCAAGCTGGGCTTTTGCTGACTCAGCCTGGAAACACAGTGAATGTGCAACACATGAGACGCTGGTGAAAAGAGGGCTACTCACATGGCGGAATTTCTGGCTGGTGTTTGGCCACACAGTTGGTCCTACTGCGACAGCCACTTTGCAATTTCTTTGTGGGTGTGTTGGCTGCAGCCACGATGGTAGCGATGACAAATCTTAGCGACAATGCCACTTTTCGGTTTTTTTAATCGCCTGTTTGCCTTGTTCGTGTGAGCAAGGGACTTCTGTGGGGAATTCTCCTCACCAGCTGACGTCACTAGGCTCCACCTTTACCCTGCAGATTTCTCCCCCATGTGAATATCACATAAAATACAGCATGATATACATGCACACACATACAAAGACAGCAGAATATCAACAATGCCCCAAGCAATCTCATGTTTGTTTTTTTGTTCTTTTCCACCACCTAAGGCAAGTTCATACAAGCTCACGTAACTATCAGGCTTACTATTTTGCCAGTGCAACTTAACTGGCAAAGCACCCTAAGCATAACGAGCAAGGTGTTGGCGTGGCTTCCATCTGCATCGGTTGTCTTTTTTACTAGTTTCATTGACGTTTTCCTTATTAATTGCAGAGTGTCAAATTGAGAAAAAAAACAAAGAAAAAACACAGATTCGGTTTGAGTTTGGATTCAATGTGCTCCATTTTGCTCTGGTTCAGCTCTGGTTTACAGAAATAAAAATGTGTAGTGGATCGCAAGGAACATGGCAGACTTTCATCTTCGACACACTGCGCAATACTAAAGTCAAACCCACTTATGATTCCAGATATAATGATCTATCGGTAATAACGACCATATTGTGGTGCACTAAGAATTTTCCTATGCTACCCGCTGAAACTGCCCCCAGATATAGAGAACATTTTCTAAAGCATCATACTTTTACAACAGACACTTCAGACATGGTCGCAGCAAAAATATGGTGCATACAAAGTGAAAAAAAAAAAAATCAAAACAGGCCTTTTAGATCACGAGAGAGACGCATACTCCAGCTTAATCACAACAAAGATATCCAACATCTGATCGGTGAGCACTTGATGCAGATTTTGGACTCCACAAGTGAGGTCACTCAACTTTCAGGCATTTCTCCATAGGTAGAATGGCAGTGAGGAAAAAAAAAAAGTAGGACGGAGCATGAAGCCTGGCGGTCAGCTTTCGCATGGCCAAATTTTCTGACACCATTCGCTAAAGCCACGACTGCCTAAGACAAACAAAGCAATGCCTTGGAATGCAAGAAACCATAAATGCAGCAAGGGATAACTGTGATAACTTTTTGTTGCATAAAAGGGAACTGCCCCCCTGAACTCACCAACACCACAATGTGCCGCAATAGACCTGCCTTTTCAGTAACTGCAGAGAATGGTCGACCAATGATTCTGACTTCCACGCAACTGCAGTGATGCCTTTGCAGATAAATATCCAAAAAGAGCGAATACGCAATAAAGGCTACAAATAAATGTGCCATTATGACTTATCTCCAAAAACCCAATAACAATAGGCATCTTCAGCTATCTGTTTGGCCACAAGTGTAGCCTGCTGCAAGTTTTTAATAGGAAACAACCTAATTGCACCATGCTCCCATCTGCAACTTCGCTGCTGCACTGTGCAAGACTGCTGTCGAGTCTGCCTCTCCACTTCACACTTATACCTGCTTTGTAGAAACAAAATTAACTCGCCGAGATGGGCAGCGCGGGCAAAATAAACCTTGCTCACTGACTGCACGCCTTAAGGCGACACGCCACAACTCATCATGCAGGACCGCCAGAGCATCACGGAGACGTGGAGTGCATGCCATTTGCACGAAGCTTGTCCTTGTTGCACTGACCCAACAAGCTACTCAGTGCACCCGTGAGTGGTTTTTCGACCATTGTACTTCTCCAGCTGAAGCAACATAGCTCATGGCGCACTCAGCCTGGCGTGACTGATGCTGTAAAAACCATTATGGCAAGTGGAAATTTTGGAGACTTCTGGGAGAATTTCTTGGCGGACATTGTGCACTCTCCAAGTAGCGGCAGATTCCATCCATTGCAAAGGCAGTTTAATTCCCTTCATGGAGTGAAAATGCTTTACTTATCATCAGAGGGGTTCTTAGCACTTTGTAATAAAAGTGCGTGAAAAAAACCGTCTTGGTCACTTATTTGTGCACATTTTAAAGGGCGAGCCTACTCATAAAACAACCACTTTTTGCAGCACTTTCAAGTTCGTTATAAATAGGTTCAACTGTATTGACGTAAATGTGTGAAGCTAAAATACACATTGCCGCATTGCTCAAGTGACTCAACTCCTAAGCTCAGAGGGCGCAATTTTCAAGCCCGTCTAACAAGAATGTCAGAGAGAAACTACTGCCGAATATCGATTGAAATGAAAGGTTTCGCACAGTTTGTTCACGAAACAAAACTCTCTGCATAAATTGATACACGCACATCAGTGTCCTAGCAGGATTACATCTGGTGCATGATCCCACTGAATTTTATGATAAAAATAAGAGCAGTATGCCATAGACACATCTAATGTGCAACGCAGCACTCTGGTAGAGTTGAAGGCTACAGCATCATGCATGCCTTTGAAGGAATACATACACGATGAGGATGTTGAAATAATAGATTGCATTGTCTAAGTGGTGGAGGCAGCAAACTGAAATTGGTTTGTCATGCTTCTTGGACGTGGGCATGAAAAGACATGGACGAAGTGTGTGTACTTTTTTTCCCTTCATCTTTTCGCACCCACATCCAAGAAGCAAACTGAAAGGCTGCCTAAAGGCAAGACCAACGAACTGAATGGTGGCTAACTATTTTGCATAAGTGGCCTCTAGTTCAGAAATCCATTCATCCCAACACTAAAAATACTTAGAACAGTCTCCATCAGTCACTTCCTGTAGACTGTACATGCAGTCACTTATTCTTCAAAGCATCTTGTTTGAAACTGTTAACAGGTACTTTTTTCTCTCCAGTTTTGCCTCAGGTTCAGGCACATTCAGAGAATATTGGTCCGGGTTCAGTTGTGGCCTCAAGTCCGGTTCAAATTCTGCTCGACACACTGATTATATTCACACTAAAAAAAAGCAAGAGTTTCACCGTGAGGGTGAGGTAACGAATGCGATAGAAACAAACTGGAATGTTCTACGAAGGCTAGCGGCGAACTCTCTTAGCATTCAACCTGGCATAGTTGAACAAAATGCGGGCATAAAGAAATACGGCCACTCCAGCAAGAGAAGTGTTTTTCATGCTGTGGTGAGAGCACAGCATGTCTGCTGATCCCTGTCAAGGCCCGGCCTATACAAGTATGCAAGTCCTGCCAGCGCGCTTTCTTTCTGCTTTAGCTGCGATTGTCTGCTCCCACTGCGTATTTTCACTCGCACATAGGACATACAGCGCATGGCGCAATATTGCTGCCCTTCGACTCTACATGGAACCTTACGGTGGCACTGACGCCGATGGCAAATACACACCTGGAGTGTCCACATAACTGCTAACACAATAATAGAAAACCTCCTCTAGGCCTTCTCCTCCGAGTTCACACGTTATGTGGTTTGCTATTACAAATAATCGAGTCCGTTAAATCTTAATGCAGCTCGCAGATAAGCAATTTAATAGCAATTCCATGCTGGGCCTCAAAGTAGTGTAGCACTGAGACACTCATAATGCAAGTGGAGTGCGTTCTCTTGCTGGAAAACGAAAAAGATGTAGTATGCTACTTAGACAAAAAAAAGAAAGGCTATGCTCATACAAGAATAGCAATTTGCACTCAAATTCAGCATGTGATCAACAAGGAACTGCTTGCAAATGGCCACATTCCTAGGAAGAAAAAATATATAAAATGTGTAGCGAGTGTCGTGTCCTTTCTGTTTCTTTTGTCCCCGTCGAAAGTGCGCTACCTAACCATATAGGCATAATGATCAGTCACCAACTAGCCCAGCTCTCAACCTTATTGAACTTCATAAGAGCTTGTCAAAAAAAAATAAATTCTAACGTTTTACATGCTGAAACCACGGTGTGCTACACTATAGTGTGGGACTCGAGATTAATTCTGATCAACCAAGATTGTTTAATGTGCACCTCAATCTAACTACATAGCTGTTTTTGCATCCCCTCCCCATTTTTATTATTCGTGGCAACAGACGATTGTTTGACAGCTTGAGGATGGGATCATGGAGCGTCAACTCTATGACATCACCAAATAAGCATTGATGTCCTTTTTCTCGTCAATTCAAATTCCTTGCAAGGTCCTTGTCAGCAGCATACGTCTTCTGAACGATCATGACCTCTAGCAAAATAAGCGAGCTCATTGCCTCCTGTACTACCACCATTACGGCTACTCATGCTTGTGATTTGACACACAAGAACAAAAGGCGACAGGTCTCAACCTTTGACCTCACTTGCTGTACAACATAGCGTTGTGCATTTGCTTCCAGAGTCCCTTTCTTAATAAAGAGTGTCGCTATTGTTTGTAGTTCGTCTTTGCATGACGTTTTCCATATGAGCGACATCACGTCCACTCACCCCTTCATCCGGAAGCAAGACCTGGGTCATACCATAGGCGTCCCTGAGGAGCAAGAATCGATCCATGCGCTTGAAGGCCAGCCAACCACACAGCGTCACATGCTGGCCAACATGCTCTGGTCGAAGATCACCACAAGTGTGAGTTCGCCATGAAAACATGTTCCTGAGCGCAGTAGGAGTCTGTGCTTCTGATAACTGGCCTCCTGAGCACAAGGAAAAAAACAGTGCTCAATATACCAAGCTAATATTTCGTACATCCAACTTTGTCTTTTTTTTCTTTCAGGCACAATGCTCTGCAGACAATACTGCAACACAGAATTTTTAATGCTCAACGAAAATGTGTGCTTGCATATACACCGATAAATTCAATAAAAACACACTACGGTAAAACGTAACAGATGCTACAGAATTCATATATTTGGAAGAAAAATTGTCGTAAGTGTAAAGACAAAACGCTACCACATCCGTGTAAAGAATCTCGTACCAAAACCGCATGGCAGTGATGTGATCGACCGAAGCCATTTCAATGCCCCTTTTGGAGCAGATAAAACCTCACTTTAGAGCACCATAAAATTTTGGACCAGTTACCTGTCACACATTTTTGAACCCAAATATTCATGTCTCTAAGCTGGAGCAGATGTACCACATGTTTAACTAAAGCGATTTATGCACATATGCATGCATGTTTAATTAGAATACCCCTAAAGATAAAACTAGGTCCCCACTCTTTGTTTTTCTCCGGACAGCCCTAAGTTTCATTAGACCCGTGACCTCAGACCCCTAACACTTCTCCTGAATTCACCACATATTTGTAAATAAGCCACGCTTTCACTGATGCTTGTGCAAGTTACCATACTGGAAGCACAAGCTGTCTAAATTTTCCATGCATTCTATCTACAATCAAAAAGAACTATTCTGATTATGTTTGCTCAGTACAACCCAGGCCTCCATTCTGCGGAAACAAATGCCTGCTGTCGTGCTTAATGAACAGAATCGTTAGGATCCTGGTTAATGGGCAGTTAATAACATACAGAAAACGTGCACTGAGCCGGTGGCGCCACGATGTGGGAGTGAACAAAAGCAACTCGCGTGCTCCGTGCCAGGTTGTTAGCGGTGCTTCGCAATGTCGCGTATGAATCGCTGTGTCGTAAACTGTGCCAACAGCTATAAGAATTACCCACCTGGAACAAGCTTTTTCAGTTTTCTGCTGTCACCATGCTTCAGAAACCAGCAGGAATGGTGGATTCACAGTGTACACCGCGTAAAGCAAGTGGTCCCAGGCGTGTTTATGAAGTACATGCTGTAGCTAGTTCGCTGGGAATTTACGCTCCAAGCAAGTTAACTGATATTTTTACAGTGCTGACGGAATAGAGTGGCAGCCAGCAAAGTGATCTCGAGTCTGCAGGCTACATTTCATTGGCAGAATGCAGATCCAGCAATTCTCGACAGATCCAGCAATTCTCTCTTATATGCTGCTGCTGTTTTTCCGCCGTACTGCAGTTCCGACGAGCGGCACAGTTCGTAAACGGGAACAATAAGGAAGAGGCCCTGGATCGGGGACTGCAAGAATTCAATGCCTTTGTACTGCCTTTGACCCTTAACTGCACTTTGCGTGCAAGCAAAGCCACGCCACGTCATTCTACTGCACTATGCAACGGCTAAGTTATCACGTGCAAAGCTAGCACCTGACAAAGTTACTCAAGTACTCATCCAGCCTGAGCAACGTCTACTGCTACGGCATTACTAAATGCAACCTGTGCAGTTCGGCAATCGTATGTTTTACATGCACACATCGCAATGGTTTCTCTAACATATGTCAGACACAAATGTCATCGTTTACTCAACAATAAGCAGGCACAATGACAAGAAAGAATGCATACAAACATCAATGACTACGGCCTGTGCTTCCAGGTTTATGCTGGCCTGCCGCATGAATCGCCATTTCAAAACACCCTGTTGCACGCAGGGTTCATACAGGTTTCCAAGCAGAAAAATCAAGGACATCCAAGGAATTTCAAGGGTCTGTCAAACGTTTTCCAAGGATTAAAAAGCGGCATCCAAATGAGGATTTTTTTTCCTTAGGGTGATTCCGCGTAAGATCTAACAAAGGATGGCTGGTCGACCTCATAAATTTATTTCAAAATTTTATATATTATTGCCTCATGAGTAGAAAGAAGAGATCTGCAACTCGTTTTGCCACCAAAAATTTTTTCGAAGCACAGGGAATCATTAATGACGAATAGGTGGAGTGGAGCTCTCATCCGCTCCACCTCTTCCTCATCCACCACCTCATCCGACCCGTTTTGGCCAACTTTCGTTATGAACTGCACAAAATATATTAAAGTTAGGTAGCTGAAATTTTTTTAACTAAATATATGCATGTTTTTGTTTCTGCTCAGGTATTTTTAGTTCTTATGTGTAGTGCAGATGTCCTAATAAAAAACCTCAAATGTGGCCCAGGAAACGTTTTCTTTACTTTGAAGGCCTTTATCTCAAAACAGCCTTGTGGCAGAGTGACAAAAATTCTGCATTACATTCTTCGCATACCGAACTGCCAAATCCTATATTTATATAACTTTTCACTAAAGAGATATCATCGGGCTAAGTTCAAGAAAACACCAAACAATGGAAATTTCTGACGACAGTTTAAAAAAAATACATTTTTGATATTTCTTAAACTTTGTCCACTTATTCTGCTCCACGTCAGCTTTCACAACCATTGAAAACATATTGCATAATTTCGTTGCACTAGTAGTTACAGCCCCTCCGATGAGACCCTTAGGCAAGGATTGGCAATTGTTGTAGATCTGGCTTCTTGCACAGCAAGTCTATAAAATGCAGGCAGAATTGGATTTCTTGTTCTTAAAAGGCCAGCAGTACCGAAAAACGTGTCGGCGGCACTGACGACGTTAATTTTGAAATTATTTGGTCACTGCAGCCGCCATGAGCGCGGGGCTACCGAGCAGGCGCACACGCACCCGAGATGCTCGTTGTAAGAGACGACGCAGTGAGAGCTCGTTTTTGCGTCCTCAGACCGATTGAGTTCGAAACAGCAACACCTCTTGGGTGACTTGGAACGCACGTGTACTGGAGCTCCGCTATTCCATCCGCCCTCTGTTCACATCGTAGCTAGGCGCTGATCACATGGCGGAGATGGAAGCAAGATGAAAACTTTAAGGAAGCTATGAGCACTCGCGTCACGCACGCTGCTACCTGAGAAACTGTGCTGCACCAGTTGCGATCAGTGAAAAGCATGAACGTGGCGTTCCAGTGGCAAAGCAAAATATGGAATGTGAAAGGAAAGAAAAGCAAAACTATCGGTAACTGGATGCACTTGCCTATCTTAGATGTCGGCAGCAGATGGCCTGAACTGGCCGTAGGTTCGGTCCGCTGTTCACATTTCATTCGACGCCAATAGTGCTTGCGCTTTGCTCTTACTCTACTCCTCCTGTGCGTCTCATGGCGAGAAAGTATAGCTCTGAATGAGTGTATTGTGGAGACTACCTTTCGAAGCACAAGAAGCTTATTGCAAAGAAGCCAAAATTTCGCAGAATTACCAACCTAGACATCAATGCTTTGAAGGAACGTTTAACACCCAAAAGATCGGTGACTGTCAGTGAGATGAATTCGGTGACCCGAACTATGAATGGTTGGTGACTGTCAGTGAGATGGACTGCCTGTGCTACGCGTGTGTTTGCCACCACTGCAATGAAATATCTCCACGGAACACGCAGTTGAATGATGACATTCTTATGCCCCCTGAAGAAGAAATCGACGTCATTAACCAGATCACTGCGACTACTGGCGTGTCCTCCTTGAAACCTCCTGGCACAGTGAGAAGCCGGGACAGGCCCGCCTACATCAAGAGAAAACAAAGTGAGGTGCAGAAGGTGGTAGCCGAAAATGTTCGCTGCAAGATAAGACAGGCGTAAAGTTAAGGTGATGCATAGGGAAATTCAACCAAAGGAAAGTAATTTTTTGCGGGCGGGGGGTATGTTCATGTGTGCATTTGTATGTGTGCGCGTATATAAACACAAGCAAAATTGAAATTTTTGAGGAGAGGGGGGCTTGAACCCCCCCAACCAATCCGCCCTTGGCTACGACCCTGCATTGGGCCAAAAGCTTTCGGCACGTTCATGCAGCTACAACGGCACCCCAGGAGCGCTGTCAACTTCTCACTCTCCTGCCATCCACACTAGCGAAAAATTAGATTAAGCTTATTTCTTAAGCATGGAAGCATCGGATCTCAAGACCTGCATGGTGCTCGCTGAGCCTTGCGTGAGGGCCTCATTGCAGTGGCCTTAACTATAAGTGCAACAAAATTATGCAATATGTTTTTAATCATTGTGAAAGCTGATGTGGAGAAGAATAAGTGGACAAAGTTTAAGAAATATCAAAAATGTTTTTTTTATTGTCATCAGAAATTTCCATTGTTCAGTGTTTTCCTGAACTTAGCCCGATCGTACCTTTTTACTGAAAAGCTATATAAATATAAAATTCGGCAGTTTCGTAGATAATTATGCGAAGAACATAATGCAGAATTTTTGCTGCTCTGCCACAAGGCTTTTCTGAGATAAAGACCTTCAAAGTAAAGAAAAGAACGTTTGCTGGGCCAATTTTGAGGTTTTTTATAAAAACATCTACACAACACATAAAAACTCAAAATACCTCAGCAGAAGCAAAAACATGCATATATTTAGTTAAAGAAATTTCAGCTACCTAACTTTAACATATCTGCAATTCATACAAAAGTTGGCAATAACAGCAGAGCGGATGAGCGCTCCACTCCACCTCTTCGTCATTATTGATTTCCTGTGCTTCGAAAAAATTTTTGGCCGGCAAAACAAATTGCAGATCTCTTCTTTCCACTCATCAGCCAAAAATACAAAAAATTTTAAAATAAATTCAAGAGGTCGACCAGCCATGCTTTGTTCGATCTTACGCGGAATCACCCTATAACAATGTTTCAAATTCTTACTAAATTTATCGCACTAATATATAAACAGTTAAAACTCAATTTAACAAACTCATCACCACGCTCAAATTATATTGTTAAATCGGAAGTTTGTAAAATCGAGAAAGAGATTTTTCAATCTTCGAAGCATAAAATTGTTAGGTAGAGACACCCAAAATCTACCACGGCATTGTTTTTGCCACTAACCCACACATGCTCTTTTGAAAAGTCTGTTCAGGTGTACCGAACATTGAGCCTCACATACTTGGTGTTTCAAGAAATGTGTCGAAAATCCTCAAAAATCAGGAAAGTGTGATATTTACTCGCTGCCATCAGAAATGCTCTTTCTGTAGTGGCTGGCATTTTAAGATGGTTAAGGACATCATTTGGGACAGTCATTAAGAAATTAAACTAATTAACTTTTTGATTAGAGGAGTTAGGCAGTTATGTCAAATGGGAGAATTGAAGTTCTTCATGATGAAACAAGCGCAATATGCATCAAGACTTAGAAAGGACACTGAAAATTTTTATTTTTCAATAAACATTTTTTAAACAAAAATTTTCAATTGCTAGTAAGCACTCCGTCCTGCGTCCTTTCCAAGTCTTCGTGCATATTGCACTTGTGTCATCATGAACCAACATGCCCAAATGGCAGCCATCCTGAAGCTCTTCATGCGAAGAACCCATCGCAGCTTTGAGATGTAGGAAAAGCGGCCTCTAGTAATAATTGTGAAGTAATGAAATTCACCCAAATTCAACGGCGAAACCAAAACTGATGAGCGCAACAAGCAGACGACCAGAATGATGTTACTGTTCAAGACAATGATTACAGGGGTGTAAGACGCTCACTCATTCTGGACGTCTCGGAAGACTATGGCAGTAGCGCTCTTTCACATTTTGTTTTCGCCACTGAATTTGGGTAAATTTCATGACTTCACAATTCTTACTAGAAGCCGCTTTTTCGAAATCTGAAAGCTGCAACTGGTTTTTCGCATGAAGAACTTCGATTCTCCCACTTGAGATAACTGCCTAACTCCACTAATTAGAATGTTAATTAATTTACCTTCTTAATTACTGCCCCAGATGATGTCCTTAGCCATCTTAATATAACTGCGGCTACAGAGGAAGCAACCGAGAAGGCATCGAACAAATATCACCTTTCCCTGATTATTGGGGATTCCGCACAGATTTCTTGAAACACCCTGTGTGTGGTCTAGGTGAGGGAGGCGAGGTAGACAGCCACGTGAAATATGACATGCAGCCGAAATACAAAGACGGGGAGAACGACTGCAGTGATCATGCGAGTAGGGTGAGCAAGAAAGTAGCGAGGAGACGATCATTGTCATCTGTTGCATAAATCATGAGATGACGAAAACACACGGTAGAGTTCCTGTGGGAGCATTGACAGGACCAATAAATCATCACCCATAGTACCATCTCGTGCGTAACAGCGCGACTGTTGAGTTCACTGTTTCGTGCATGTAGGTGGCATGCAGCCTTTTGAACATAATCGGAAGATGAAACCAGCGAACAACCACACGAACATAGCGAGGAGGAACAACCAGACAGGACAAGCATTGGACTTACAACTGAATGTTTACTAAGAGTTGCACACACATCAGTCAGCAGCGCATGCGTAAAAGGCCACCTGAGCCATGTCAAAGTTACACACCTAACAGTACAGAGCATGAAACATGTGACACAGCGAAAAAAAAAAATTCAACACGAGCTTACCAGCTGTCTGGAAAAGCAAATTCTTTATCTGTATCTGTGAGGAAAACCGAGGGTTCGCTCACACGACACTTTGCCCTGCTTCCTGATTTTGAAGGCCTCACATATGTCCTCCCTGAAAAACTGTATGAATTTGTATGAAACTGTATCATTTCTACCGACTGCCATATCGGATTGGAATGTACTTCCTGACGGTATTGTTAGTGAGGTAAACTGTGTGAAATTTAAAGATTTATTGTTAGAGTACCACTGTCAGGAGGCTGAGTAGTAGCCCCGTTCTTTGCGCGTTCATACCTGCCTTCTCATTTTCATGTTTTGTTTTATTGTTTTTCTTGCTTTTTTTCCCTTTTACTGTATTTTTTTTCTTGTTTTTCCAACAGTATTTATGTCATGTAACCTTGTGACCCGTGGTTACCTATTGTTACCCCCCCCCCTTATGTAATGCCCCATGAGGGACCCTTAAGGGTAAATAAATGATGATGACGATGATGATGAATAAAAAGCCGCCGAATCTATGGAAAGGAATTTTAGACCGGTGAATGTGTTGCCAAGGCAAGCGAAGGCAAAAGTGCTTAAGCTTTTGAAGCTGCGGAACCTTGATGCTTTGGCCAAAGGAGTGCAAAACTGTAAGAAAGAGGACCTCAGCATCTTCTATGCCGCGAAAACCCACAAGCCGGAGGTTCCATTTAGGGCCATTGTGACAGAAGACAGCTCGTGGCAAAAGTTGGTGAGCGGGTTCTTACAGAATGCCTTGAGTAGCTTGGAAATCACAGACCTTTTTGGTGTCAAGTGCTCTTTGAATGTGGTAGAAGTTAAAGACCCTCCATCGCGTCTACTGCCGCTTTTTTAAATACCGCCATCTATTCTTCGACGACGACGTTCACTTCCGGTTCCGGAGCTTCTGGAAGGAAGTTCTTGAGCCACTTCCTTCCACTTTTTCCTTCCATCTTGTTTCTGCGCATGCATGTGCACACGCGAGAAAGCACATATTTGCTTCTCCGTTTCGCAAGTGTTGTTGTTTTGAGGTTCGTCGTAAACTGCCTGCCGCCGAGCGAGTTTTCGCTCGGTGTTTCTGCGTCGCGAGGGCGTGGGCGGGCATGGGGCAGGTGCATCAACCAGAAAAGCAGCAGAATCATCATGGCGGCACTTCGGCTTCCGCTAGGCGGGGAACCGGTGTAAAGGGAGAGGGGGCGGACGAGTTGGCGCTACTTAACCTAGCCGGCGGAAAACGCATGAAGGGGCTTTAGTAGAAGTGTTGCAGTAAAACAATCTTTGTGCCAACACCGGATTTTCGATAGATATCGAGGAACTGTTTTATTCTGTTCCGAAAAGTGGACTTCTTTTGGCTGTTCGTGAACAAATTGAACATTGTGGGGACACAAAGTTTATCAATTCCAGTTGTTTAACCGTTGACTCTTTTGTTGAACTTCTATCGTTTTACTTGTCCAATACCGTGGTTTCCTTCAATGGCTCGCTTTATGCGCAAAGGGAAGGGATATGCATTGGCTCAAGAGTGGCTCCAGTGCTTTGCCATATCTTTTTATATAAGTTTGGCAATGTAGTTAGCAGCTGTTTTCAAGAAGACAGGATGGACCGCATTTTTCGTTATGTTGATGATTTTTTAGTACTTCTAAACATTAATTAAGGCGACAACATTGAATCTTTTGCTACAGAAATTTCAACAGCCTTTGCCGCATGTTCTCAAGACTTAAGGTTCACTTACGAACTTTGCCAAGATCGCTCAATTCGCTTTCTTGACGTAGTGGTAGATTTTAAAGGGGATGGCCATGCCTGCACCAAGGACAAAAAAACCATTACTCCCCTTTGTATCATGCCACTCAAAGCTTGTGAAGAGAGGTATTGCTTTTTCATGCCTTGTGAACTCTAAAAAAGAGTTGTGTGCATTCGATGCACCTTAATCTCCAGGAGCAAGTAGCCAGGCTAAGGTCCACAGGCTACCCAGAATCCTTGCTGCTTTCCAGGGGCGTAGCCAGAAATTTTTTTCGGGGGGGGTTCAACCATACTTTATGTATGTTCGTGCGTGCGTTTGTATGTGTACGTGTATATATACGCAAGCAAAACTGAAAAATTTCGGGGGGGGGTTTGAACCCCCCCAACCCCCCCCTTGGCTACGCCCCTGCTGCTTTCTGTGGCAGAATCATCCTTTAAAAAGCTGAAAGGAAAAACTAAGAATACAGGCAATTCAGCAGGCGGTGTACCAAAAGCATGTAACACAGCAGCGGTGATGCCATATTTACATGGAATCCCACACAGCCTTAAGAAGGTAGCCACAAGGAATGGTGTCAGGCTCGTGTAGTCTGCTCGGAGAGCTTGCACGGAGGAGGAGGAGGAAGAAACTGTATTTCTTTTTTTTTTTTCTGAATAAAGTTTCTTCCTCCTCCTCCTGCTCCGTGCAAGCTCTCCAGGCTTTGCAAGCACAGAGCCACGCAAAAAAATGATTCGAGCAGCATTTGTAGAAAGAAGCATGCAAACGTGTTCATAAAATGTGCTGTTTCGGTAGTATACCGAATTCCCTTGTCATGTGGCTGTCTCTACATCGATCAGACGGGCCGATGCCTGAATGACAGGCTACGGGAACACCACTATCTCCTCCCCACAGGCACTGGTGGAAACTTGACTCTGTATTGCAAAGGCTGCGGCTGCGCCCCAGATTTCAAATCAGCGATCGTCATTGGCAAAGAGTGAACGTGAAATCTGCGAGGCCTTCGAAATCAGGAAGCAGGGGAAAGCGTCATGTGTGAGCGATCCCTCGGTTTTCCTCACAGATAATGAATTGGCTTTTCTAGATAGCTGGTAAGCTTCGTGTTGAATTTTTTTCAGTGTTTCACGCGTTTCATGATCTGCACTGTTAGGTGTGTCAGGTGGCCTTTTACGCATGCGCTGCTGATTCATGTGTGGGGGTGTGTGCAATTCTTTAATAAGCATTCAGTTGTAAGTCCAGCGCTTGTCCTGTCTGGTTGTTCTTCTTCGCTGTCTTCATGCGGTTTTTCGCTGGTTTCATCTTCCGATGACTATGAACCAATTCGCCCAGAATGCTACGTTACTGAACTTGTCAAAATAAAACCAGGCTCGTGACTATGGGTGACAGATGTTTTAACACAATAGCATTAGTGCCTGCACTTGAAGCAAAAAGCCACCTGTGTAAAAAAGATATCGAGAAAATTAGCACTTATTTTTACTAATTTATTTTAGAAAAAACTTCATTAAATTGGTTTTGGTTCTAAGTTAGTTTCGTTAGTTCGGGTTGACAACAACGTCGAACCTTATGAGTATTTATCGGGAAATGCAAATTTCTTCAGAATGGGAACTACGAAAAATCAGGTTTAGTTAGATCGAGTTTTAACTGTATTATTATACTGTAGAACAGTCTAGCCTTGATGCCATCTAAAGTAGTTCCCAACACACAAAAAAGGTTCAGGACAGGTGCTCAGACTTCCGTAGTATTAGCAAGGCTTGACATCGCTACAGCGTACTAACCACATGCACCGCCCGCTTGGCAGGGAAAAAATCAGCATAAATGCAGGAATGAAGTTGTAAGGAGATAAGCAGCATGTACAGAGAGAGAGAGAAAGCGAGACAAGATGCACAGGCGGGTGAGGAGTGAAATGAACGATAGGACACAGCATGATGAATAAGCAGAATACATGCAAACTCGCACGGTGTATTCTTTCTTAAATGGAAAGTTTGCCGCATCGATGCTAATCTACAACTGAAAGCAGGCCGCACTTAGACTGCACTGGTCCCGAGATTCAAGGGTTTTCAAGGACAGAGTACAACTCCAGGACTTTCAAGGGCCTTGAAAATCTACTTTTGAAATTCAAGGGCCTTTAACATTTTCAAGGGCTTGTATGAGCCCTGCGCACATTTGTGCTTTCTGTCACATCGAAAACATGGTTGATTCTGTATAATTTTTAACCTTTCTCTTCATTTGAGGCCCTAAAAGAATCCTGCATTGCTAACTTTCTGAAAGCCTATCCATTTTATCAAACATGTAGCCTTCGCGCACATGCACTTGCATACAACACAGGCGCAGTAAACGAAGAGACAATTCGTAGCATGCAAGTGGAAACTGAAGTGGCCGCTTGCGGCACTGGCAGTGCTCTGGGCCTCTGGTGCATTAGTTTGTAGCACCACGTGCTGCACATTTCCCATAGGGTTTAGTAACTAGTCAATTCTGCTCGAAATCTAATCTGTGGTCCATGAATTTTGCGGTAATGGGAGGGTACATATTTAGTTTGAGAAGCTCTTTAACATGTACTGTTGCCATGGCCAAGAAGCCCAACCGAGATATACCGGGATGCTGGGGCACCATGCTTTCTCAGCAAAATTTCATTGCAGCACATAGAGTGAATTGACAGTGTTGATGCTGACATTAAACTTTAGTGCCCCGCATGAAATTTTTTGGAACAAATAGTACTACTATTTTTTTAAAACTAAGTAAAACGAAATAGTCTGTTCTACGTAGACATAATCAGGGGCATAGCCGGGGGGGGGGGGGGGGGGGTCGGTGTTAGAACAACCCCTGAAATTTTCTGAGCACTGCCTACCCCCCCCCCCCCCCTTTTCGTCCTCTTTCCGGCTTTTTTGCACTTGCATTATTATGCAGATATGACAGTGAACGAAGCCAACCCTTTGGCTTTATTAAAGCAGAAGAATGGATAAGGTATTGTTTGGGCACAGGCTTTCTTATTTTTTTAACGGCGGTGTATACCATGCCCGAAAAATATTTCTGGCTATGCTACTGCACATAATGCTCACTATAATTAACAATCAAGTTAGAATGCTGTCTTACAAAAACTTTTCCTTGCACGAATTATACCTTTTCTCTAACTTGATCAACAGCAGTTAGAAAATGGACATGGCAGCACTGCCGTGACTATGTCACCTTACGTTCCTGTTTGTACAGGTTTTGGCTGAATGGATCATCATGGACCGAGCAGTGGCTCTTGCCATCACCGAAGCAGGGAACAATTGTGCCGGGTTGGGCAGTTCGCAACTTCTTTCAAAGGACAGCTACCTCTGCGCAGCTAGATTGGAGCTCGTGACTTCAATGCTATGCCACGTGGATCTGGACAACTGTGCACCTGCTTGGAGCACAATGACATCCCAGCAGCCTTGATGACAAGCTCGACGGAGCCCATAAAAGCAAGGACCGACACCTCAAGCTTCAGTGGACACAGCAGCACTGCCGTGACGATGTTGCCTTACGTTCCTCTGTTTGTACAGGTTGGCAACGAAAAATATGGCCTTCATAGTAATGCTATTTGCTTGACAGTGCTGCGGTGTCCCCATATTGCCCTCAGTTGTTTGAAATATTGCTGTTCAGTTGTACACCTACTGCTGAAACTGTCGAGTGATGTCGAGGAAAACCCTGGGCCTGATACTAAAGGAACTTTGGAGAAAAATCAGAGTGAAATATTAGCAAAAGTTAATGAAATAGAAGCAAGGCAGACCTCCTCGAATGCCTGTATTGCTGATATGAAAGTCAGACTACAGACCATTGAAAAAACGCCAGGCCTGCGCTGAACCCGCAGCACAGTCACAGCGAAAGCTGGAAGAGCGGCGTTTCTAGAGCCCGTTAAGCTCTCTTGGGGCTACAATACAAGTACACTAGAAAGGTAGCCACTACGCCATAAATCACAATTTTTGTGAAGTTGGGAAGCACCTACTAAGCCATTATTCGTCATTCTGCGGAGAAGCGAGGCACCAGCTACACGTCTGTAAGGCATTATGTGCACTTTGTTGACGCGACGACTAATGACGATGAAGAATTATGGCTCAGCCCTTTGTAATGGGTTGAAACCTTTAAACGGCCCACCAGTTATGTAATTTGCATTGAGTGACGCCTGGTCGCTATTTCCCTCTCCCGTCATGCTGTATAACATACGTTGACGTGGGAGAGAGAGACGGGGGGGGGGGGGGGGCGAAGAACTTTACTGAGAGCCCGAGGAAGTGGATCATGGGCTTATGGGCTTCCTTGGCAACCAATACAAGTGCACTTGCGAGGAACCCACTACGCTATAAATCATTGTAATTTTACTGAGACCCCGAGGAAGTGGATCATGCGCTTATGGGCTTCCTTGGCAACCAATACAAGTGCACTTGCGAGGAACCCACTATGCTATAAATCATTGTAATTCTTGAGAAGTAGGGCAGCAGGCACTGTGCCATTTTTCGTCATTCTACGGAGAGCGTTGGTACCTGCTAAACGCATGTAAGGCATTATGCGCACTTTGTTGATGCTGTGCCTGATGACGATGAAGAATTATGGCAGAGCCCTTTGTAATGGGTTGGAAGCATTCAACAACCTACTCGTAGCACAATTCGCATTGTGTGACGCCTGGTTACAGAATTCGCATTGTGCGACGCTTGGTGCTTATTTTACTCTTCTATCACGCTATACTGCATATGCTAATGTGGTTCCTTCCCGACATGAAGCCTGTATAGGACCTTTTTTCAAAGCAGTTTCAAGCACCGGCATGGCTCAGAGGTTGAATACTGGGCTCCCACGCAGAGGGCCCAGGTTCGAACCTCGCTCCATCCTGGAATTTTTTCTTATTTCGTTTTTTTTTCTTATTTCGAGCGATACTGGTTGCGGACACCGGCGGCGGCAGCGGCGGACAACTACGGCGCCAAAAACGGCCGGTGAAATGATCTCATAACAGCTTTCGCTGTAAAAGAACTAGAGGGGCTAGGTGAAAATCAGAAACACCTTACGGCAATAGAAACGGGTACTGGTGAGCATGAGGGTGAATTATCTACTCTTGCAAGACCCATAGAGGATTTGGAGAACTGTTCTAGACGCAACAATCTCATTATACGCAGAATAGAGGAAGAAGACTCTGAGAACGAAGCAGTGTTACTGAGAAAGGTGAATGACAAAATCTTTGGCAAAGTACTCAATGCAAGCTGAGCTCAATATAGAGAATACACCGACTGGGAAAGAAAATGCCTGATAGGAATCGTCTGGTGATCTTGAAAGTAGCAGACTTCAGGGATAAGTTTAAAATTTTGAAAAACCGTCTCAAACTCAAGGGTACACAATTCAGCATCAGTGAAGATTACTCGAAACTAGTTGTCGAAATCAGAAAACAACTATGGATCTCATCAGCGGAAGACAGGAAGAGGGGAATGAAAGCTAAACTTATTTTCGATAAACTAAAGGTAAATAATGTTCTTTATGGCTGGAATGAAGCAAGCAACAAACGGTTCAGGATTACTGGTTCAGGCCACACCAGCTACGAATGACGCAAGCCACGACCAATAGCATGCTTTAAGATTATTAATTTGAGTGCTAGGAGCATATTCAGAAAAGCTGACACGGTTGAAGCAGTGATCCTAAAGCATGAGCCAGACATAATTACAGTGAAACCTCGGTGATACGAATCTCGCGGGGCTACCAAAAATATTCGTATCATCCGAAGTTCGTATCACCAGAAAACATATAAAATTTTTCGAGAGCGTCTGTACTCACTTCTTACTTAAACTGCCTTGATTTATTATGCTGTTCTGCTTGTTCATCATGTGTGTGTTTTCTTTTAATGTATTTTCGAGCTGTTTCCGTTGTATTTCACCTGTTATTGTAACAATGCCCCCCTTACTCAATGCCCGACAGGGCCTGTAAGGTTTTTTCTAAATAAAAATAAAATAAAATAGTATGCAACAAAAGAAAGATGGCATACGTTCGGATTCAGTGTTTTTCAGGGCCGCAGCGACGTCATGAACAGCTCTGAATGGTTGCCAGTAAAGTTTTTAAACGACAACGATCGTACTTGTACTCGTATATAAGGTGCACGCGCGTGTGTGTAATTAATGAACCAGATGTGTTGTGCCCCGAGACCGCTCTCCCCTTCCTAATCTTACTATGCTTTTCTGCATGACACCAAAGTACTGCGGCGAAAGTGACTTAAGAAGCGCTTTGCACACGATAGATGGAGGCCAAGCTCCTTCAAGACCGTCCGCTTCGTCTCTTGGTGTCTTCGTCCACCTTTAATGGGACCTCATGGCGGACCCGCAGCCCAAGTTTCAGTCTTGTTTCATAGAACGTCTGATTGCGGGGACATGGCTTGCATCGATGTGGCAGGCACGTGTTAACACAGTACAAAGACGCTGCTGCCTCGAGCACAGGAGCACGCGTCAACGCGTCAAAAAAAAAAAAGAAAAGAAAAGAAAGCGCGACGACAACGTCATCTGTAACCTAAACGTGAAGGCGCCTAAAGGCCTCCAATATACGCGCGCACTATCTCGGAGGCAACGACGCAACGTTGATGGTCGCAGCGCGCATGCCCGCGCCCGCGCGTGACTGCCGCGTCTTTCGCGACAGCGCGGGCCGCACCTGTTCGTACCTATGCGCTAGCGTACGTTCGTATCAAACGTCGCGGGATGCAGATCGGTTCGCAACAACCATACTCAAATACATTGCAGGCTAATGGGCCTTGGCCGGGACCACAGAAAAATTTGTATCACCCAGAAATTCGTACGAGCCGTGATCGTATCACCGAGGTTTTACTGTATTATAACAGAGACATGGCTACATAAAGATGTAAAAGATTTGTAAGTGACACCTCCAGGCCCTGTAATTGTAAGAAATGATCCACAAACCAGAGGAAGCGGTATCGCTTTCCTTATCAAAGGTTACATTAAATTTTCAGTATTGGATGATAACTTTGACATAGAAATGCTATGGATTACAACCAGGCTAATGATTGAACCGTGCGTATTGGAGGACTATACAAGGCCCCGAATCCTTCCTTGGATACAATAACAAAGCTAAGAGATTTTATAGATCCAAAGCTAAATCTCCATGACAAGGTTAGGTGACTTTAACCTATTGGGAATTGACTGGCTATCTCAGTCTCCGGAAACAGAGCAAGTAGCAAGTACCGAGCATTCTCTTAACACAAATTTTTACTTATTTTACCCAGATAGGTACTACAAGGTCATCAGTCCTTGATTTGGTATTTCTCTCACCTGAAATGTGGCATTTTCTAAGCAGCTGTGATGTCGTAGAGGGCCTGTCTGATCACAAAATGGTAGTAACGCGCCTAGTAATGTCTTCAGACACTTCCAGTAGACACACATTTAGCACAGTATTGAACTTTGCAGCCGCAGATGACTTAGCCATTGTATAATACAATAATAACAATATCTGGGGTTTAATGTCCCAAAACCACAATATGATTATGAGAGACGCCGTAGTGGAGGGCTGCAGAAATTTCGCCCACCTGGGGTTCTTTAACGTGCATTTAAATCTAAGCACACGGGCCTCAAACATTTTCGCCTCCATTGAAAATGCACCCACCATGGCCGGGATTCGATCCCGTGACCTTCGGGTCAGCAGTCGAGCGCCATAACCACTTGACCACAGTGGCGGGGCGCTTATCCATTCTAGACTACCTTGAACCGTCTTATATTTGAACTAATAAGAGGCTACAGGACCCTGTGTCACAAAGCAATGTAAAAGACAAGCCTTCAAGGCATACGCCGTTTACGCTCGACCACATCGATTGTCATCTGAAAAACTCGCGGTGACACAGCAGGAATTCAAACATATGTTGGAATTGGGCATCATCCAACCGTCTTCCAGTCCTTGGGCATCTCCCCTGCACATGGTCCCTAAGCCGTCATCGGGTGACTGGCGCCCTTGTGGGGACTATCAAGCGCTGAACAGTGTCACAACGCCCGAGAGGTACCCCATGCCACATATTCATGACATACTGGCAGGTCTGCATGGGGCCGCAATTTTTTCGAAAAGTGATCTCGTGCGGGCATACCACCAGATACCTGTGTCACTGGAAGACGTCCCCAAGAATGCTATCACTACTCCCTTTGGTTTATTTGAATGCCTGATTTATTCGAATTCCTGCGCATGCCATTCGGCCTTCACAACACAGGTCAAACATTTCAAAGGTTTATCGACAGTGTTCTCCGGGGCCTCAATTTTTGTCACACCTACCTGAACGACTTGCTTATCGCGAGCACCACCCCACAAGAACATGAAGAGCGCCTGCCGATTGTTTTTCGGCACCTATATGAGCACGGCGTTATCGTGAATGCGGCGAAGAGTGAACTCGGCATGCCCGAGTCATCATTTCTGGGCCACATGATTTCGAACTCGGGAGTACGACCACACCCATCTAAAGTGCAGGCCATACAAAACTTCCCACTGCCAACCACGAAGCGCCAACTACGTGAATTTCTCGGATTGCTAAACTTCTACCGCCGTTTTGTGCCTAAATGCACCCATATCATACAACCGCTTCACGAACTGCTCAAGGCAATGCAAGGATCTTCAAATGACCTGCCTTGGTGCGAAGAAGCGAAAAGGGCTTTCAACCAAAGCAAGCAGGCCTTGGCAAATGCGGCTCTCCTGGCATACCCACGGCCAGGAATTACGCAGTGTTTAATGGTCGATGCCTCAGACATAGCTATTGGTGCCGTTTTGCAAAAGCTGAGTGACGGTACCTTGCACCTGACTGCATTCTTCTCGAGGAAGCTGACATTTACTGAGCGCCGCTACAGCACCTTCGGGTGCGAACTGCTAGCCGTCTACTCAAGTATACGCAACTTCCAGCATTTCTTGGAAGGTGTAGAGTTCTTCATTTTAACCGACCATAAGCCGCTGACATACGCTCTTTGCTCTACGCGTTCGGACGGTGGCACGCACACAGCCCGTGAACTTCGGCAACTGGCATACATCTTCGAGTTCATGACAGACATCCGCGACATAAAAGGGAGCTACAACGTCGTTGGCGACGCCCTGTCGCGGAGCGCTATAAACGCTGTCAACGATCTAGAAGGGGTTAACTTCGACACGCTGGCAGCAGCACAAAGAGAAGACGAAAAGCTAAAAAGCCTCCTAACAACAATCAGGCGATCAGATTAGCTGTGACACCTCCACAGGCAACCCACGGCCCTTTGTGCGTGCCAATCTACGTCGCTGCATTTGTCTTTCTGTTCACAAGCTATCGCATCCTGGAATGAAAGCTACGCCAAAGTTGCTCACAGCAAGGTTTATCTGGCCAGGTATCAACCGAGACGTGTGTTCCTGGGCAACAGGATGCATACCGTGTCAGCGTGCCAAAATTCGACATACTGTGACCCCGTTGGCGAAGTTCACACCTCCAGACGCGTGCTTCGACCATGTACACTTCGACATTGTCGGAACTCTGCCGCCTTGCCAAGAACATGCCTATCTGCTGATGTGCACTGACAGATTAATGCGCTGGGCGGAGGCCATACCTACAGCGGACATCACTGCTGACACGGTTGCCTTTTTGCACCACTGACTTGCTTGTTTTGGTGCACCATCCATAATAATAACGGACCGTGGAAGGCAGTTCAAATAACCACTTTTTGCCAGCATTACACGTTCCCTTGGTGCTTCTCGTATCAGAGGTGCCTACCACCCGATTAGCAACGACATGGTGAAACGTTTCCACCGCCAGCTCAAGTCTGCGCTCACTACAACAGAAGAGCGCAGCTGGATGGAGGCACTGCCACTCATTCTCTTGGGAATCCGGACAGCTGTCAAGACAGACATTGGCTGCAGTGCGGCCGAACTGGTCTACGGAACGATACTACACCTTCCAGGAGAATTCTTCATGGGCAGTCCACAAGACCGTTGTACAGCTACCGCAGCCTACGCACTTAGGCTAAGAGACAAAGCGGAAAACCTTCACCCTACGCCACCATGACGGGCAGCGCTACGCGCGGTGTACGTGCTGTGGGATGCCGTGTCCATGGAAGGACGCATCCCAACATAAAACGTAACAACTGTTTATTAACGGAGTAGCAGCAGCGGGGCGAGCATACCGACGCTGCGCTCAGTCGGGTAGCGAAGGAATGATTACTTCCGAGCTTGGCAGCTTGGTTTTAAAGCCACTGTTGGTGACGTAAGCCTCCGGTGAGGCTGCGGTGGCGCTGTCCCTTATCGGAGTCGTGGTGTAGCATGAAGCCGTGTCACACCGGGCTGGATAGTGACGAGGCAGAGACTGCGCCGGTTTGTGCGCAGTGTGCTGCCACAGTGCCATCAAAACTCGTTTTGTACACACCCGTGTTTGTGCGCCATGACGCAGTTCATCACCCACTCCAAACACCATATGACGGGCCATTCAGAGTGCTACATCGAGATGAGAAGCAGTTGACTATCGACGTGTGCGGCCGTCACGAAGTGGTATCACTCGATCAGCTGAAGCCAGTGCACACTGAAGATGCAGGCACCGTTTCACGTACACCATTATCTGTGACACCACCCTCCAAGCTCTACTCGTTCAAACATGCCAAGTCACGCAGTGGACGATTCTCCAGGGCGCCCTGTCGTATGGACTTGTGAACAATTTAAATCGCCCTGTGAATGTTCACTAACTCACTAGGAGGGGAAGTGATGTGGCGGCCTCACTGTCGCACAGCAGCAGCCAGGCACCCTTTCCCATGTTTGACTGTCGGTGAAATCTTATCGCGTTGTGTGCGGAAAAGGGAAGTGGTGCACAACCGAGCCGTAGAGGCTGCACGATCACGAAAATAAAATTTCAGTTGTTGCTTGTTCTTCAGGGACGCAGTGCTCGCTTCTGTCTGCTGACTCCCAGCCGCACTCGCATCCCGCACAACAGGTTACTTTGGAATGCAATGCAGGCCTTTTTCAGCTATAGAGGACAAGGCAAATGTGGGAGGCCATCGTCGTCGCAGACAGCTAGGGTGAGAAATTCAGGAACCTTTCATGTTTGATGCGCTCCAGCTTGCCAAGCTTCCTCAAAAGAGATTATTTAATTCACTAGCACTGCTTAACTCAGTATTTGAAGATTAGCTGTTTTTGTAAGCATGCTTTTACATGACCTTGAGGGTACATGAAAATAAGTACAAAACTGTAAGACCAACTAAACCCTGAAATATCTGCAACAGTTAGCCAAGACATTTTGGCAAAGGCTTATTTTGATGGTGCCTACATATACATATTTAAGACTGTTCATTGGCAAATGCCTATGTTCCATTCTCAAATAACCAAATGCTCAGCCGAGCATATTTCAAAGGGGCTGAAATAAGAGAAAATGCTCAGCGACATTGTAATGACATCAAAAGCTTGAGGTTTTGGCATGAACAGCATGTTTGGTCTTTGAGTTTTTCAACTATCAATAACAATTCTAAGGCTAAATGAATAACAATGGGCATTTGGAAAAAGCTCCCTCACCAATCTAAATTGAGTACGAGTACTGCAACTTCCATTTAACACCTTTCTTCTGCGACTTCACGAACAAGTGTTCTGTTCTGTGCACCGTAAGGAAGGTGGCCATAGTGGCATGCCATCGTTTCCAGTTGGTTGAAGAAAAGCAATAGAGAATAAGTGGCCAAGCCAAGATGTAGAGTGTATTCTATGCTCGTGACACGAGTTAGGCGAGGCATGCGGCACGACGATGTGTGGCGATGCCAATGAGGCTGCATGCGCAATGACCAGTGACCAGTGACCATCCACTGTGTTTTTGGCTACATTACACACTGCCCAGTATTTGTATGACTGTGACCGTCAGTTGAAAAGCCTGGTACCTGCATGAAATGCATTTCTCCAAAATTCGCAAAACTTCATTACTTTTTCGACATTATACTACAGTGCTTCATAATTCTGTTTCGACTGGCCAAAGTGGTGAAATATAAGTGGTGATTCAACCGTTTCTTAAGATTAATAAACATATACTCGATCAACAGACAACCCTTCCTGATGTTTCCCACCTTAGGCAACATAAGCAGTGGCATCACATGAAGTGAAACAGCTTATACATATCGCTCGCTTGGTTCACAGACATGAATTATTCATCCCGCTTGCACTATAATCACTCCTCTATCATCTTTGTGAGACGCCACCACTGAAAGACTGCAACTACTCCACTGCAGAAAGAAATGAAAGCAGCGCTGCCATCAGTGCTACTTCAGCAGAGAGGAACCAACAAGTTGACAAAAAGTATAATAATATCTGGGGTTTGATGTGCCAAAACGAGGATATGATTATGAGGCACGCCATAGTGGAGGGCTCTGGAAATTTCGACCATCTGGAGTTCTTTAACGTGCACTGACATTGCACAGTACACGGACCTCAAGTATTTTGCCTCCATCGAAAGTGAAAAGAAAGTAAGAACCAAGCCTTCTTTCCTATGCAGTCACTCTCAGAAATTCCCTCATGGACATCTTCCTAGAAAAGGCATCCAACTCATTTAAGCCCACTGCTCGGGTTTAATAACAAAAGGTGTTTAGGGGTCCCTTTTATTATGGACACTACAGTATTCGCGAATAATTTCAGCCAATATACCACCTAGCAGAGAGAGCGTGAAACAGGCTATCAAGGCCCATATAGCCGACGACATTCACTTTTGCACGTGTGGTAGCAGTTCTGCCGAATGGATTCGTCGTCAGCAAAGAAAAAAACGCATAGCAACACAGTTTTTCTGCGTTTCGCTCTGCACGTCAGCGAGAGTGATGGGATAGTATCTTTTCACAAGTTTCTGTTTTCTGAGTGAATAGCGAAGAACGGCGCAAATAACCAACCTCCGCATCGACAAAGTTACTCCGACGATGGTAGTTTGTTCTTGGCACTTCAGGAAAAGGTAATGTGTCGCTGTGCTAAAAATTTGTTGCACTCTTTGAATGATGTCAACGAATCCTAAGGATAACACAGCTGGAATGAATCAGAATCGATTTATGGGAACGTCCTGAAGCAACTAAAGCTATGAGAGATGCCGTAGTGGAGGGCTCTGGATAATCTCGACCAGTTGGGGTTCTGAAATCGCACAGCACGCATGCACAGAGCATTTCACTTCCATCAAAATGTGACCGCCACAACTAGGATCACACACGCATCTTTCGGGTCAGTATCCAAGCACCTTAACCACTGTTCCACAGGGGCGGACAATATCAAAATTGTAGTGTTGATGTCAGCGTGCATGAGCAAGAGATGCTTGCTAAATTAGGATGCATAGTAGCTTTGAGCCTGGCTCTTCAGACGTTTCCAAGATCTGTGGGCACGCATACGCGGTATAATGTTTCATTGTAGGGTTCTGGGAGCTACACAGCTGTAGCAGCAGGTAAGCAGAACAATTTGCGGGCACCACAATTTCGCTCATGTACGCAGATCAGCTGACACACACACGCACAGACAGACAAATCAATAGGGCTCTGTGCATTGCAAAAAATGAACGAGTTTCCCGCAATATTTTTTTTCCGCAGTTAGTAGTCATTGTTTCTTTCCACCTTTTCTTGTACATGAAACCTTGTTAATTTGCTCAATGTACCATCACCGCCTCATCCTTTGGATTTGAACATACACAAGGACGCAACAAGTAAGCAGCAGGCTAAGTAGGTGCAAAATGCGGACATGTCGGCGTGATGCTCTAGACAATCAGCATTTGATGCCCACTGGTGACTACCTAGTGCCCACCTACCTACAAAACATTGCCAAACAGTTTGTCTGCCTTGCTGATTGACCCTGCCTTGCCTGTGACAGCACAGCAGCACTTACCTGGCAGTGGATGAGAACGGCTGATATGCGTTTCCACTTTGTTAAAAAGCCAGCACTGAGAAGCATAGGCCATCAGAGATCACAGGCTCAGCAAAAACACTTCGCAGCCACACCGGGGTTTCTTGTGCATCCAGATTCATGCCAGACGTTTACATGACAGAGCAACAACATCTATTTTATCGTCGATCTTGTCCTACGCGACAACCGAAATGAGGTAAAGCTGCTATGGGGGCAAGTAAAACTGCTATTGGGGCTAGTTGGTGCAAAATGTGGTACTCAATATGCAAGAACACTCCCGACAAAACACCGTGTTTGACATCGCAATCCAGAAAACGCAGTATTTCCAACAGCAACAATCCGCACATGGACCTTCTTACAGCCACCATCTTTGCCAGTGTTGCCTAACTTCGCAGCGCCCCCTGGATTTCGTTTTAGGTGCAAATTCCCGAAAACTTTAGTGCCCCATAAATTAAAAATTGCCTTCCTTTTAAGTTTTTGATTATTCTGAGAGATTAAATTCTGCAGTTTTACGGGTACGTACCAAAACCATGATGTCATTATATGGCATGGCGTAGTGGAGGACAAGACATCAATTTTAACCACCCAAGATTCTTTATTGTGCACCTAAATCTAACTATACAGCTAGCTGTGTTTTTGCATTTTGCCCTCATTTTTGGTTATTCTTAGGAAGACACAATAGTTTGACGGATATGAAGATGGGCAAATAAATCGGGAATGGTTTAAAGCCACAGGAATTGATTGCTAGCAAGGAACTTTTAGTAATTCTGAGGTTTTTTTGAGCCAAAACCACAATGAGCATAAGCCATGCCATAACTGTGGGCTCCAGACTAGACTACACTATAGTGAAACAATGAATCAATACAGACCAAAACATCATTCGTTGAAAACTACAGCAGCTAATTTCACCCCCATAGCTTTATTCATAAAAGAGCAAATGAAGGTCAACCTTTCATTTCTTAAATTTTGTGCCAAAATCACATAAATGCCAGCATGACAGCATAGATTTCAAACAGTTTCTTTTTTTTTTTCGTATTCTGGTCACATTGGCTCTACGAAAGTTCCTGAAACCTGGAACATCAGGTCTCTGTGTCACATTATCTCAAGAGCGCTTGCACTGTGGATGGGATTGAGAGAGAGACGGGAGACAGCGGTGGCACGGCAAACACACTTTATCTCACACAACACGGCAAAAAATTAACACACCCAAAAATTCACAACAAACAAAAAATAACACATGAGAAAATGATAAGCTAGTGCGCAGTAACTAACTAAAATCACAAAACATTCAAGCGATGCTCTTCTCCAATAACTCGAAAGTCTGGCCGCTATGGCTTTTCTGCCTGTTACTACCTCAATAGAACGTTCTTACTGTTCGTGGTGTTGATTCGGTTCAGTGATAAAGTCGATGCCCTGTCCCGTTGTCGAAGCTTCCTGTAGATGTCTTAGAGTCGTCGTCGTTTATCAGCCGCCTCGCTGGTTGTCTTCATCGCTGATACTTCGGTCTTCGTCGAGAACGGCGGTCTTGCCCGGTTGACCTAACTGTGGGCCTCTACTCACTGCCACTGGACCAAACAGCCGACGTGGCTCTCCGAGGATTGTAGGGTGGGTCTTCTTGTAGGGTGGTCTTCTTGTCAAGCTGGTGTAGTGCTGCAGATGCCCTGAAAACTGCTGCGATGAGGCTGCCACAAGCCCAGAAAGCCTCGCTCAGTTGACACCAATGTCAACGCCCCCCACCCTTCCCCCCATGCCTCTCGTGCCGCTGCCTCCAGAACTGGGCCTCTGCTGCTCTCGTCGCAGGTGCGACGCTGGCTTTCACCACCTTGCTCGTCTCGAACTCCACCAAACAATGCCCGCTTCTCTTCCTGTGGTCTTTCTCCATGGCTCGGGTTGCACGCAACGCGCCCTTCCCCGGCCAATGGCGTCCGCGGACACAGCAGGAGTGCCCACCGTCGGGGAATTTCGATGCCCCGCACACCATCGCCACATCACGCCTTTCGGCACGTGATTCGTGCCCTTTACTCATGACACTCTGGCCTCCTCAGAGCACAATGTAGTTTGTTTTTATCAATTAGGAACTACACAGGGTGGAAACCTGGTCTAGTTGGTATGGCTGCATAATTAAAGCACAGCATGAAAAAAAAAACACTAAGAAAGTGCACTGCAAGCACGGACTGCCAAGTGAAAGCTTTTAATGCCCAAAACCATGACATAAATGAAATCCATAGCACACCACATGCTTCCAAGAGAGACCAGGAGGAAGAAAGCAAGAAAATTCTGGAATATAAATAAATAAATAAAATTCAACAAAAAAAGAAAAAAGACAAACCTATCACAACAAATTCAGGTACTGCAGCTCTTTTGCAAGCAACACATCAGAGGATTTCTCGATAAGTTTATAACTTTTTTATGCAATCTTATTTACTTATATTTCTTTAATTTTTTTACTTTCTTATGGGTCCTTCTTAGCCTGTGATGAATGTCACTTATAGTATGCTTTGAGGCATTAATAAAAGTTTCACTGGATAGTCAGCACTCTTCCTGCATTTTCTTTTTTGTGTGCTTTTTCTTGCGTTGTCCTTCAATTATGAACTCCACAGAACCTAGTAGATGACATCAGAGCGAGTTGGTGCGGAAACTTCGACATGCCGTTGCCACCTGCATTTTTGTTTCACACGTTTCCTCGCAGGAAGATTCAAAACAGTGATTAAAATGTATTACAAGAACACAGTGTGTGGCAATGCTATGTAGTTTTTACAAATACAGTGATGTGATTGGCTGAAGCTATTTTGGAGCAACTTTTTGGAGCAGCCAAAAGCGTGTTATCAAGCAGGAAAATATGACTTTGCAGCAGCCAAAAGCACATTTTATAGCAGGGAAAAAAGGCTTTTGAAGCAGCTAAAGGCTCACTGCTTAGTGGAAAAATTGAATTTGTGAGAACTAATAAAGCTAAATACGGTGGAACTCAGCAGCGTTCCATAACATTCCATGCACGTATAGCTCAGACCACTTGTAACTTAACTGCTTATAGTGCAGGACTGGCTATAATGCAGTCTTTTCTTTCTCCCGTTTATCATACCATAGGACTCCATATGTATACGCATACAGCTTATTGCACAGCCCCCGAGATGAAAGACGTTATAATGCAGCCCAGAGAAGTGAAGTAGCGAGTGCGCTTTTTAACGGAGGTGCACCGGCCGAAGAGAGAGAGCAACGAAGGAGTTTTAAAGGGCCCCTCACCAGGTCTGACCATTTTGAGCTGACGAGAGCACTGGGCATTCAAGATCACATCTGCCACAATTTGCAACAATACGCGCCATGGAAACAGGTCACATTTCAAGCTGAATGCCGCTTTCCCTTTGTCATGTGGGCGTGCGCCCAAGGAATGAGGGGATGACATACTACAAGGATTGGCCCTACGTAGTTGTGAGTGCTCTGGCGTCGCTCCTCTATGTAGACATCTGTGATCTGACGTCGCCCACAGTAGCATGCAACACTGCAAAACTATTTTACGTGACATGTGTAGTTTGCGTAATTTGTTGCTTGAACAGATGAATGAAATTTGGGAGAAATAATAAGGCACACAAACAGAATGTGCGCATGGTTTTGTTTTTGTTTTTTTACTGCGAATCGCCACGAGATGCAGGACTAATCTGCATCCATTTCCATGCGTTCGTGTCCTCGCAGTTTGTGCATCGAGCAGACGCCCACCCTGACAATGAAAATAATTTTCTGACGTGTTCAAGCACTCGTTAGGCTCATTTATTCTCCCGCGTGTACCTATAAATGTTCATGCAGCACTGCTCTTTATACCGCTAGTCCCATGCCTGTACAGATGTTACAGCTTTCATGCCCGTCCCACAGGAACAGGCAGTACACCACAGAGAAAGCCAACACAACGCCCACAGCCACTACATAAAAAAAACGGGGGGGCGGCAGTGCAACGCCGCTCATGTGCTCGGGCACGTCATGCGCACATGATCATGCATGTGCATGACGTGTTGATGCGTATGCGTCATGTGATCCTCCGGCTCTGCTGCCAAAGAGGGCAGGGAAGGGATTTGGCTTGCGAAGGCTACACAGGGCAAGCGGCAAGAGTTTGCAGCTCGCCTCCTCGCATCATGGTTTCGCACCGCTACAAATTATTGTTTTTCTCAGCTCGTAAAGAACTGATTTGAAAAATTCTTGTGGCAAAATGCTCTTCATTCGGCACACAACTTCCAGCGTCTAACTAAAATTTGCTATGTGCAGTAGGGTACACATTTGGGCTGGGTGGTTCATGCTTGACAGTAGAAAACAGCGCTAAAAGACAGTTTCTCTATAACGACGGAGAGGCATGTGTCAGCCTCCCCTCGATCTCCCTCCTTTCGAAGGAGTTAACTTTTCTGTGCGATTGAGCATTTTTTGGCCTCTGCGCAGGCTAATCATCATTTTTTTGCTTTTCTGTTTCCTTGAGGTTATGGTGGAGTATATACATGCGGACTGGTAGAATAAAACCCATTTGGTTGTTAGTCAGCGCCGTGGTTAGTGTCCTTTCTTCGTCCAGTCTTTTAGCGCCGTCTTCTATTGCTATGTGGCTTGGTGGGGGGCCCTTTAAGGAGGAGGGGACGTCGAGCGGAGTGAGAAGGAAAGGAGGAAAAAGGCTGCGTCGCGGGCACAGTGTGAGCATGAGTTGTCTAGGTGCCGGAGAAGCCTTTGCTCCAGCCGCTTGGCGTGCGTTCCGTGTGTGCGCTGCGCACCGCACGTGCGCCCACGTCTAGTGCACGGTACTGCTCTTTGGCTCTTCGGTTTTTTGTCCAGAAAATAGCTGCGTCGTTGTAGATTGCAGAGATCGCACGTGCGACCTCAATTCCACCATCAGTGTAGGCATTGTTCCGAATGTAAAGGCTTTGCAACGTGAGCTTTCGCCTTTGCCACCAGCAGGCGGACGTGCAAGCTTGGCAGGCTTATGCAGGAGAGTTGCCACCGCGAACCCAACCTTGGTTTCACGCATGCTGCCCTTGGTTCAGCTTGTGAGTGCTATCTGTTTTGCGCCCTATCTCATGTTGTCTAGAGCAAGCTTCCCACAGCGGCACACCAAGTTGCCAACACGCAGCAAGGCCGAACGAGCGCTGACCGCCTCATCTACAGGCGCCGTGGATGTGCAGTTTGGTGCCGTTTCAACAAAACGCTTTGCAGTGATTACTTACATTCTGAAAGGGACGACTCACATCGTCAAAGAAAACGAGGGCGTACATGTGCAACACTCAAGAGGTGGTTCGTGGTTGCCACTGCTTTCAACGTCCTGTCTGGGAAATCGAAACGAAAACATGTGGAACTTTCGTTGCCAGTCCGCAAGGAAGTCTGGCGCATAAACAAGGAGCTCTGAAAAGTTGGCCAGCAACTTTCTGATACAGAGCTTTTTCTTTTTTTGCGTTCGTTTTGTCGGCACTGCAGGTCTGCATACGTTTACCTTTCAACATTTGCAAATTTAAGCGAATGCGAACTTGGATCCCAGTTGCACGACTCGATTCTCGGAACAGCCCGACTGCCTGCTCATCACATCTTGCACATGTGCAGCCTTTGAAAAATGTGCTTTGGTTATAGAGCGGATATTCGCACCTCTGGAGGCTTACGTTGTAAGCGGTCCGTGCTCTAATACATATGTAGTCCTACCAGCACTGCACAAGTGCGCACGTTTTTCTTGATCTACGGACAGTTACAGCCCCTGTAGCGGGTGTTTTCAACTCAGTTTCGTTTTCGAAATATGAAAACACCATGTTTGGCGCAGATAGTGAAAATGTAGCAGGATTTGTCTTTTGGAGCAGTTTAGCACAATTGGCACAGCTATCACATGACATCACTGCAAATATCAATCGGAATCATACATTGGTGAGAATGTTAATTTGTTGCTAAACCTGTCACAAAGAGTGGGTGAATAAAAATGTGAGTGATGACACAGTCTTCATTGCTCAAGCTCATCACGAAATATTTGTGGCTGGCATGAAGAATTTCCCAGACTGTTAAAAGTTGGCAAGACGTATGGTAGCGACATGCTCATGTTGAACACGACGTTTTCTGTCTAACCCTCTTAGTCTATCCATTTTCTTGAGTAAGAAAGTGAACAGGAAGTGGAGTCTCATAATTCATTTACTCATCATCTCAGACACAAAAATTGACAGAAGCAAGCAATTTTTCAAAGCATTACTGTCTCCATGAGAAACTCGGGGAAACGAAGGGACACAAAGACGCTTACAAACTTGCACAACTCAAAAATGCCATTTTTCTTTGTGTGTGTGTAGGGAGCAATACACAAGAACAAACACTTCCGACAGAACACACAAGCCGTTGTTGACTCCTGCAAGTTACAATTGTGTGCGAGTCTTGCACAAAGCACTTCGCACGCAAGGCAAAACAAGGGGTGCAGGAAGGAGCGTCTTTCCTGTTGTTTTCTTCACCTTGCATTGCGTCATTACCTTTTGCACAGTATGAACCAACTAGCCCAGAAGCATATTTGATGAAGCAGCGCACAAAAGGACAAAATCACGCACAGATAAAATGACACAAACGCAAGCAGTGTGATGACACAGTCAGCGCTTGCATTTGTGTCATTTTATGTGTGCGTGATTCTGTCCTTTTGTGCGCTGCTTCATCAAATGTCGTGGCTCACCAACTAGCTCATCAGTACATATTAAGTAAACCCAGAAAACATGTTTTATTAAGCTACAAAGCACTTCCAAGCTCAAAGAAGGCGCATCTTTAGTTGTACAATGTATCAGCAACTGCTCTTAGTGCAGCATTATCTCTCGTTGACACAAAGTTGTGTAAAATGGCCCTTTGCACAACTTTTATGTCAACAGCATGCATCACACTCAATTCTCTTTGCGAGCTTGACAGGTGTGGCAGGCTTTCTACAAATCATGCCCACACCAACAGCAGTGCTTTTTCATAGAAAATTAGTTGTGAAGCAGCTCCTTCAGCAAGCATGCCACTGACTGCCAAAGATTTTGCACCATCAACGCAAACCTTTACTTGGATAAGTAGCGCAATACTACTTTGGTACATTTTTGGTACCAATCAAAGAGCCGCTGCCCAGATTTCCTATCTCGTAAGTTCCTTTTTTTTCGAACTCTCCGCTGTGCCAACCTCTGTGCCATTGCATATGATAAACTAAACATAAATGAACAAACACTGCTCTCGTCGTACCATTGAGCTTACATGCCACTGCACTCTCAGCTGCGGATTGGCCCACATGGCCACTCGCCCCTGATGTGAAGTTTCGTGTGCCCTCTGAAACAAGAAGTGCAAAAATTGGTGATCTGTGAACACAGTCTTCAAATTGCACAGCAGGTAGAGCTTCGAACAACAGGTAAAGCTCATAGGTGAGTTTTTTTTTTTTTTTTCCTACATCCAGCAGTTCACAATTCAACATGACACTAGGTAGGATTACTAGTATCAAAGTACAAGATAACACACCACCTCTATCACTGGGCAGTTTGCAGCACATCAGCTTCCACAAATGGCACTGTCTGAGCATTACACTCAGACGTAACTGCATTAAGTCCACACCACATGGTACAGACAACTGTTACCATAGCTAGCGTTTGTTCACTAAGGTGGTCCAGTGAAATCAGTTTCGATCCTGGGAGCTTGCTGCAGTAATAAATCATAACTGTTGAGGTTTGACGTGCCCAAAACCAGGATATGATTATGAGGGACGCCATTGTGGAGGGCTCCGGAAATTTTGACGACCTGGTGTTCTTTAACGTGCACAGAAATCCAAGTAAACGGGCCACTAGCATTTCGGCTCCATCGAAATGCGGCAGCCGCGGCCGGGATTCGACCCCGCGACCTTCGGGTCAGCAGTCGACTACCATAACCACTAGACCACCGTGGAGGGTACTGTAGCTTCTTTTTATATAATGTATTTTAAATATTAACACCTGACGGCCCTGATGCTGGCAAAATTGTGAGAGACGAAACTTTAGCGAATGTTTATCGTTACGTCCAGGCGTAGCTACAGCCACCACGTTCACACTCCCATCAGCTACAAAGGTTCGGGCAATGGGATCGCTGTGAAAATGGGTATGACGGAGAAATCCATTATCCACAGTACCGTTTATTTGACACCGGTGCGATGGCGTTCCCGATCTGCGTTTAGAGACCAATTTTAAATAGGTCTAAACGTAACTGAAGTTACGTCTGCACGTTACTAGCAATGGTAGAATGATAGAAAGCTTAGCTAGTTGGTAAGGTGCAAAACACGAACACAAGAGAAGAGAACAAGGCACTACTAACGCCGTTCTGTGTTTGCATGCCTTCTCTTATTTGTACCACGTGGTTTGGACACAACTCGTGCGGTGATAGCAGTTATGTCTAGCCGTAGGGGCCTCAAGCTCGCGTTCTGTTGTCCTCCGGCTAGTGAACGGAACGCAAGAAGAGTGCAAAACCTCCACGGCTTGGAGGCCCCAGCACAAAAGCTATTTACTGCCTTCACAACTTGTGCGGTCTGTGCAGCAAACCCCAGGATGGCATGATGGGTATTTGCCCAAGACTCGTCACACTACCTGGACGTGTGCAGAACAATCGCCTTGCAACGCACGCATGACGACCGCAAATTGCCCGCCATCTTCGCAACGTTAGAAGAACCAGGCCAGGCTCTCGTACACAGTGGGGCATGGTGTAGTACCAGTAGTACCTCTGGCGCCTCTGATCTGTCACCGTGACATTTGTACACAAATGTAGAATGCTCATCTGGGAGCCGCCATCACTGAGTGTCGATGGCTACTGTACTTACTACAGTGTGAGTGGAAACCCGTCTGGCCGGGATGAAACATACTGGTTCAATGGATCCGGACACTGACCAAATTTATTTTTGTTTTATTTATTTTTTATTTATTTAATAATACTGTCAGCCCTCTGTTGAGGGTCCTTACAGGGAGGGAAGAAATAAATGCAGAAACCAGACAAACACTGCAGGTATGTCAAGTGGCAGCACAATCATTTAAATACATGTCTAACAATTTTTCAAATTGGCAAACATCACTTGCATTTACTACACAGCTTGGTAACACATTCCAAAGTTCAATCACAGCTGGGAAAAAAGAATGACGAAACACATCACTGCGAGCGAAATATGGTAATAAAACATTGTGATTAACACGACTGCTTGGTTTCCCTGGCAGCTTCAAGTACTCATCTTTGTTAATTTTCAGCTGTCCATGCAGTATCCTAAAAAAAAAAAAAAACTTTGAGCCGGTTCTTTTGCCTTCGTGCTTCTAGTGGTTCCAGTTCACATGACTCTAACATCTGCGTAACAGAATCCAACCGGTGGTACTTTGTGCATATGAAACGCACGGCACGGCGTTGAACTTTTTCTAATTTCTTTTTCAGGCTGTCCTGATGATCGAGGGCTCCACACGACCGAGGTATATTCTAGTACTGGTCTAATGAAAGTTTTATAAGCCACCAGTTTTATATCTCGCGTAGCTTGATGCAATTTTTGCCTTAAAGGCCAACTCCGGCGATTTTTTGGCCATGTCAAAGTAATGGTGCTTTTATGTTCCTGAGACGCGTCTGTTACGGGCCAGATAGCATAAATACTCGGGAAATTGGAGAATAATTTTAAATAAGCAAAAAAGCGCAACACCGAAATCGAAACACAACCGAGTGTACTGTCTACTGTAGTATGACGTAGACGTTACGAACGAACCGGAAGTCGCGCAAGGCATGCCGGTCACGCCGGCGCGGAGTATGAAAACTGTGACAGCCGGGACGAGCAGGCGCACAGTGGAGAGGTGAGCACGCCGCGCATCATCTGTAATGTCTGCGACTGACAGCGCCGCGTCTGATAATGACAGTGTCTCGTCCAGCACAGCAGACGCTCGCGGTAGCGGCCGATGTTAGCGGTGCCCTCGGCCGCGTCACTTCCGCCGCCTTCCCAATACTGACGTCACAGACGCAATGTTGCCAATAATTGTGGGAAGCCAAGAGTTTGCAGACAATCTTTAACATTCATTTGCAAACAATCTGCGCATGTCTCAAGCCTGTAATTTGGCATAAATGACGGAAACCCAGGTGAAAATGTGTAACTTGGAATCCAACTGGTGGGATCAAATGGTCCCAGTTGCAGGCCAACTGACCCCAGTTGGAAATCAACTGGTCCCAGTTGATTCCAGTTAGCAGCTGGTCCCAGTTAAAACTCAACTGGTTCCAGTTGATTCCAATTGCAACTGGTTCCAGTTAGCAGCTGGTCCCAGTTACAACTCAACTGGCCACCAACGGGAACCATGCATGACCAGTTGAACTAGTGGAGGCAGCTGGTCCCAGTTGGAAACGATATCCTGTTATATTGGAAGCAAATGGTCCCAATTGTACGCTAACTCAAAGTGCGACCAGTCACTGTACGATTCTTCCCAGTGAACGAAAAAAAAAATGAACTCGAATGTATAGGACGTAGCATTGCTGGACTTGAGCAAATGGGTTTTATCCAAGAGTTTTTTGTGTCATACCCACAGAAGGGTACCTGATCACTGGTCTAGTATTGTAAGGGGCCGTTATGAACACAGATGATAGGACGATGAGAGAATAAGAAAATAGCGTCTCATGGTTTGCGAATGAATTACCTTTTCTTGTTTAGACGCCATCCTCCTCTTCGCGTTGTTTTAACCCCATTACAATAATATAAACAGTCTTACCTGACCTGATATGTATTTTTTTTTAAATTGTGTATTATCGTCGATTATTTCGTTGCGCAAATGCGCAACACAGTGCACTCAAATGTAGGCTTGTTTTAGCATCAGTACTGCTGTCATCAGCTGTTGTCAATCTTTTTACGTCCATCGCGGATACCCGCAGGCGAAGCGGGCCCGATTGACGTCGGGGTGTTAATATTGCCGTTGTCTCACTGAGAGCATGCCTGCTTGATTGGCTTGTGTGCAGCACAGCGATTACTTCCGTACGTACGACAAAGAAAAATCGAGCAGAGCCGAGAGCTACCACTTGCGAGACTGCCGCCGACATGCTGCTACGATGCTGCCGACACAAACGCACGCCACACTCACTCTGCTCTCTCCCCAACTACCTCGACAGCCGTCAGTCAGTTTCGTGTCTCATACGCTCAAACAAATGAAGCAGTAAAGTAATGAAACAAGTTTTTACTTCCAGCTGGATTATGGAACCAGAAATTTTGCCCAGCTGGACCTTTTTCTAGCTGGGAAAGGAGCTGGTAAAAAATCCAGCTGGATTACATTTCCAGTTCCATAATCTAGCTGGAAAGCAGAAAGGCTGCAGCTGGGAAAAAAATCTAGCTGGAAAAATTTCCAGTTCCATAATCTAGCTGGAAATGGAAATATTTCCAGCAAATATTTCCCAGCAGGAAATGGCAAAATTTCCAGTTGCAATTCTTCATTCCCAGCTAGAAATGGAAGAATTTCCAGATTTCACCTCGCTGCTACATCGCATGCGTCTTAGCATGGTTCCTACAGGACCTGTTCGTCCAGTGAACTGCACACAGTCAAAGAACATGGTGGTGAAACTTAATAGCATTTATTTAAACGCTGTATCAAGTGTTGGAACATATCTCGAGATGTGGAATGAGTCCTTGTACACCACCTGAAAAGAACATTTATACATAGTGAGGGAACATCAAAACCACAATGACCCATAAAACGCAATTCTAGCAAAAGTATAGTTTTACCAAATCACATGAACAGCATCAATACCGCTTTCAAAAACAGTACCACAATACAAAGTCAATGCAGTGCAAAGCAAAGGTGAGCAAGATCTGATGAGCACTGCGGTTTATACCGTAGGTGCTATGTAACGATTATTCATATCGACCTTCAACTACTCCGAATAGACGTCCAATGAATTCACTCGAACATATGTAATTATTGGCGTTTGTTGCATAGACGCATGCGCACCATTAGGTACAAGCATTGCACGGCACAGGGCCATTGGAGACAAAGGCTGCTTACGCAAACCGGCCTGTAGTGTACTTCGCGCATAAACATTACACACAGCCAGGTAACATGACACTGTGATAACGAAGCCCACATACATTCGGGACAAATGTTCACTTACACTTGAAATATATAAGTGCAACTTACCTCCAAATGGAACAATGAGAGCTGAGAAAATCGCTGTCCCTTGATCAACGTTGGTGTATCCAAGACATCGCACACAGTACGGCAATAAAAACCGCTCGAACATGCTGGTCATCACTCGTAACACTTTCCAGAGATAAACCTGACCAAAAATAACTATTCCATGTAACTGTCACACAGATATTCATCAAGGAAACACCCTAGACTAGCGAACACCGAGCACACACACGTACAGTGCGTACAGATATCACCACGTCTGGCCGCCAGCCGCCATGTGCTGTTCGAAACTGTGGCTGACTGCGGCGACAGAATAATTTATGCGGTCTAATGGACCGTTGTCTTTAACGGTATTAACCTTAAAAAAGGAATACAATTTTTGTATACCGTATTTATAATACAGAGTAGGTTATTATTTAGCATTAACGTCATAAGTCACCGAGAAATGATACGAGAATAGACCTACTGAGATGCCAACAAACATCGCGGCAGTGCGGCGTTTTTCATGGCCGCGGCGTCGGACAGAGCAAGTTAGTAAAGTTCACTGCTATTCGATCGTGACAGTCCATGGCGAATGTTGAAAATAAGGCTCCTTTTCACAAGGAAGTAACTACTATTGTTCAAACACTAGCTATTGGCGCAACGGCTCAATGAGCAACTGGCAGCTGGTTTTGAGGCCTTGTCTACCGGGCGCGCGACTACTGAAAAGGTCAAATAAAAGTTTATTTTTTAATTATTTTGCAACCCAGCCGTACGGGGCGCGGAAGATCACGGTTGCAAAATGAGTCAGTGGGAGAGGGGGGGGGGGGGGTTATACGCAATATGCAGCGTGTGAATACGCAATATGCAGGTGCCTTTTATTTCTGCGTGGCAATGTTTCAATAAGTTGTTTAGCCTGCAGCCGCATTGAACCTCTTCATCGCGATGTTTGCTTTCCAAATATGCAGGCCTGGAAAAATCATGCTCGCATAAGTCGCAGAAAACTGCAACAGAAACTTTACAGCCACCTTATGAGGAAGAAACATAAGTCAGCTACGTCGCAATGCAAACATGTTATGCGGTGAAGCATACCAAAAACCAGAAGGGGCCGCTGTCATGGGACATAGTGTGCCCTCAAAAAACTTTTTTTTTTTTTTTGCAAGCTTGGGTTTTGCAGACCCCCCATAATGACCTCGCGGACCCACATTTGAGAACCACTGTTCTAAGTCATCTCTAAATGCACGGTCTGCATTATACATTTAATCTGCTGTCACTTGTATGAAGATCAATCTTTGGGCGGCTGGAATTCCTTTTGTCAACTATACCACTTCCTCGCTCAAACAGGAAAACTGCATGATGAGCAAATTATTTCCCAGCTGAAGCCGGAAAAATTTCCAGCTTGAAATATAACTTCCCAACTGGAACTGGAAACTTCAAGCTGGAAATGGCTTTCCAGTCGGGAATTATTTCCATATCTATGCTGGAAATACCATTTCCAGCTTGGAATGGGTTTCATTCCCTGCTGGAAATACCATTTCCAGCTGGGAATGGAGCCTGAAGAGCCATTTCCAGCTGAAAACCAGGCTGGAAACCCGATTTCCAGCTGGGAATTCACATCCCATTTTCATGTGGGAGATTACACATAAAATAAACCGAAAAGAATTATTTCCTGATTCCGCACTATTTAATGGAAGAAAGAAGATCGATAATAAAGGCAGAAAATTTAGAAGCACAGCCATGCCAGTTTCGTACACCACATGTGTACGAGGGCTAGCTGGCGAGTGGTGGAAGCAGTGGAAGTGTTCTGTGGTGGTCCGTGGAAGCGGCCGGTGCTTATAGTTATGCTGTTTTTGAAAAGGAACGTGCATGTCATGACGTGCGTAATTTAGATTTTGTCGAATTAGTGTTCGACAGTTTCATCTCTGGAAGTCATATTATGGGTGAACGCCGGACAAGTGTTTTTTCCTGTGACAACACAGATATGTGGATCCATTGTGTGCGGAATGCTGTGCAAGCCTGGGCCTTGTCGGCGATGCAGCCGTTTAAAGGTAACTGTATATCACTTATGCTTCGAGTGCTAGTTGTTCAATATCCTAGAGAACATGTAGGTATAATGCAATGTAAAGTGTTTTGAGTGTTCAGACGATGGAACGCCGCATTGTAAACAAGTTCTTTCGGCACTGCTCTGTAATACGTTTGTTTAGGGGTTTGTGCGGAGTGCTTGCTAATTTTCTGCCATTTGTTTTGAAGCATCACAGAAAACGAGTGCCGTGCAATACTTGTATTTTGAACGGCATGCTAAATAACTATAAAGTATACTCTTGCAAATTTGTAGCTCCGCCCGCGACTTTTAAAGAGAGCGCAAAGGGGCCCGTATTTTGCACTGCAAATGGATATTCCCGAACCTGTTGCCTCTGTAGGTATACAGGGTCGTCCACTCTTGGTACGAACACGGCGCCGCGTGGCTGGGCTCTGCGGGGCGCCAGCGCTAACGGTGCGGCCGCGCATCGAAGCTGATCGGCACAGACGCACAAGAGCTTGGAGGCGGGGCTTCGTTTCGATTGAAAAGCGTGGGAGCACGCCGTGCGTGTTTTGCCGTGAAGCAAACTTAAAGCGCCTGAGAAACCACGAAGCGTTGCATGAAAGCGCGCTTCGCTCAGCGCAACGTGTTGTGTAGTTACGGTATTTGAGAATTGAGCGGTCTCTCTTTTTTCAATACCATAGTACCATTTTAATGACGCACGGATGGACAGATGGACAGATTGACGAACGGACGGACAGATGCGCGGACAGATGGACGGACATAGTACAGTCTATTTTTATTAAGCCATATTCGCGCTATGAATGCGCTCTTCTACGGTGTATGTAACACCCAGGCCCGTAGCCAGGAATTTTTTTCGGGGGGGGGGGGGGGGGGGCATTTGCTGAAAACGTTGACTATTTCAGAAAAACACATATTCCCATTATTTACGGTAAAAACACCTACTTCACCAAAATTGCGGGGGGGGGGGGGTGCCCGGGCCCCTAGTCCCCCCTTCAGGCCTGGTAACACCTGTGTTTCGGTCCGACGGGGACGTACGCCGACGACGGCGACAACGGACATCGTGAGAGAATAAGGAGCTTCCCTCCTAAAAAGAGGGGCCGCTCAATTCTCAAATACCGTGACTACACAACACGTTGCTCTGAGCGAAGCGCGCTTTCCTGCAACGCGTCGTGGTTCCTCAGGTGCTTTAAGTTTGCTTCACGGCAAAACACGCACGGCGCGCTCCCGCGCTTTTCAATCGAAACGAAGCCCCGCCTCCAAGCTCTTGTGCGCCTGTGCCGATCAGCTTCGATGCGCGGCCGCACCGTTAGCGCTGGCGCCCCGCGGAGCCCAGCCACGCGGCGCCGTGCTCGTACCAAGAGTGGACAACCCTGTACATGCATTCGAGTGGAAACAAAGATGCTTTCGATCGCCTTACTGCCCGTAGTTCTTATGTTTTTGCCGCTGAGGTAAGCGACTTAAATAAATCGGATTACATCCGGCATGATCTCTGGAATAGTGTTCGTAGTGTGAATTTTTAGAAGGCTGGTCTGCTGTGTATAATAAATTGATATGGCTATTCTGAGACATGCATGTAACATATGTTACCTCTTATTTTGCAGCAACGCTCTCCCATTGGTCACGGGTACGTGAATCTCACGGAAAAAATTCAGGATTGCCGCCAAACACTAAAAAATTTGAGTGCTGTGTAATGTTTGTAAAATAAACATTTGATGGAGTATCCAAGGTTGTTTTTTTTTTATCTTGCACTGGAGCCCCAGGAATTAAATAGCCACATCAGCTTTAATTTTTAATGGGACCAGCTTCATACAGTAGTTCCTAATGGGACACCATTTGCAACGGGCAACTGGCATCTTATTGAGGTCTCAGTAAGAGTCACTGGCCCCCGGCCGCTGGGACCCACTGCCAACTGGTCCCAATTGCAACTGGAAATAACTGCAGGACCAGATCAAGTGGTCTATGGCAGGATTCGCAGTGGGGACCAGTTGTCAGTGGGTGCCAACTGGGACCAGGTCAAGTGGTTTATGGTCAAATTCCCAGTTGGGACCAGTTGCCAGTGGGTCCCAGTTGGGACCAGTGCCAGTGGGTCCCAGTTGGGAATTTGGTCCCAGTGGGTCCCAACTGGGAATTTGACCATAAACCAGTTGAACTGGTCCCAGTTGGGGCCAGTTGTTTCCAGTTGCAATATTTTCACCTGGGAACGTGCAAAGGAACGTACCCAGCGAATTTCATTGAGATCCATCGACCTCGAAAAATCGCCGGAGTTGGCCTTAGTCTTTGATTCGTTTCGAGCACACATTTTCGATGTGTGTATGCCATGCCAGATCTTGCGTGAGAGCGACACCTAAATATTTAAATTGGTTAGCATGTAGTAATAAATTACCATCGATAATATAGTAAAAAGGCATAATGTTTGCTTTTTTTAGTCATATGTGTGTATGTTCACTTAGTGTTGTTTATTTTCATACCCCATAAATTACACCATTGGCTGAAATTTTCCAAACAACGACTAATTCTGACTTGATCGTGCGCGCTCGTTACGGTAGAATAAATTAGACAATCATCTGCAAAAAGTTTCACTCTTACCGGCTGTTCGACTACTCTAAAGATTTCATTGATATATATAAGAAATAACGAGGGGCCCAATACCGAACCCTGGGGGACACCTGAAAACACTTGGAGTGGACTCGACGAACCGCCATTTAAATGTACCGTCTGTGTTCGATCATTTAAGTATTCTTTTATCCAAGTCAAATTTGTTATCGATACCAATTTCTCGAAGTTTAAAGATTAGCTTATCATGGGGCACTTTATCAAAAGCCTTTGAAAAATCTATACAAATGACATCAATCTGTTCCTTCTCATCTAGGGCTGCAGCAAAATCATGAACAACTTCAATTAATTGTGTAACAGTGGATAGTCCAACACGGAAGCCATGCTGGAATGAGCAAAGTAAGGTGTTATGTTCTAGAAATTGTAAAATGTGTTTTGCGATAATGTGTTCTAAGAGTTTGCAACTAATACACGTGAGTGAAATGGGGCGGTAATTGTTTACAAGTTTGCGATCACCACCTTTGTATACCGGTATAACAACTGCCCTGCGCCAGTCCATGGGTAAGGAATGCGTATGCAATGATTTCTCAAATATTATCGTTAGGTAATACGACATCCATTCAGCATAGCGTTTCAGGAATTCAGGACAGATCTGGTCAGGCCCACTAGATTTTTTGCCATCTAGGTTCAGCAGCAGTTCAAAGACTCCCTCTCGTTTAATTACAAGTTCTTTCATTGGAAAATGTATGAGATACCATAAGTGCTCACCCACATTAGTGTTCGTATTGTTAGTAAACACAGACTGGAAAAAAAATTGAAATGTTCAGCAATGTCAGCTTTTCTCGTTAACGTTCCTGTGCCCTTTACGATTTCTTCAATTTTATCTTTTCTACTGCTGAGATACCTCCAGAGAATTTCTGTGGGGAATTTTTTAAGAATCCTGTTAGTGTTTTGTCGAAAAACTCTTTTTTGGATAGTGTCAAATTCCGCCTCAATTCTGCGCGATGTCTCGATATTTCCTCAGAACCCTTTTTCTTTTTGCGCAGCCGCTTTAACTTTCTTTTCATATGAATAATACCGCGGTTAATCCAAGGTCGGCGATGCTAATTAGATTTTTTCACTCGTGATGGCACAAATCGATCCACACAATGATTGACTATAGCCTTGAATTCGTTCCACAACTCGTCTACTGTTTGTTTTATCTGCGTGGTGCTCGAAGAGACCAAATGAGAATTCCAAAAAATCGATAACTGAATTGTCATCAGCATGTTTGTAGTCTTTCAACGTTATTGTAACAGGGGATTTCTTGCGGGGAATAGTAATAGCAGCCACATTCACTACAATAACTTTATGGTCAGAAATGCCATCCTCAATTGAACAGGAATGTTCTTCTATATTGTAGGATAGGAACACTAGATCTAACAATGACCGTGACGTGGAAGTTATTCTTGTATCTTCATGAACAATTTGATTTAGATTAAAAGAAAGCATTATATCTATTAATTTATCGGCGCTAGACGTTTCAACACCATTGTAAACGAGGTCCTGCCAATTTATGTGAGGCAAATTGAAGTCTCCAGCCATAATTAGCCTTGTGTTCCTCTGTACATTGGTGCACAAAAATGTGCTCAGTCGGTCGAGAAAGTCACAGGAAGTCGAGGGCGGTCGATATATTGCGCCGCCTAGATAAGTAAGATTTCCAAAAGTAATCCTGCACCAGCCTGTTTCGGGAATCTCACAGTATATTAAGGCTGCTTGAATAGAATCCTTTAATATGATACTCACTCCTCCACCACGTGAATCGCGGTCCTTCCTGAACATTTTATATCCGGGGGGAATTATTACATCAGTACTTATACCACAATGCATCCAAGTTTCTGTTATCAAGACCATATGAGGATTCTGTGAAAGCAGCAATTCCAGATCAGTAGTCTTGTTAACAATGCTACGTGCATTTAGAACAAGAAAACATAGCTACGACGTCAGAGACGAGATGGGCGTTACCCCTGAACTTGTTGCATCTGCGTCAGGTAGGTGGTTCGCCGCATGAGACTTTTTCTGCTTTCCCTTACCTAATCTACTTTCTTGAGTCCCACACGGTATGCGCTTATCTTGGGTGACGTCCCAGGTGTACGTTTTGCCTTTTAGCTAAAGTTTGTCGTAGGTGAGCTGGACCTTTGCGCCTTTTGAACGATCCAATGCTGTACTTTCCCACAGTTTTCTTTTTATTTCCGCTGTTTGATTTAAAAACGAATGTATTTTGGCCTTTCGGCTCCCCCACGGGAACCATGTTCACAATAAAAGATCGGCACAGCTTTTTAAGTGCGGCGCAGCACGTGATCAAGCTGGCGTACACCGGAGGAAGATTACCCTCCTTGCGATTAAGGGTGTGCGGCGTGGTTAGGGTAGTTAGGGTGGCTAGCGTGGTTTGAGGGACTTCTCTAGAAGGAGGTAGTGTGCCCTCTGCCATAGGCGTATCTACCGGGGGGGTAGGGGGGGCGCTAGCCCCCCCACTGAGAAATGTTAGGGGGGCGCAGCCCCCCCACTTTTGACCGTGGTCATTGTCGGCTGCAGAGTGGGAAACTAACAAGTAGGGCAAAGTTTTACTTGAACGCCGCAATAACTGATTATGTAAAATAAGTTTCCTACAATTTTGCTGTGACAACTGTCCTCCCTGTGTCGAGAACACGCATTGTAGGCTCTCTGCGGTGCGGGCTGCCTATTCCACGCTTTCGCGCCTTGCGCTCGAGCATTGCAGGGGAGGCTATCGCTCAGCAGGGTCTCTACAAGATTACAGCAATCTGTCATGATTTTATTTTGTTCGGCCTGGCCTGAAATTTAAGTAATCGGCGACGCAAATACGGGCGGAAACCAGTAAACGTTTTATAGCCCGATCAAACGCTGTCCTATTTCAGGAAATTTAGTTTCTTTCTTTCAAAACCAATAGCATCGCCACTGTTTCATATCCAAGCTGCTGTAAGCTGATGAGTGTGCAGAAGTGTCGAGTATTTTAGTTGTGCCGATCCAGGAGAGCTAAAAAAGATTCCAACTTTAGTCTCCGATTAGCCTGCTTCACAAGTTGGTAATCATACGGTAGCCTGGAGCGGTCGCGGCGGCTTGTAACAAGGCAGTCGACTCAGCACGTTGAAAAGCCCAGCTTTCAAGTTTGCCCTGTAGCTTGATCTATACCTCACAAGGGAGATGATCAGCGTCCATGGTTTTCTGGACTAAGAAGACTGCCCACCTGCGAAGGATTGTGTCCGTTCGTAATAATGTTTATTTCTCTCTCTACCTTTCTGTCAGCAACGATGACTTCACAGAGAGTTCTATACGCGCAAAAACAGATCAACGTCGTCAATACTACAACTGAAAGTATCTGTTATACACATATGAATCGATCCATCTCGCCCACTGTTATAAGTAGCCGCTGCCAAAGTGGTTGGTGGGCAGCCTTCTTGAATTACGCTCAGAATGAGACACTGTCTGGCTATTAAAAAAAAATTAGTTATTGTTCAGCACAGTAATGCGCTGCTTATTGTGCACACTTCATTTTAACGCCGCGGGTTTTCGCTGACTTGTGACGTCGCGTAACCAGGAGGCAATTTATGGCACACCGAAAAATTTTGGCGAATAGCGAAGACCCAATGTCGAACAATACGCCGTATTAAAAAATAGTTTATTTTGTTAACGTAGTCATGCATACGTGGTAATTACGCGGTGGATCACTTACGCGTCATTTGTTGCGTAGTGTTATGAGCAGGTGGTGTGAGCATGACCCAGAAAATTTCGACCAATGATTAACAGCTAACTACCTATACGGAAGAAAAACAATGCGGGGCAGTTAACGTTATAAACGCCCACATGTTTTCAAAGAATATTTGAGCTTAGACAGAATTACGTAGGCTATTTACTTGGAGTTGCCGGAGAGGAGCAGTAAAGAGCCACTTCACCGCTTTCTCGATCACTCCCCACCCAAGCTGGGAAAAGTAGGAGGGCAAGGAACGACACCTAGCATATAGATTCGTAGGTATTTACAATGTTATAGTATATAAACAACCAGCTCAATGTGGTTTCTGTAAATAATAATTGACGGAACTTGGTCTTTAGAAACACTTTATATTAGAGGTTTCTAACAGTAAAGAAATTGACACTGGCTTATTCTGAAGACTTCTGCGAAGTAGACCTATTCTGAAGACTTCTGCGAAGGAGTGAGTAGCAAAGAGAACGTTGAGATTAGCAAGGGGCTGAGATGTCCTTTGTCCCCGCTGTTATTCATGCTGTACATGGTGAGTATGGAAAAAGCGCTAGAAGGTAGCAACATTAGTTTTAATCTGTCACACAAACAGGGCGGCGTGATGATTGAGCCGAAGCTTCCAGGTTTGTTTTAAGCGGACGATATCGTCTTATTTGCCGACAGTCGAGATGATATACAGTGGCTGGCGGATATATGCTGAAGGGAAGGTGAAGCTCTTGGACTAGGATTTAGTGTAACGAAGTGTGGATCGATGGTATTGAATGATCCCTGTGATCCTGTGTTCCCTGTGATCCCTGTGATGACGGTGTCAATACAAGGCCTAGAAATGCCGAGGGTAAGCGAATACAAATACCTTAGAGTATGGGTAAATGAGAGTGACAGATACAAGGAGGTATACAGAAAAAAGCCTCGGCAGCAAAAGGAAAGAGGAATGCTGCAATAATGAAGCACAGAGCGTTGTGGGGATACAATAGGTACGAGGTGCTTCGAGGTCTGTGGAAAGGTGTAATGATTCCGGGGCTTATTTTTGGGAACTCAGTGGTGTGCATGAGGGCAGAGGAGCAATCGGGAATGGATGTAAATCAAAGGACAGTGGGACGCCTCGCGTTGGGTTCTCACGGGAAGACGACAAATAAGGCTGTAAAGGGCGATATGGGATGGGCAGGTTTTGAGGCGAGGGAAGCTCAGAGCAAACTAAGGTTCGAAGAAGGGCAGAGAAGGTGTTCCGTTATTTGTATAGGAAGAGCGTGGACACACAGTGGAGAAAAAGAACTAGGAGGCTCACTAGTAAACATACGGCTGGTAGTGTAAGCAATATGTCAAAAAGAGCGTTAAGCGAGAAGTCAGAGAGGCGGAGAGGATTTACTGGACGGCAGCTATGGAGAAAAAACCGGCTTTGAGTAACTACCGAAAGGGCAAAAATCAAATAAGAAGGGAGGCATTTTACGATAATTCTAGGGGAAGCGCTTTTTTGTTTGAAGCGAGATCGGATTGCCTTAGAACACGTAGTTATAAAGCGAGATTCAGTGAAGAAGAAGAACAATGCACATGAGTAACGCAGTTCGAACTGGTTTCGAACGGTTCACGCTCGCCTGCTCTTGGGGTTTAGGCCAAGGATTAAGTAGCTGTTGTTGGTTTTTTATTGTCCTTTCATTGTTTCTCATAGTGCAATAGCTGTTTTATAAGTGTTTTTTGAGCAGATCAGACCAGACAGGATGCCTTTTTCTTCGCCTGGACCAGGGACTTTCCTCTGGTCTGCTTCTATTCCTCCGCAGGAGTTACCAGTAGATCTTTTCTTGCGCAACGGCATCTCATCCGTGCCAGTGGCTCTAGTCCCTACCAATAGGCACCCTGCAATGCAGTTTCCGAGATACGATGGTAGCGCCAGAAAACACAGCCTAGCGAGTGGACGCCGCAAAATCGAGTGTCTATCCTCCGCATCCTCTATGTTCAGAAACGCTCCTTGACTTGAACGTGACTTGCCATCGCCTCAATGCAGTGAGTTTGAAACGCGTTTGTAGCGTTTCTGCTGCCTTGGCACAGCCTGAAAAGAGCGCGATCTAAACGCGTTTGTGCTGCATTGAAGGCGGTGGCAACATCCCTGAGGTGATTACGAACGCACGTAGGAAGCGTTCGTTGAAAGAGGCGCCCAAAAGGGAGACACTTGAGCGCGTCGATGTGTCCAGCGAGCGTTTCATTTTCTTGGTATCCCTGGCGGCTGGTGCCCTCAACACTCAGGCGTTCGATAAGAGCTCCATCGCGCCCTCTGGTCAGTGACGGGTGCCTATGACGGCTTCATTCGGATGAAGAATCCGAAAGCCATTCAGACGGAACTGCGGTCGGCAACGGCCCATTTCCAGTGCATAACGGAGGTCCGCCAGTTCGGCAAAGGGGGTATACTCTGCTTTTCCCCAGACCAGTCCCGTGTGCAAGATCTTCTAAAGTGCACGATGTTCGCATCCAATCCGGTGAGCTCGTTCATACCGCCACACTTAGCATTCACCAGAGGTCTAGTCCGTGGCGTTGATGCGAACATGACACCATCTGAAGTACTAGAATTGTTTTATCCAGCAGGTGTTATTTCAGTGTACCGATGCGGACGTGTGGTTGACAAGAACAAAATACCAACGGAGTCCGTCATAGTAAGATTTGCAGGGTCAGTGCGGCCATCAGAAATTAAGGCATGGCCTCTAATTTACAGAGTCGAACCTCTTTCCCCTCGCCCTCTCCAATGCATAAAGTGCTGGCGTTATGGGCACACCATAAAAGGTTGCAGGTCCGCTGTCAGGTGTAGAGTATGTGGGGAGGATCACAATGCTAGTGAGTGTCAAAGCAAGGAAGAAAGGTGTTGCCTATGTAACGAAGCTCATGCTGCAGATTGTTCAAGCTGTTCTGCAAAGGCACGTGAGCTGCAAGTTCTCGATATAACTGAACGAAGACGCTGTTCTCGTAAGGAAGCAATAGCTGAAATACAGGCACGCACACAAGGTTATGCTGGTGTTACAGCCCGCCATATTCCATCAATGGAAGCGTCTCTCTCCATTTCTATGGCGGAAGCTATCGAGAAGGCAATGGAAAAGGCAATGGAACGTCTCGCTGGGAACCTTTGTGAGTCATTAGCCCAAATACTCACGAACCAGATGGCCCAAATATTAGGCACAGCGGAAAATTTGAGCTTCACACCTCAAAATAGTGAGAGTTCAGGACCTTCAAAGGAGGCAGTCTCTGATGTCTCGTCTCAAGTTGCTCAGTCTGCAGGTGCATCCGCCGAAGCCAGACCGTATCAAAGGGAGGTTATCGGGGATGACGTGCAGGACTCAGATGAGATGGATACGGATCCCCGATCGCTAAAGCGTCCTCGATCCCCTTTGGCTAAAAAAGGTACTACACCAATCAACTTAAAGACCAAAAAGTACCAGAAAGATAGCCTGTCTAAAGCCGATTTTCTAAAAGAAAGTTTCTTAAGCAAAGCAGTCGTCTAGTCCATCTTAGCGAAACCACAGGGTCACTTAAAATTCTTCACTGGAATTGCCGATCCATTCACTTAGCTGTAACTGATTTCAGTTTCAGTTTTATTTCAGTTTTATTTAGCAATCTTTTTTTTTCAGCAATCGTGTCAAAGCACAATGTTAAGGTACAATGAATTCAATATTTTCATACAATGGTAATGGTCAACATAAAACAAAATGCAAATCAGATTTAAAAAAGTGAAAAAAAAAGATGCAAGGACAGGAATTAAAAGCTGCTAAAATGCAGCTTGACAGGATTCCTGACCCTAAGCAGATTGGCCGCAGACACGTGGTCATGTAGAAAAAAAAAAGAAATGAAATACAAGCAGGTAAACAGGAAAAGTACAAGAAAGCATAACACAAGCAACCAAAATATCAGCAAAATTAGCAGCAAATTTCAACTGCAGAGATAATGTAAAAAAGTGGCAAACACTGAAGAATACGGTATAAATATGGGAGAATAATGTGAGAAAAAATGGAAATGAACACAATTATATATATCCAAGAAACTCTACCTTGAAACGGTATGCATAACGAAAACACAAGTACACGAAACAGCTCATGTTTGTAGATGTACATGTGAAAAGGAAAAAATGCACTTCTAATCAAACCAAATATCAAATTGAATATGACACTATAAAATAATACATAGGGAAAATTAACTCGAGATTAATTGATCACATTGAGAGACGCTGTCTGGGGTTGCTAATTAAATATTCTTTCCACTGCTGTTTGTCAGCGTATCAGGCGTAATGCCTTTGTTCAGGTAATTCAAAAAGTTTGGCATGATATGCTTAAGTCTTTTAAGGCCATAATTCGTTCGCGAAAACGGTATATGGCACGTGTCTCTTTTCCTTATGTTGTAATGTGTTGCGGATGACTCTTTTAGCTGACACAGTGTTAGAAAATTGTTTTTACTTTTCAAACCATGTTTGTATTTAGCAAAGAGATTGAAAGTGTAGAGTTGTTCTACTTGGATCACGTTAAATGTTGTGAATAATGTTGACGTATGAGCGTCGTATGAAACACCTGCGATATCTCGTATTGCCTTCTTCGGTAGCCGGATCAATTTTAGCTTGTTCTTTTGCGTGGTGTTTCCCCACACGAGGGTACAGTAACTGATGTGCGAGTGAAATAAGGCATTATAAATAAGGAGTTTAACTTTTGGAGAAACTATATCTCGGAATTTCGAAAGCACTCCGCATGCCTTGGCAAGCTTTTTGGCAGCATCATACACATGCGAATCCCAGTTTAAGTCTTCACTGAAAGTGACCCCCAATATTTTAACGTCTTGTACAATCCCAATCTCTCTGTCACCGAGGTGTAAGTCTAAGCTATTATATATTTTTTATTAGGTGGTTTGAATAGAACAGCCTTTTTTTTAGCAGCATTGATAACAAGAGAATTCACTTCACTCCATTTTTGTAGCTTTTCTAGCGCGTCTTGAGCTAGTATACTAAGATTAGATACGTCGTCGGATTGGAGGAACAAGCTTGTGTCATCGGCGTAAACTGAAAATTCGACGTTCTCGCTAACTCTTACTATGTCGTTTGCGTAGATGTTGAATAACACGGGGCCTAACACACTTCCCTGCGGAACACCGGTGTTTATGTCTAACAGTGAAGAACTTTTACCTTTAATGCTTACACATTGCCTTCTATGCCCTAGATAAGATTTTTACGAGATTTAGGGCTACACCCCGGAAACCATAGTGTTCTAGTTTAGTAAACAGAGTTACATGGTGTATTCTGTCAAACGCCTTAGAAAAATCAATATATATATCCAGTATTAGCTTCTTTTCTTCAAATCCCTTTAAGATGATTTCTTTTTGTGCTAGTAAAGCGCGTTCACTTGATACACCTTGACGAAAACCGAATTGTTCTGACGCAATCAAAGAATGCTTATCGTAGAAAGATACAATTCGCTTACAGATAACCTTTTCTAGCCCTTTAGAAATAACAGGCAATATTGCGATTGGACGGTAATTTGAGAAATCATTCTTATTTCCCGATTTGTACAACACGCTAACTTTAGCGTGCTGCATTTTCTCGGGGAAAACTCCTGTGGCTAGACACAAGTTGAACAGAGAGGTAAGTGGAGGCACTAGAAGGTCAAGTACGTGTTTAATTGGTCCAATTTGAATGTCATCAATATCGCGCGCTTTACTATTCTTGAGGCCTATAAAAGTCGAATGTACTTCCTGTTCAGTTACTCGTTCTAAGAACGCATATTTCATATTTGATGTGCCCATAAATTGCAAAATAGAGCGTTTGTCCACACTTGACGTGCTATTTGAGACCAGAGTCGTAAAATATTTGTTTAAACTATTTGCCAGTTTTTCACCGCTAAGTATTTCATTTTGCACTACGAGCTCCAGTTCTTTAGTTTGGCGAGTACCAGAGTGCATCAGACGATTTTATTTCCTGCCATAAAACATCACTACGAGAACTTGCCCTCTCAAGTAGGTTTAGAAAATAAGCATTCTTTTTGTTACGTAAGGTTTTGTTTAATGAGTTTGTAAATTTCTTGAATTCGGCCAGATCACTGCTGTCTCTACTTTTGATAAATCTATGATATAAAGCATTATTTTTACGGATCATTTCATGGCATTCGCTTGTTAACCACGGCTTCCGAATTTTCTTTGAGGCTCTCACAGTCTTTAGCTTAAAGCAATAGTGATATGCATTTTTTAAAAGATGCATCAAAGTATCGTAAGCCTCATCAGCATTTTTGCAGTTATACAGGGCACTGAAGTTTAACCTTGCAATATGGTGTCTAAATTGCTCCAGCTGATAGGGTTCCAAAGGACTTGGTTTTAGTTGTCTAGAAACCTTATTCTTTTTGTATATCATGTATATAGGGAGGTGATCGCTCATATCCGATATAACGGAACATGATGTCACGCAGTCGTTTCTATTATTCGTGATAAATAAGTCTAGAAGACTTCCAGAGTGAATGCTGACACGAGTTGGTTCGTTTAATGTGACTGTTTAATGTGACTAAAGCAACAGCTGGAATGAACGTTACGTTGCATTACTTTGTAAAAGGTTGATGTTACAGTCACCACCTATTACGACGCACAGCCTATTTGTGCCTACAAAAGTTAGTAGCCTTTCAAGGAAGACATAGAACTTTTCAACACACCCATCAGGTGGGCATCAGGTGGGCATCGAAATTCACTCCAGATATCATTGCTCTACAAGAAACCTGGCTTTCAATGCATCAGTCTTTTCGAATAAATAGATTCAGATCTTTCCGGCTAGATCGCCCATCGAAAGGCGGAGGTCTGGCATTTTTTATCAATAATAGTGTCACGTGGTCGTGACGTCGACGAAGACAGCAGTCGGCCTTTGCAGGGCGAAACTGTCTATTTGGCCGAACTTGTGGCCGGAAAATGAGAACTAGAACTACAGCAATATACGCTGTACAATGATAGCGGCGAACAGGGCGTCATCCGTCGATCAACTGACAAGCGGTCAAGCGCGTCGGCTTTTATACAGGCGCTATCGAATTTTCCAGCAATATCGCTGGTGGCGGCATTATCTCTCGACAAAGCTAGAACATTCACGGGCGGCGCGCAATCTTAACAAAACGATCTACTACAATCGAGAAGCTTCTCGAATACTGTTCTGCGGACAGCGTCGATCGTTGATAAACGTCCTTGCTGGTCAAACCCGAATAATTCAAACTGAACCACGAATTGGGCGTGGCATTGCCCCCCTCTGAAAAAGCATCGTCCCGATGCTTGTGAAAGAACAAAGAAGTGAGAGAAAAAAACAAGTGAATACATAAATAAATTACAATAACAAAGGAAAAGTAGAGTCCCCAGGTTCGCTAACGCGCGAAAAACGGCTTAAGGCGCACGACGTGGACGACTTCAGGTCGTGCGCGGCGTCGCTGGGAGTTCGTAATGCCGTCCGGGATGACCTCGTAGTCAAGAGCGCCGAGGAGTCGAAGAACCTTGTATGGCCCGAAGTATCGCCGAAGGAGTTTTTCGCTAAGCCCACGTCGGCGTATCGGCGTCCAGACCCAAACACGGTCGCCGGGCTGGTATTCCACGAAGCGTCGTCGAAGATTGTAGCGACGGCTGTCGGTGTACTGCTGGGTCTTGATGCGCAGGCGGGCGAGCTGTCGAGCTTCTTCGGCTCGTTGTAAGTAAGCGGCGGCGTCAAGGTTTTCTTCGTCAGTGACGTTCGGTAGCATGGCGTCGAGCGTCGTCGCCAAGCTCCTTCCGTAGACCAACTTGTACGGCGTCATCTGCGTTGTTTCTTGCACGGCCGTGTTGTAGGCGAAGGTCACGTACGGAAGGACGGCGTCCCACGTCTTGTGCTCAACGTCGACGTACATGGCCAGCATGTCGGCGATTGTCTTATTTAGACGTTCGGTGAGGCCATTGGTCTGCGGGTGGTAGGCGGTGGCTCGTCTCGCTGTATTTGAAGATCGCCTGAGTTAAGTCCGCAGTAAAGGCGGTACCTCTGTCTGTGATGAGGACCCCTGGGGCGCCATGACGCAAGACGATGTTCTCCACGAAGAACTTGGCTACCTCGGCGGCGCTGCCTTTGGGCAAGGCCTTTGTCTCGGCGTAGCGGGTGAGGTAGTCAGTCGCTACGACGATCCACTTGTTGCCGGAAGTCGACGTCGGGAACGGCCCTAGTAGGTCCATCCCGATTTGCTGGAACGGCCGGTGAGGTGGTTCGATTGGCTGCAGAAGTCCCGCTGGCCTAGTCGGCGGTGTCTTCCGTCGCTGGCAATCTCGGCAAGTCTTAACGTAGTGGGCGACATCGGCAGCAAGGCGTGGCCAGTAGTATTTTTCCTGTATTCTGGCGAGCGTGCGGGAAACACCGAGATGTCCAGCCGTCGGGTCGTCATGTAGGGCCTGGAGGACTTCTGGTCGCAATGATGAGGGCACGACGAGAAGGTAGTCGGTTCGAAGTGGCGAGAAGTTCTTCTTCAGGAGAACGCCGTTCCGTAAGAAAAACGACGGCAGTCCTCGCTTGAATACCTTCGGAACAACGGCGGTCTTGCACTCGAGGTACTCAATAAGGCCCCCCAGTTCCGCGTCGGCCCGTTGCCTTTCGGCGAAGTCGTCGGCACTTATAGTTCCGAGGAAGCAGTCATCGTCGTCGTCTTGCGGCGGCGCGTCGACGGGGGCACGAGACAGGCAGTCGGCGTCAGTGTGTTTTCGTCCGGACTTGTACACGACGGTAATATCGAATTCTTGAAGCGTGAGGCTCCATCGTGCGAGACGACCTGAAGGGTCCTTCAAGTTAGCTAGCCAACATAAGGCGTGATGGTCACTGACAACTTTGAAGGGCCTGCCATAGAGGTAGGGGCGAAACTTTGACGTAGCCCAGAGAATGGCAAGGCATTCCTTTTCTGTTGTGGAATAGTTTGCTTCTGCCTTGGATAGTGACCGGCTAGCATAACTGATAACCCTTTCAAGCCCGTCAGTCTTTTGCACAAGGACGGCACCGAGTCCTACGCTGCTTGCGTCGGTGTGTATTTCCGTATCGGCGCAATCGTCGAAAGGCGCAGGTATGGGTGGCGAATGCAGGCGTCGTTTAAGTTCTTGAAAGGCTTGCACTTGCGCCGTTTCCCACCTGAATTCCACGTTATTCTTCGTGAGAAGCGTGAGTGGTTCGGCGATACGTGAAAAGTTTTTGACGAAGCGTCTGTAATAGGCGCATAAGCCGAGAAATCGGCGCACGGCCTTCTTGTCGGTGGGTGGCGCGAAGTCGGCGATGGCAGCTGTTTTCCGCGGGTCTGGGCGCACTCCAGACTTGCTGCTCGCATGACCCAGAAACAAGAGCTCGTCGTACGCGAATCGGCACTTTTCTGGCTTCAGGGTCAGTCCAGAGGCCTTGATTGCTTGAAGTACTGCCTCAAGCCGCCGGAGATGCTCGTAGAAGGTCGAGGAAAACACGACGACGTCGTCCAAATACACAAGGCACGTCTGCCACTTCAAACCGGCCAGTACGGTGTCCATGACACGCTGGAACGTCGCAGGTGCCGAGCAAAGACCGAAAGGCATGACCTTGAACTCAAAGAGGCCCTCGGGTGTTATAAAGGCAGTCTTTTCTCGGTCTCTCTCGTCGACTTCGATTTGCCAGTAGCCGGTCTTCAGGTCCATCGACGAAAAGTACGTCGCGTTGTGAAGTCGATCCAGGGTGTCGTCTATTCGTGGGAGGGGGTACACGTCCTTTTTCGTGATTTTGTTCAGGCGCCGATAATCAACGCAGAAGCGCAGTGTCCCGTCCCTTTTCTTCACTAACACCACGGGTGACGCCCACGGACTCTTGGACGGCTGGATGATGTTGTCGCGTAGCATTTCGTCGACTTGCTTTTTTATCGCGTCGCGCTCTCGAGTAGAAACTGTGTAGGGGCTCTGACGGACTGGTCGAGAATTTTCTTCTGTTATAATGCGGTGCTTCGCAAGGGGCGTTTGTCGGACCCGCGATGACGACGAGAAACAGTCCTTGTATTGCAGGAGCAGGGTTTTGAGCTGGTCTTGCTTGGCCTTCGGAAGGCTCGGGTTGACGTCAAATTCCGGTTCGGGAACTCTATTCGTCGAAGCAGGATCGGCGGCATCGAAGAGGGCGAAAGCATCGCTGGCGGCTACACATTCGTCGATGTAGGCAACCGTCGTACCAAAGTTGAGGTGCCTATATTCGTGGCTGAAGTTTGTCAACACTACCTTTGCTTTACCGTCACGCAGCTCGGCTATACCTCGTGCGACGCAAATTTGACGGTTCAGGAGTAGGTGCTGATCGCCCTCGATGACGCCTTCAAGGTTCGCAGGTTTTTCGGTGCCGACGGAAATAATGACGCTGGAGCGCGGCGCAATGGTCACCTGCTCTTCTATTACATTCAATGCATGGTTGCCTGGCATCGCGTGGGGCGGGAGCGCTTTGTCTGAGGTCAGTGTTATCGACTCAGACCTCAGGCCGATAACGGCGCCGTGGTCACATAGAAAGTCCAATCCAAGTATCACATCCCTGGAGCAGTTTTGTAGGACTACAAAGCTCGCAGGATAAGTCCGGTTATTGATAGTGACTCGCGCAGTGCAGACACCAATCGGCGTTATCAGATGGCCTCCGGCGCTCCGGATCTCGGGGCCTTCCCAAGCAGTCCTAACTTTCTTCAACTGTGCTGCGAACGGCCCACTGATGACGGAACAGTCGGCTCCAGTATCGACGAGAGCGGTGACGTTGTGGCCGTCGATCAGAACGTCGAGGTCGCTAGTCCGCCGTCTTGCGTTGCGGTTACGTCGCGGCGTCGGGTCACGGCTACGTCGGTTTGCACAGCTGATTCCGCATTGCGTCGTCAGGTCTGCTTCCGGTCGCAAAGTTTCGTCTTCAGGACGTCGTTCGGCGTGCGGCGGGGGCTCGGAGCTTCGTCGCGGCGTCGTCGTCGACGGCGGAGGATCTTCAGCATTTCGTCGTTCAGCAACCGCACCTCCATCGGTTGCTGCCCTTAGTTTTCCGGATACGGGCTAGGCGACCGGCCCCGGTTTGGGCCATTGTACTGCCGGCGGTGCGGTGACATGTAACGGCCGGGCGACGGCGAGCGGGAAGGTCGTCGTTCTTGCCACTGTGTTCCGGTGAGGTAGTCGTCGATGTCGCGAGGCCGTTCGCCTGGCTGCGGGCGCGGCGCGTTGACTGCGAATCCGCGTAGCCCCATCTGAAGGTACTGGCAGCGGCGGTACGTGTGGCCGGCCTCCCCGCAGTGGTAGCAGAGCGGGCGGTTGTCAGGGGCGCGCCAGACATCGGTCTTCCTCGGGGTGTAGCGCTGGCCGACAGGTGGGCGGTAGGGCGTCGGTGGCGGCGGCGGCGTCTGGCCGACAGGTGGACGGTAGGGCGTCGGTGGCGGCGGCGGCGTCTGGCGACGGTACTGCGGCGGTGTGTCGTCTTGGCGTGGGCGTGGAGGAGGAGCATGACGGCGGGCTGCAGCAGCATAGCTCATAGCTTGCGGCTGCGGCTCTACTAGCTGAGGCGCACCGAGTGAACACTGGATCTCCTGGCGCACGGCGTCGGCGATGTAATCTACTTGAGGTTGCGACGAAGGTAGAAGTTTTCGCAGCTCCTCTTGCACGATTGCTCGAATCGTCTCACGCAGGTCGGCGGATCCTAGCGCTTGAACGTCGGCGTAGCTTGTGGTCGAGAAGCTGCGGTTGTATTGCCGTGTTCGCATCTCAAGCGTTTTCTCGATTGTTGTTGCTTCGGAGACAAGTTCTTGGACGGTATTCGGCGGATTCCTCATAAGGCCAGCGAAGAGCTGTTCCTTTACTCCTCGCATGAGGAAACGAACCTTCTTTTCTTCAGGCATGTTGGGGTCCGCGTGGCGGAACAGCCGGGTCATTTCTTCCGCGAAGATGGTCACGTTTGCGTTCGGGAGCTGAACCCGTGTCTCCAGCAAGGTTGCGGCCCTTTCCTGTCGAACGACGCTCGTGAACGTCTCCAAAAATGCACTGCGAAAGAGATCCCAGGTTCGAAGCGTGGACTCCCGGTTCTCGAGCCATGTCCTTGCTGCTTCTTCCAGGTAGAAGTACACGTGGCGCAGCTTGTCGTCGGCGTTCCAGTTGTTAAATGTTGCGACACTTTCGAACGTCTCCAGCCAGGTTTCGGGGTCTTCACATGGCGAACCACGAAATGTCGGCGGCTCCCTGGGCGGCTGCATCACTATCGCGGCAGGGTTCGCTGCGGCCGTCATCGTGCCTGTTGTTCTTGTCGCCGTGGCTTTTGGCTTATCCGGTAGGGGTCCGTATTGGGGGGGTAGTCCTTTCTGCCGGCGGCTGGTTCGAGGATCCGGGTTGTCCGTGGAGTCGTCTTCTTCGCGGCTTGGGCTTAGGTCAGCGCTCCGCGGTGGCGTCCGTATCATGAAGCAGCACCTCCACCAGATGTCACGTGGTCGTGACGTGGACGAAGACAGCAGTCGGCCTTTGCAGGGTGAAACTGTTTATTTGGCCGAACTTGTGGCCGGAAAATGAGAACTAGAACTACAGCAATATACGCTGTACAATGATGGCGGCGAACAGGGCGTCATCCGTCGATCAACTGACAAGCGGTCAAGCGCGTCGGCTTTTATACAGGCGCTATCGAATTTTCCAGCAATATCGCTGGTGGCGGCATTATCTCTCGACAAAGCTAGAACATTCACGGGCGGCGCGCAATCTTAACAAAACGATCTACTACAATCGAGAAGCTTCTCGAATACTGCTTTGCGGACAGCGTCGATCGTTGATAAACGTCCTTGCTGGTCAAACCCGAATAATTCAAACTGAACCAAGAATTGGGCGTGGCAATAGAATAAGCCTCAAGGCGAAAATTGCATATAGGCATATGTCATGTGAAAGCGAAATTTTTGCTCTGGAAATAACGTTGCCAGGATGCCAGCCCCTCTTGTTAGTCAATGCGTACTTCCCTACAGGTGTGCAAGAAACTCGATGCTTGGACGCCGCAGTAACATCTATATGTAAGGATAAAATTGTGGTGGGCGATTTCAACTCGCACCATACGTGCTGGGGTTTTCGCACTGATCGGTGTGGTAAACGATTGTGGGAGTGGACAGCAGATAACAACCTGCGTTGCCTGAATTCTCGAACGCCTACCTTTATTTGTCATCGATCTCGCTCAGCCTTGGATGTAAGCTTTTGTGAGTTCGTCACTCACTAGTGTATCATGGACAGCCTTGGAGTGTGCCACCAACAGCGATCACTTGCCAGTGATGTTTGAGATTGTTCGCACAATAACACCGTCATGTTCTCAGACTCGAATATTTATTTTTTATAGCAAATTTAAAAAAGATCTAGAAACTGCTTTGACCACCGGTTTTGAAGAACGAGGAGACACAAAAGCTATGAGACTAAGTGCTTTGATAAAAAGAACGTACAAAAAGGCAGAATTTGTTGCCGAAACTGTAAAGTGTACCACCCATAGTCCTTGGTGGAATTCACGTGCACACTGTGCACGTGATTTCCGACGACGACAGGCAGCTTGGAAAAAACTTATGTATAACCAGTGCCCCCAAAATTGGTCTGATTACAAGTTTTACGCTGCAAATTTTAAACGCACAGTTTCTTTAGCTAAAGAGGAATATGATAGGAAACGCTATGATTACCTGTCAAAACCTAAGAATAAAAATGCGCTGTTTAGATTTATGAGATTACGTGAAATTCTGCCATCCCCAACTAACATAGATTATGAAATTATGTCGTCAGAGGAAATGAAGAAATCTTTGGAAGTTATAGGTAGAGGACTGGAGCGTCGATTTACATCAACGAAGCCGTAGAATTTGCAAATACCAGCGTTAATGAGAGATTTTACCAAAGTTACATTGGAAGAATTGGCTCAGGTGATTCAAGATTTGCCCTCGTCAGCTCCAGGTCCGGACGGAATCACAGTTTATATGATAAAAATACTATTCAAATTGTCACCATGTGACCTCTTAAACACTGTGAATTATTCGTTATATTACACCTGGATTCCATACGATTGGAAACTAGATAAAATAATTCCGATAGAAAAACGACAAGGATTAGGCTATAACATAGGAAATATACGACCTATTTCTCTTACATCGAGTATGGTAAAACTCATAGAAAGGGTGTTACATAAAAGAATTACAGTCTGGCTGGCGGAAAACGTAGTACTAAATCCAAATCAAATTGGTTTTAGAGCAGAGTGCTCAATATGGTGTGCACACGCAGACTTAGAAAGCCGCATTCAACTTGCTCAAAAAAGAAGGCAACAAGCTGCTCTAGTGACACTAGATATAGCCAAAGCATATGACAGTGTGGAACATTCAGTATTATTGGACATCTTACAGAGCCACAACCTGCCACAATATATGATTGCGTGGCTGACGGAATTTTTGAAGGCTAGAGAATTTTATTGTTTTAAGGATGGATGCGCATCGGCAAAGTTTGAACAGACTCGCGGAGTCCCCCAAGGAGCAGTCTTGTCTCCTGTATTATTTAATATATTAATTAGCTCAATCCCCACTTGCCAGGACGTGCAAATATATATTTATGCAGATGATATTGCATTCTTCGCGGCAGATAGTGACATTCATTCTTTATATAAAAAATTACAGACATATATAAATATGCTAGAGATATGGCTAGAGACAATTTGTATGACCTTAAATGTAAATAAAAGCGCACTGTTAATATTTCCATTAACAGACCCCATCTCAATTTCAATATGTTATAAACAAGAGCCCATTCCACAGGTTGAGTCGACTAAATATTTGGGGATAATTTATAATGGCAAGCTAAACTGGGCTCCTCACATAGAAAGTATTGTATCTAAGGCACAAAGTACCTTAGGCATACTACGCCGACTGAGTAGCAGACGATATGGATTATGTAGGGACACAATGGTGATGATATATAAAATGTACATACGCCCAATATTAGAATTTGGGTGTGTATTGTTCTCAGGTGGCCCTGCGTACAAACTTAAGCCTCTGATTCTGCTGGAGCGAGAAGCCTTGCGATTATGTCTAGGGCTCCCTAGGTTTGTAGCTAACAATGTTATGTACCAGGAAGCTAGATTGCCAACATTGCCTTGTCGATTCCGCATCCTAACGGTGCAGGCATTTTTAAAATTTTATAGCTATCCGTTAAGACGATCTGAATATGCTTTTATAAAAAACGAAGACTCCTTTTTTCTTGCTCATTGGCCACGTTTTCGTACACCACTGATTATTTTTGTTCAGAAGCAGCTAGACCGGATAAACGTGAAAATTCGAGATGTGCCTGCAGCAAATGTGTCCAATCAGAACCTAAACATAGAATATGATGACATTTTCCCCTCTAAACCTAAATTTCAACCATACGGGGTATTAAATAGCTGGCTGCAAGATTACCTTGCACACGTGGAAACAAATAATGTAGTAGCCACAGACGCTTCAGTAATAGACGAAAAGGCAGGAGTAGGCATTTACTCCCCTTCGCTTGGCTGGTCATTTTCATTAAGACTACCGGACTTCACCCCCATTTTTGAAGCTGAACTCTTGGCAATTATTCTAGCCCTGCATAAATTAGCTTTGAACGCCCATAGCGCAATAATAATGACAGACTTCATGTCAGTATGCACGTCCCTTACAGCTTCTTCAAAATCAACTGCCCTAAAGACGTTCCTGACGCTAATTCCTCCACAGCTGAAGCTCTTAAAATTATTATGGGTACCTGGCCACTCTGCATTAGAATTAAATGAAATGGCTGACTCACTAGCGCGAGCTGCATTGAATGGTCCAATTCTTTCTGTCCTTCCTGTAGTTGCCAGTATAACAGCGATTAGATATAGAAAATTTTCACTTCGTGCAGACGCCATAGAATCAATAACAGCTGGGACAGAATTTAGTCATTTAAAATTTCCGTGGAAGATCCAATGGTGTCCTACTAGACAATTGGAAGTATTAGTAACTAGACTACGATGTCGTGTGCCCCCGTTATATTCACACAGGGCTGGTCTGGCGATATCGCCCCTATGTCACTTTTGTTTAGAAATGGAATCAGTAGAATACTACTTTTTATCATGTCGAAGATACAGATTACTCAAAAAAAGACTTCTTGATATCCTATTCGCTAACCTGGGGCTGCACTTCACCATTGACAATGTGCTTACCTTCGGTGCTTCAACTCTGGGCTTCAGCCACAGAAATGCGTTTGATGCCGTGTGTAGCTACCTTCACGAAACAAAACAAATACGGCTTTAAATTTCAGCTTGTATAAGTATTATTATAACAGAAAAAAAGTTTTGATATTATTTTCATTATTATTGTGCTTATTCTTCTTATTATTTTTATTGTAATTCCTATTTGGGACAAGGATTAAAGTGTCCGATCTGTATGTTTAAAAAACTATTATTGCACTCTTTCATTGATGCGTACGTTTTTTTTTGTATATTCATTGCTATTATTTATTTATTTATTCTTGTTATTGGCATCAGCATTCAATACTCAAAATATTAAAAAAAAGAAAACTTTTTTTTTTCGTAAGAAGACTTCTTGGCCAATCCCCCAGAGTGGGTATGAGCCATGCAGTAGAGGATACTACTACTACTACTACTACTACTACTATGCTGCGGGGAAGATATAAAGAAACGGCGGAGCATGTACTGATTGAATGTGGAGATATCCAACCAGGTGTACGTTTGGGCGCGAGCCTACATGAAGCCTTGGGTTTTAGGGACAACAATGGAAAGCTGAACACACCCGCGATTGAAATAAGTAAGAGACGGTTACAGTATTGTTGGCAGAACATTAGAGAGAAACGACAAAAATAAATATTGGGAAAAAATAAGGACAGTCTGCCGTAAAGGGCAGAGAACTGGGCTGAGACTTTACGTTTTTTTTTCCTGTAGTAAGATAGATTTTATCGAAGTAGAGGCACTAGGCCAACATAAAAAAAAAAGAAAACAGGAAAGAGATTTTTCAGGGGCGAAGCTCCTTAGGGTGTCGGTCGTTCCCTCCTCTGTAATAGTAGTAGTAGTAGTAGTAGTAGTAGTAGTAGTAGTAGTAGTAGTAGTAGTAGTAGTAGTAGTAGTTAGTAGTAGTAGTAGTAGTACTATGGATGTAGCCAGCTCTAGTTTAATGAATTGCTCACTAGATGAGCAATTCACTAGATATCATGATTTACAAGACATCCTAGTGTTCCTTGATTTAATCACACTAAAAGACATACTTTGCGGGTGATATACTCTAGTGAGCTTTCAACTTTTCGTCTTAATGTACATGATAAAGAAATTATTTCTACGAAAAACGCAAAGCACACTTTGAGCAAGATGTTTGGTTTTGGGACGCTTTATGTGCAGTAAACGCCGTGCATTGTTCGCGAAACCGGAGCACTTGCACGATCGCGTTCCGTTGGCTTTCGTTGGGCATGCTACCGACCTCGCGTCGTGGAACGCGAAGAGGAACGCTACGCGCGTCGTGTCTTCCCTCTAGCCTTGCCGTTATTTCTCACAGGGCGAGCGGGGAACGCGCTCGCTCTTGGCGCGCTTTCTCTTTCGCTCGGGAGTGGACACTTTCCCTGCATTTCACCGATCACAAAGCGGTGGTTAAGGGACCACGTAAACCAACAGTACAATAAAAGTTCGATGTTTAATATATACATGGCAGGGGCGTAGCCAAAAATTTTTTCCGGGGGGGGGGGGTTCAACCATACTTTATTTATGTTCGTGCGTGCGTTTGTATGTGCGCGTGTATATATACGCAAGCAAAACTGAAAATTTTTGGGGGGTTTGAACCTCCCAACCCCTCCCCCCCCCTGGCTACGCCCCTGATACACGGTGTTTCACACTCTTTATATGATGTACTGGGCGAATTTCACGGAAGCGTTTCAAGGTTTACCGATGATTGTCTCCGGAGCTTCGCCCCACTCAATATCATTCACCCCGTGGATATGCTGTGATTTTTTGTCGATCCAGGTGGCACACTTGTCACCACCCCGTTATAAAGGGGACGCTCATAGCATCCATCCATCCATCCAGTTTCCTCTTGAACGTTTTCTCAAATGATCGCGAAAGGCGATAGCAGAGTGACCTAGAATATGGGGAGTGTCCAAAGCGCCCAGGGTTGCCAATGGTGGCTACTTTTCGCCAAATTGGCGAATTTGAGAGGCCCGTGGCGACCTAAAATTATGAATGGCGACATGGCGAATTTTTGGCGATTTTCGGCTTAGGTCTCCACCGAGTTTTGAATCCTAAGCTCAGTGTCTTTACAATGAATTAGCGGCAACATTCTCATTATTTTTCTTGGTTTTAGACCCACGAGTAGAATGTGCACATTACGCGTCATTCGGTATGTCCGTCCTGTAACTCGTGTGTACCTCCTCAATTCATCTAGAGAGATAATAAAACGTTTAGTTGATGTTCTGTGAAAATAAGATCAGTGAGTGGGATCCTTAGTTCGGGATGCCATCTAGATGCAGGAGGTACTGGAACGTCCCCCAGCGACATTCTATAGCAAAATGTAAGTAAGCGGACTGCCTTGCAAACCGCGAGGGGGCAGTGATTGACTATAGGTTTATGGCTTTAGGCGCTTTAAGCTTATCTGAAGTTTCGCATCTGAAGGGGCAAGACGACGGGTTGGCCGCGTGTTCCGATCATTTGCTCCGCCAAAGCTCCAGCTGCTCTGAATAGCTTGGCGACTTATTCACTGTTGCAGTACCCCGGTTCAGCTCGCAAAGACTGTTTTGGAATAGCGTAGAGAGGCGGATACGCGGCTATTTCTGCAATAAAAATTATTTATTGAGGCATTTTTCACTGTTCTCGGTGAGCGTGTGCAATAAAAACAATTGCTATATAACATTTTACATTGTTATACAGCAATAACGCATCGGATTGACGCGTGTAGATATAAGTAACTATAAGAAAGGGTCGGTGATGTCCGGTATCATATTAGTTCACACTGAAAAGGTGTAAGACTCACTAATGATCGGTTCCTGTAAGAATTCTGTCGTGTTACCTTCAATAAACCTTTTAATCCTTTTAATTCATATAATGGTACGTAAAGCTGTCTACAAATAATGCTTTCACAGTTTTCGCCCAAGGTTTATACCACACCTTTAGCTTTGAAACGAGAGGACAGGGATGGAAGGATATCATGAGCGTTTCGTTCATTCACCCTTGCGCCACCACGCACATCTTGCGGCTAGTCGGAGAAGCAGCACAATGCACTCCCATGGTGAAGCGGGCGATACGACTGGCATCGAGAAACGTCAATATAATTTAAGGGTCTTGGATGGTACTGTGTTCTACGGGGCTATACGTGAGTGGAAATTTTTATTACTGGGTATGCCGCACATATCTAGAATGGCTACTTTTTCGGCGAAATTTGTAAAAAAATGGCGACTTTTGGCGACTTTTTGCTCGTCGTTTGGCGACATTTACTCGAAAGTCAGTGGCAACCCTGAAAGCGCCGGCTCCATGGCCGGCTCCCCCCGCGTGGGCCTTTTGCGGTGAACTTCCGCGCCGCGCCGCTGCTGCGCCGGACCCGTTAAAGCCCCTGAATCTTCGTAAAGTAGCGATACTTTCCTCCTCCGCTCGCGTTCCTCCTCGTTCTCCTCTCCTTCGCACTCTCTTTTCGAGCATGACGCCACCTACCTTGCCCCTGCGTAGCAGACGGCGCTTCGCAAAGAGAGAGCGCGCTTGCCAGGCGGCGCGCTTTAAGCATTCGCACTAGCCGTCTAGCTCTAGGTATCCTTTTTTAAAAATTATATGTTGTTTAGGAGATCTTAGGACACGTTTGTAAAGAACATGTGTGATGTTGAACGTTAATTTCCCGCTTTACATGAAGCCTTCTGAAACCTACACATTGTACACGTCGTCCTCGCGAGGCGAATGCGCCGCGCATGCCAATGACGCACTGAGACTGCCAGTACGCACTAGAGGTAGCCGTTCCGAAGTATCCGTTGGGTAATATAGTTAACGCCGCTATACGTGCCTGTATTATGTAGCATTGTACACTGCAATACAAAAGGGCGTATTTGAGGCACCTCTTTCCCACAAAACAATACCCAGCATCTGGCTCACTTGTTTTCTTTTTCACCAAATCTCTGCGCTCGCTATTTCCTGTTAACTGTTTAGCAACCTCACAAAAAGGGCGTGATATGGGGCGTATTCCTGTCCCGAAACAATAACCATCAATCTCGCGTGTCTTTCCTTGTATTATCGCCGGGCGCGCCGTACTTCCAGGTCACGAATGGCGTGCGTGTTATTAAAAAGCATCCTTGATAGCAAAGTGGCGAGCGCCGAGTTTTCAAGGAAGTAAGCGCTGTTGGGAAACAGGTGTCTCAGCTTGCGACTGCTTCTGCGCAGAGCTGATAGACGGAGCGATCAAGGCGACGGTGAGTTAAGGCAAATTTATATACATATATACAGAGGCGTTACATATTCGGCGCTGGGGCCGACAGCTTATTGGGCTCGCACAGCGGTGCGACGACGACCCGGGATTTCTTCGCTCGCTGTCTCTCTCCGCGCAGCTTGGTTCTTTTATAGCCCTGGCCGACCCCTTGCATCAGCCAGTAGTTCGAAGCCTCCAATCAGGAACCGCCGTTGGTCGCTGGCTCGAACCGGATCCGCGGGGGAGAGGGCTTGCCGCACGTTGCGGGAGAGATTTCCGTCGGTTGCGTCAGACGCAGCGCCGGAGTTGCCGGGGATTGCGTAAGACTCCCGCCTCGTTGCGTCAGCTGGTGTTGACGCTGGTTGCATCAGTCTATCGATGTTGACGCTGGTTGCGTCAGACGTTCTACCAGCTTGAATGCCTTGTCGAAGCAAGGAAGTTTGGGTTGGGAGCCCTGGCATAACAGCACCCCCGCCGCCAGACAATGCGCCGGAAAGACGAGCTGCTTCCACGTGGCTCGGATGCCGGGCGCGCTCGTTCGCCAGGTCCATCCAGGTTCACCTCCAGGGCCATGGGGACATTTGGCTCTACGCTTCGTTCCGTGAACAGATCACGGTCGCCAGGCCGGATCCCGGCTCCAGTGGCTTGTCGCCAAGATGTGTCGACTTGCTTTGATCGTCTCTTCTGACGATCTTTGGTATCAGCACTTGTTGATCGTTCTGCCACTTGTCAAGAACGGTCCGACAACAGACAACACGACACAAGCAAGTGCCCTCGGTCACCCGACAGAACACCAGACCTAAATAGAATAATATATTCCTAACTACGTTTCTGTCGAAATTTTGTTCCCTCTATATCAAGAGGCACATGTGGGACACAAAACTCTTAAAAGCAGAACTCAAACTTTTACACGTGTAACAAACGCAATGAAATATATATATATATATATATATATATATAGATATCATTACTTATGTTTGATAAGCTGATGGTTAAGTTGTGGAACAGTGGGATTTTTCATAGTGAAGCTCAGATGATATTCTCAGTTATTAAGGTGGGGTGAAACTTCGAAAGTAAGTTTCAAAGTTTGGCTGCACAGCAGTGGTAATGAAAGCTATAACTAAAATTTGCGAGGTATGTTAAGGTAGTCGCAGGTTGCATTGAAGCTCAAAAATGGTTTGAAATTGTTTAGTATTTTTTATTCGTGTTTGTTTTTCTACTAATGTACTTTTTAAATAAGATCTGACATCTGCAGACCATTGCAATATTGCATAAAGGTAGCTACTAACGCTTTACAGAAGTGGAACTAAAATTGTGAGCGTACAACAAAACTAGATTTGTTATGTTTTTTTACGTTCGTCTTACCTATGACTGATTTTTTATACTAAAACATACAAATGCGCATAGGCTACTGCTTCTAGTGCCAGTTATGTAAATTCCATTAGTTAACACATGGAAATTTTTGTTTTCTAAGCCCACTAGTTCTCGAGAAAAAGGTACAGAAATTACAAAAATGTTCTTTTGAGAAAAACGCAGAAATAACGAAGGGGTATGCGATTAGCTGTCAATGTGTCAAAGAAAAAGGACCTAAAATCCTTTTTGAAACGGCGAGTACCCAAATGTGATATATTTTCTGAAAGATAAAGAAATGCTGTATCAGGTAATTCTGAAATCCCAAAATTGAATTTTTTTACCAAAGGAAGTGTCACCCCGCCTTAAACTGTTAGTTCATTGCGCTCAAAAGCAAGAGCCCATATTCACAAAGGTGCCTTGCATTCGATTTTTTCAGGCAATATTTCAGCCAATCACAATGCTAGACTAATAAAATTATCTAATTGAGATGTAGATCTTGACTAATGACCTTTGTTCGGTTTCTTTGCACTTACCTTTCCTTCTGTTAAAATGAAATTCAAGCTCCAAACACATTCGTAATGTTTCTTTTTTTTGTGAAGTGAGCAGTGCCTTTCAAATAAAATGCATGAGTAGCGAATCCTATTAGACTGGCTTGTGCTCATGGCATGTGGTCTAGAAAATACGAATGCCATGCTAGAAAATGCAGAATAGTGAAAGTGGCCCCACCCCACCCTACATTTGCGTATAAACGATGCTCTGTTAAATACAGACTTGTCAATGTAGTACAACAATGCAGTAGGCGGAGCTGAACTGCAGAAACATCGAAACAACCGATCCAAATGTATGGGGCCTATGCTGATACCTGCAGTACTGGGTGCGCAATATTCATCCTGTTTGTGAAAGCGAACAATGTGCAAAAACTAGTGTCATAATGTCTGCAAGAAATATTAGTGTATTTGTGTAACACCAGCATTACATGGGAATTTGCGATTACTGTCGACCCGCTCCGACTCAAATATCTGCTCGCGAGAATTATGGTAGCCACCGATCCGACTACCTCGGCGCATGATACACTCTGCAAGTCCATGATGGTGCATCATACCGAGTGTGATGCGCCGCTAATATAATAAAATATGACCACGACTGAGAGGTTCGAATTGCAGTTGACTGGATCGACTTCGAGTAAAGTCGCTGCGTTGAAAACAGCGCGAAAACGTGATGAAGGCTAAGGTTAACAAGCAACACAAGCGCTGTTCCTTAGCCTTCGTCCCGTCTTCGCGCTGTTTTCAACGGAATAATATGTACTAACTGGCCCTTCAAAGCACCCCGCTATCGCCAGCGAATGTTCACGTGTAGCAGCGAAGAATCTGAGTCGGACTTGATCGCTATCGAAATTGCCGTGAGCCATCCTTACGACACGATTTCTTGCATCTAAGACTTTGATCTGGGCGAGTTGGTTCATAGCAATGGGAAGGCACAGCGCAACTGAGACAATGGACAAGAACACGCAACACACACGAGCGCTGACTTACAACTGGATTTATTTTGCACCAATCTGCTTTATAAATGCGCTTAAACTTGACAAATGACACATTGGTAGTCAAACAGAAATGGTCGTTTTTTGGTTTATCAACCAAGATATACTAACGACCATTTCTGTTTGACTACCGATGTGTCATTTGTCAAGATTAAGCGCATTTATAAGGCAGTTTGGTGCAAAACAAATCCAGTTGTAAGTCAGCGCTCGTGTGTGTTGCGTGTTCTTGTCCATTGTCTCAGTTGCGCTGGGCCTTCCGATTCCTTGCATCCAACGTGTCAACCTTAGCTGATTGTTTTCAACTGGCAAGTTGGGTGTATAGTATATTAATGGGTGCATAGTATAATAATTGTGACTTTTCTACTTCGCTTTGGTGGTGAAGCACAGAGTCGCGAAAAGTAGCAGACGACCGTGAGGTAAGTGTGAAATGCTTCTTGATTTTGTAGTGCCCAACCAGTTGAGGATTCTCTGCGGGCAGTAATTTGCCGCTACGATTTCCTTCTTCCGATCGAGTATCTTGACGAGTGTGTTAAAAGGAACGAAGGACACTGTATTCGCAGCAGAAAGCGCCCTGCTACGCAGCCGCAAGTGCAGCAGCCGCCGACGCGCGATGGACCATTGCGAGTCGCAGCACCGCCATGCTATAGTGCCTAGAATATACTAGCCATGCGGTGACTGGGGGAAGGCATCAGCGCGGTGGCCACGCCAAAGCGCGCGCTCAGCACACTAGCCAGTATATTTAAAGGGGTTTTAAGTATATTGCGACGACAGCGCCGCGCTGCGGCTCTGGAGAGAAGCTCTGGCGTCACTGGGGGCATGCGCGGCCGACTCAGCCTCTTTGTCGGCAGCGGGCACACGCTCGCGCGCGCGTCCGCGCGTTCCTCAGTCGGTGCGGGGAACTGGGGCGCCGTGCCGGCAGCTTGCTACGCTGAACCGAGAGGCTTGCTGTGCAAAGCTGCATTTCCGCGTTGGCAGAAGCGACCTCGCGGAAGCGAGGTCCGAAGTATTGCTGTGTCGTGGGCTGCCACATCAGTGCAGACAACACCAAGGCACGCGATTCATGCGTGAAACTGTATCGGTTTCCGGGCATGTCACACGAGAAATACAGGCGACAAGCGTGGATCACCGCAGTAAGGAGAATGAAGTATGTCCTTGTTGATAGCACTGTCTCGCCTTCTGTTTTGGCTGTCTCGGTTCACCGCTTTCGTTCGTTTCGACTACCTGTATCAGTACGTAACGCGGCGCATGCACGCGACGACTACAGTAATGATTACTCGCTGTCTTCTCGCATTGTGAAAGTCGAGTTACGGTTGTAGCTGAAACAACTTTGTGTTTTGATTCCCCGTGTTTTGTGAGATCTACCCGTCTCTGTCGAACGTTCACACTAGCGTTATACCGCGGTTAGCGTTGCGCGGTTGGTTGAATGCAACTGAACTCGGCACATTGTCAAAAGTTCGGCGCCTGCCATTTACGCTTCGGGAAGGCTGCTTTATCTCGCCGGAACGGACGTGTTCGTGCAGCAGGTTTTATACGCCTGTAAAGTCGATATTCTCATAAAAAGAAACTGCAAGCATGACGCGAGAGCCGAAAAAATGAGGCGAGCAGTTCAATTTTCTTCGCAGTGGTTAAAGCTCGGCTAGCTGCCTCGCGTCTAAATCGGCAGGTGATGCTCCAGCGGCACGGAGGACTTGACTCTAACGTTCTCAGGCTTTTCTAGTACCATGGCCGTATAATTTCTTTTTGTCGCACGCCGCAAACGTTTGTTCACGAAAGGACACGGCTGCTGCTGCAAGCATGCCATATCAAAACAATAATCACATGCTTCATACTCCACAACGCACGACATCGATAGCGTGCACGGCCTCACTTCGCAGTTCATATGGACCATTACGTATCTTCAACATGACAGAATGAGTCGTACATCGAGGTATACGTCCTACAGGGTGTTATCGCGACTTTAAAAATGCATTTCGCGTTGAGTGGGGCGTCTCGTCGTCGATCGTCTGCTCTTCACCTTAAACGTGATTGACGAGCCTTTCTCCTTTTATCAAGTTCGCTTTTCGGAAGTGCATGTCCAGCTCGGAGATCTTTTTGAAGCCGCGCTGCAGGCGGTAGATTGTGAGGAGACGCGAATGTACCACGAGAGCTCTGCACGTGCGCGGAAGTGAGCGGCGGCGCGGCGTCGAGAACGGAGAAGCTCGTTGCATGCTCCCAGTTTCTATTTTTCTGCCAGAGATGGCGCTGCCTGTCAAGAGCAGCAGCGCCAATAAGCGATGCTTGGGAAGCCTATAGCGTAACCAACGCGCGCCTTGGCAGCCCGGCGTCTGGGTGCGAGAGTACCCGCTCGGCTCGCCAGCAGCCTGGGTGCGAGACAGGCGTGCCTGGTGTATACACCTAACGCGACGACGGTGCTGCCACCTGTAGCCCGCTCTTGCGGCGAGTAATGGTTGCGGTGCTCAGCTGCTGACCGGAATGTCGCGGGTTCGATCCCGGCCACGGAGGTCGCATTTCGATGGACGCGAAATGCTAGAGGTCCGTGTACTATGCGATGTCAGTGGACGTTAAAAAAGAACAGCTGGTCTAAAATTCGGGAGCCCTCCACGAAGGCGTGCCTCATACTTCTATCATGCTTTTGGCACGTAAAACCCCACAAATTACTATTATTCACAAGGCACGCTGACACGCACTCTTCTTTTGCTTTTCATTGTGAACGCCTTTAACTGGCTAAAACCCTTATACGTGTTATCGTTACGCACAGTGTTTTCGAATGTTCTGATCAGATTGTGTGCACGACGAATGCGATTTTCATTCTAGAACTTGCGCGAGCACCGGCGATAAAGCTGTATTGCGCGGTGATGCATGTATTAACACTTGCGCGTTTCACCCGTAGAGTAGACTATCGACGACTGTTCTGGCCGCTTCCATTGTGCTGCGAGTGTTACTTGCGCTTCCGGGCACATGTTCGCTCAATAAAGTCCGTCAGACGGTTTTTCCTGGCAACCCTGGACCCTGCAATGATGCACACGCGCCCGCAGTGCTTTTGGGAGTACAGCCGGCCAAATCTTCAACGATTGTGCCCAGCGGCAACTTTTTTGTGTCGGCGCCACATGATTGAACGAAGTAGCGAAAAATTGTTCTTTGGGCTTGTGCTCTGCGCGCATACACTTGTCCTCACGCTTTCTGGAGCTTAATTCAGTCATATGGCAAAGATACACAGAAAAATTGCCGCTAGTGAACGATAGTTCAAGATGTGGGCGACAGCACCTAAAAAAGAAAGAACAAATACCCGTGCCGCATTTGTGAGAGAGCCAGTGTTGCTCGCAGCCATTGCAGTGTCTTGCGGACCTTACAAACCTCGTCAGAGAGGGCATTACTCTGCAGAGGCTTGTATGATATAATTGTTGCCTTATGACACTGCAGTCTGAAAGGTCGAGGTAATGCGCGCACCATATGGGTGATGAAGTTTACTATTTGCTTTTCGTACATTACTTTCAACAAAGAATGATATGAGGTAAGCAATGGTAAGCTTTTCGTTTGCTTTATTACTATTTTTTTTTCGTTGTGTGTGCTTGTGAGAATAGTGCAAACTCAAGGATCCCAGACGCTCATTTTCAAAAAGTTTGAACCGGATCCTAGTGGGCGTCTTTCTTATGGGGCACGTAGGCAGCACCCATAATGTTCGACAGAATGACCGAGAGTCCCTTCTGGTCCCGCACGGACAGCACCAGCAGACATAGGAGTGCCAGTCCAGAAAGGATCACCAGGAAGGACATCAGGCAGACGCCCGCGGTCTCTGCCTGCCAAAGGGCATAGTTGTAGTCCAGGTCATCTTCGAAGCGCCGTGCGTCGTGCAATGCGAAACCTACGGATATAAAGCTGCGCGTGAATATGTGTATCTTAAGCGGCCCCTATACACGCTCGGAAACCACAAAGAATGAGCGCGTTATTCCCTGCTGGCGTTTCCCATCTTTATGACGCCAGCAGTCTGTTCACGTGACGTCATGAGAAAATGACCTCTCGATTGGACCATATATGAGGGATATCAGTTGTAAATTGTCTTCTACCCTGATTTGCGATGAAGTCGCACGCCCGTTCTGCCTAATTGTCTCGCATGACTATCGTGCGCGATCAAGCGCTTTCACTTCGTTTTGTGCAATTGCGCTGCGCAGGCGGAGATAACAGCTTGTAGCCGAAAAACGCGAAATCCTGATAGGCTCAGCGCTCAGTGCGGACCCTGTCCAGGTGTTTAAAGGCTTGAACATACTAGCAGTAACGGTTTGCCGCAGGCGAGAAACCGCGAGCCTCCTTAGCTGCCGCGATTTTCATGCTGAGAGAGGAATGAGTCCGTGCGCCATTTATCACGGCGCTTTCTGAGGAGACCAATCAGAGCGGCTCCCTCGCCCCTTCCGTGTCGTACGCGCTCGGGATTAAAGCCCCTATACTTCGTAAAAGTACCGCCACCTGCTTTCCCCTCCGCCGCCTCCTCTCCTGCGCGTCTTTCGCGTGCGACGGCGGCGCCCCCTCGAACGCGCCACGTGGAGCTTTCAGGCCAGTTGCGCGCTGTCACTTTAGCCACAGCCTTTCTAGTCCAGCCGTGGCCGCGTGCTATGTCTCGCATACGGCTGTGTGCAATGATTCTCTTCATTTCTGCGTTCATTTTCTCAGTTCGTGTGGGTGTGCGCACCATCTAATTCCCTTATAGCGTGCCAGAAAAGCTGCTGCAAACCATGTATAATTTGTAGCAAATTGCTCGTCGTTTACGGTTCTTTTCGGAGCGTAGCGTTTCCCCGTGTATCTGGCGCGGATATCGGTAACTGGGTTTACGTAAAAAAAAGTTGAGATAAAATTCTGTAAACACGACGCGCTATTTATTGCATCGGTAAGAAATATTTACATGGCAGCTGTGATGCCAAGCCACGCCGTTTGGGAAGGAATAGTTCCCGTGCGTATAAACTATCTCTGTCATATATAACTGTCGCAATGCCTGCAATTCCCACGAAGGTGTTCGATCAAAACTTCATGACAGCTCACCTATGTTACTTTTCCTCAGCCTGCCCTCCGCGGTGATGTAGAGGTTTCGGCTCTCGCCTGCTGATCCGAAGGTCGTGTGTTCGGTCCCGGCCGCGGCGGTCGCAATTCGATAGAGGTGAAATGCTAGAGGCCCGCGTTCTGTGCGATGTCAGTGCACGTTAAAGAACACCAGGTGGTCAAAATTTCCGGAGCCCTAAACTACGGTGTGCCGCATAATCATATCGTGATTTTGGCTCGTAAAACCACATGCATCATTGTCTCCTTTGCCTGCCCAATGACGTGTGCTCGCAGTGCGCCGTTCTGGGAGGTTTGGCTTGCACCCATTGTCGTATGCATTTTGCGCGCTAGGTTCATTTTTGTTACACTGGCCTAGCCGAACCAGTTTCGCGTGCCTCCTCAAGAGCCGTGCTGCGCATGCGCGAGGATCAGTGATGTCACGCACCGGAGCCGGCGCCTCCCGCGCACTCCGCCGCCGCCGGTCTGCTCTTTCCAGAGTGACGTCGTAGCCTTGGCAGACGTATTGGCACCGGCGCGCGAGCAGCTATTCGCCTTCGCGGTGCAGTCGCCGTCTGACACTGCGCTGGAGCCGCTTGATAGCGCACCTGACTGGCGTTTGCCAGTGTGGTATAGCCATGAAGAAGGAGAGCGCAAATGCTGCTCAACGGTGCAAAAGAGCGGAGAAGCTTAACTCATCGGATCCCTAAGTAGTTGCCTGGCAAAATAAATATAGATGTGCCATATAATGCGTATACCGTGTGTGTGTCATTGGAGCAGCAGTAAGCACGATAATCAAGCTAATCCTAGACAATCAGGAAAGCTAAGAATAATTACCTGAACCTTTGCTAACGCTACGTTATCCTGGCATAGCCGATCTAAGCCACTGCAACATTTTTTTTGCTATCGCACTTTCATTCCGACGCTCACTCCGTCTTCGCTCTTCCATCCGCACATCACAGTGAAAGGTTAGTAGAATGTGTGGAATATAACCTAGTGTTGCAGTGCACGACACTCGTTCTGTCAGAGTTAATAATATGTGGGGTTATACGCGCCAAAACCGCAATATGATTATGAGGCACGTCGTAGCGGAGGGCCCCGGAAATTTCGACCATCTGGTGTTCAAGACAGTCACTTGCTCGAGCAAGTGACTGCCTTAGTGCATGACAACTTACACAAAATTTCGCGTGACACTGAGTAAGTAATGCACCACATATGTCACACGGCAAAGGAAGACGCCTGTCAAGAGTAAAAACGCACGAGAAACTTGCATCACAAAGCCGCACCGATCTCGGTTCGGAGTTTGCTCGACCTATACTGTGGAGCCAGACTTTGCGACGACCTGCATTGTCTCTTCCGCGCGGAATGGCAAAAAACTTTTTCCCTTGGATGTCAAGGTTATGGCACAAACGCACAGCAACCCGGCATCGCGACAAAACAAGCGAGACGCACACGTGCACTTCACATGGGGCAAACATACAGCACATGCATGGCACGTTGGAGCCTTCAATATGGCGCCGAGAAGTGAAGGAAACAAAATACCGAGAAAGAGGGCGTGCGCTCTCACATGACCGCAGCCGCCCTATCAGAGGCGTGGAGGGGAGGAAGCGGCGTAGATCAAGAGAAAGCTGTACTTTTCAGAAGGTATAGGGGCTTTACTCGGCATCTCTGAGTGGCGCCCCCTAGCGTGTGACGTCAGAGAGAGGACTCGGATGCCGCTCTTCGCGCGCGCGCGCGCTACGTGAAGGCTGCTGGACGCTGCCGGCCTGTCTGTCCTGCTCGAGTTATTAAAACACTAGTGGGCAAGTTCATAAAGCAATTTGTACTGAATGTTTAAACACAATGCCCAGCGAAATCGAGCGGAGTTGCCGTCAGGAGCATGTTCAGTGTCGATTGCTTGTGGTGTCGTCTGCCAGCCATCAATGTGTACATCTGGATGTATGGCTATGATTTCTTTCCGCGGCTGTTCAATTGCCGTGGTGCACTCAAAATGACTTTCGGGTCTGTTTTCGATCACTAACTTCAGTGTTCGGGTTTAGGCTTCCGTGTCTGCGTTAAAACGCAACATATGTATACCGCGTGCTGCGCGTGTTCGGTTGCCAAGCCTTCTCCTTTGGTTCAATTCATTTGTTCGGAGTTTTAGGTTCATGACAAACGACGTGTGATGTCATTCAAATAAATGAAATGCTCGTTACAGGCAACAACCTTTGATTAAATCCAAGTTTTCAGCAGCTGCTGTATAAGCGCGTCGTACGAACTTGAAATTTAAACAAGAAATAAAAAGGTGGAGAGCACAAGTCAAAATGGGATGCACGAAAGTGATATGAAATATTGGTAGGTTGTGCGGAGTTTTCGTTTTTCTAGAACATATTTTAATCCCTACGTTAATAAATCGACGTTTGCGGACTCGTTCACAGTCGTCTGAAAGTTTACTGAACGTAATTATTGTAATCATACTAACGTAGATAAATACAAAGCTTTCACATCGAAAGTCGTAATAAGATGAGTTTGCAATAAGATAGTTTAAATCACTCTCAACGGTCGACTCTTGATAGGCCGTGGTGCGATCACTGTACTTTTAAAAAGACTCGCAGGGTCCCTTATGCATTTGCCGAAGATGACTCGAAGGCGAAAGCCATCTTCTTTTTCTTCAGTTGATCTATTGTTCGTTCCCCGGCCCCCTCCGAATGCTTTCAAGGCGTAACGTGATTTTGCACTGCCTCCAGGATCGGAGGAATTGCAAGCTTTCTGCAGAGCACCTGATTTTATATTGCCTCCGTGATCGGCCCATCGATCATGGAGGCAATGCAAAGTGACGATGTCACTGCGCTCTAAAAGCCACCGAAATTCAGCTGTACTAAATATGTCCCACCCGCAAAGTAAGCGCAGCTGCGCTGAAGAAGAGCACTAGCACTGCAGCGATGCAGGAATCCAAGTGGAAACTTCATTGAAATGACGAAGCATGCAGCTAATTGTACTTGTAGTAACCCCGTGATGGCGAGAATTTAAACTATATACAGAATTTCACAACAAAAAAACACAAGCTATACTACGTAGAATCTGTAACTCAATGGTAACAATACACGCATCGCAGAGTACAAAAGCCCAGACAAGTGGTGTGACACAAGGTATTGATATCTTGAATAGTTTTCTACAATAATGTAATGACAGCGTTGCCATGGTTATGTGTGCAAGAACTGAATCTCAACACAGAAGGGCAGCCGCTTGGTTGGCTTCAGCGAATCCAAACAGTCAGCGAGGTGAAGTGCACAAAATATGACCGAGAAGGTTAGGGAGGCAGATATACAATTGACGATGAGAGAGTAGTTTAGAAGAACACGTTGCTGGGCTACGCGGTTCATCTTCAATGAATAAGCCACAGAAGGTATGACTGTTTTGCGTTAAGAAATAACGAGCGACGTGGTCAAGGGGAGCGCAAACTTTCCACTGTTTATTCATTATTTTTTACATTGAAATATACAGGCACAGACCTGCGCAGCAAGCTAAGCAAAACTTCGAGCGCATATCACCCTAATCATAGCCTGTTATTAAAGAATACTTTTTCTGACCGTGAGACTAACAATGAAGTGTCACTGATACACACTGAACCTCGTGGTGGTGGCGAAAAAAACTGGGGAGGGGGCGAAGCATGTAGGGAAGGGTGTTTAGGCGCCAGTAAAGTGAAACCTGGGGAGGGGTGAAGCATGCAGTGTGCGCCCGTGTTTCCCATAGCAAAATTTCTGCTAATGGAAAATTAGAGGGAGAAGAAGAAGGACCTGACCGAGGTAATTCGCCACATTGTTTTGAGAGAGATTTCTTTGATGAGGCACTAGTGGTGCCAAAGCTGAAACCGGGCATGTAGGGAAGGGTGTTTGAGCTCCACTAACGTCGTCGGAAAACTGCGTCGGAATGTAGCTTACCCTGAGGTGCTTCTTCTTCTTCTGATTCTCACTGCCCAGTAGCAGCGATTTTGCCGTAAGTTGTCTTCGTGTTACGCACCGCAACATGCTACGAAGTATACTTTACAGGAGAAAACTTGGCATTTGAAACCAATTTTGAGTCATAATTTAACAAATGTCTGCTAATTAATGCAATTAAATCATGATACGACGTAGGCTATTTGTTGGGCTAACTGTTGCCTTCTTCACTTTTAGTGGACCGGCGGCGAGTAGTGGGATTTGCCTATTTTTATGGCGCATACCCGTTTATGATGGACAGTGACGACGACATGACACACCGACAAGCCGAGACCGTAAAGAGATTCGCCCCTAAAACTTTATTGAGTAGTTTGAGCCTTATGCGGTTACATTTTAGGACTGGGTTGGCTCTTGGAGGCGTGCAGTGGCTGGTAGCTGGTACTTCTCAGCAACTGCTAAAGCCCAGTCCGTTAGCCGCTGTTACATAGTGGGTTCAGAGCTACACATCGCAGCCTCCCATAGCTCGCGGTTGGTGACTTGCCAATCGGCAGGCGGTTGGAGCTCAGAGCATAAGTATAAGATGTGTTGAAAGTCAGCTTTCGGCGCACAGCAGAGGGTGCACTCAGGCGAGAAAAGCCCCGGGTGTAGTAGTGCTAGGTGGGCAGGAGAGAGGAAAACACGTGATTGCAGCTGACGCCACGTCAGCTGTTGTAGTTTCGTGAGAGATTTGTGCGGTGGTGGGTATCGGAGTTTTTGCTCTCTATAATAAAGAGAAATTTTTCGATATGACACCAGCGCTCACGAGCGTCTCCCCAGTTGGTGGCCTGCCCTACTCGGCAGACAAATGAGCGGCATTGCTTCCGGGGTGACTGGCATGGGTGGGGCCCATATAATTTGGATCGGCCTTGTAAGGGTGGAGATACGAGCTAGAAGGCGCGAGGCCGGGCCCAATATGTGGATGGTTGCGGATGGCGGTCTTGGAATTGCTGAAGATGATTGTGGCAGAGGTGGAGGAGATGGCCAGGTCAATGGCTGCTTCCGCGGCCTCCATGAAGGAGGTGGCGAGGACCGATCCAGTGACCTGCGGGACCAGGGAGTTGGATACTACTCTTAAGGGAAGGCTGGGTATGAGAGGTAAGAGGCGGCGTCGACATCGACGGTACGCGGTCGCGTGCCGCAATGTTTGTGTAAGCTTCCGCACGGGCTGCTCTGCGAGTCGTGTGGTGCACCGGGTGCATATTTTTAGGGAGCGGATGTATCGTGAGGATACGGTGGATGTGGGGTGGGAGAGTGTTCTGAGAGAGACAGTAGCCAGGGGCGTTGAGGCCAATGCGGGTCAAAAGGCATCGAACAGCAATGGGGGAGGACAGCCGCTCAAGTTGGGCCAAGTGGTGAGCTTCAACGAGCTCTACCAGGGTGTTATGGACACCCATGTGGAGGATTCTTTCGGTTGAGATGTGTTGGGGTAGGTTGTTGGCCGATTTGTAAGCCTGCCGAATAAGGGTGTTAACTTTATCTTCTACGCGGGAGACGAAAATGTAGGGCAGTGAGTACACTACCCTGCTGAGGACAAATGCTTGAACTAATGGTGTGAGATCGTGTTCGCGCGTGCCTCAGTGCGGCGGATGAGCCGTACCGTCTGGTGAACGGTGGCCGTTGCTTTAGAGGAGGATGCCGAGGATGCAGATTTTGTTCACCCCCGGAACGGGAGTGCCGTCAATGTGAATAGTCATTCTCAGTGTGGGTGGAGATCCGATATTCAACCGTCCTGTGGGGGAGGGGGGGGGGGGGAGGACGAGGAGTTCGGATTTGGTGGGCGAGCAGGCTAAACCTACTTTGGCTGGACAAGATGCCACTACGTCAGCTCGTGCTTGCAGAGTCTTTTCCATAGCACCTATATTGCCTCTGGTGGTCCATAGGGTAATGTCCTCTGCGTAGAAAGGGTGCGAGATAGTGGGTATGGAGGCCAAGGTGCTTGCCATGGGGATTAGAGCGATGTTAAAAAGTAGCAGAGAAGGGGCTGACCCTTGGGGGTTACCTCGGCTGCCTAGGGAAAATGTGGATGAGGATAGAGACCCGAAGGTGATCGCAGTTGTGCGGTTGTGAAGGAAGGCGGCAGTGTACTGATGTGTGCGTTTGCCGACCTGGAGTGAGGAGAGCGCTTCCAGCATGGCCGCATGGTGTACATTGTCGAACGCCTTCGTTAGGTCTAGAGCTAGGATGGTGCGAGTGCGCTTAGCGTGCCGGGGTGCAGTGCATCTTCTGAAAGTTGTAGCACTATGTCTTGGGTGGAGAGGTGCGGGCGGAAGCCGATCATGGTGTCGGGGAAAAGGTTGTTATCGTCCATATGGTTCTCTAGTCTGCCTAGGACGACGTGTTCGAATAGCTTGCCTAGGCATGAAGTGAGGGAAATAGGCCTGAGATTCTTGGTATCAAGAGGTTACCCTGCTTTGGGAATGAAAATGATGTGGGCGTGTGTCCGTTGGGCTGGGAGTATGCCATCTGGCTAGCATTGGTTAAAGAGGTCTCAAACTGCTTTAGTTGAAGGGTCATCGAGGTTGCGGAGCATCTTATTTGTTATTCGGTCCGCTCCCGGGTGTGATGTGGTCCGTAGACGGTGTATTGCCGCCTGGACCACAGATGTGGAGATTTCGTCATCCAGGGCCGGGTAAGGAGTACCGGTGTAGGAGGGTAGGGGTGCTGGTGGCAAGGTATTGGTCCTTGAGCGCCTGAAGCAGGGCGTCTTCTTCCAGGGGTAGTTAGTGTAGCATACGGGTAACATTCTTTCGTTGAGTGGCCTTTGTCTGATCTGGATCTAAGAGGAAACGTAATAAAGACCATGCGTTGTTGAGACCGAGATTGCCACTCGTGCGGTCGCAGATCTGCCACCATTGATGCAGGGCGAGATTGCTGGCATGGGTTTCAATCTCTGTAACGAGGTGGGCTATGCGCCGTTTGAGGGATAGGCTGTGTTTTTGGGTTAGCCACCGCTTTTGAAGGCTGGCGTGGGCTTCCCACATGTGAAGGAGTCGACTGTTCGCTGCCGCTACGTCTTTCGGCTCGAAAATGGTGGATGTTGCCTGTTCTACATTTTGGGTGAGTTAGACCGCCCAGGCCTCGAGATCCATGATGGTGGTTGGGGCCCTCTGCCGGAGGCAGCGACACTTATCCTAGCTGACCACGCGGACTGCACGTGGCTTCATCGGAACGAGAGAGGAGATACTGATCTAGGTGTACAGGATGTAGCGATCGCTTCCGAAGATGTGTGTTGTGTTGGTCCAGTGACTGTCTCTGATGTGTTTCGAGAGTGTGAGGTCTGGGCTGGTGTTGCGTTGGACACTTGATCCAATGCGGGTGGAGAAGGAAATGTAGTTGAGGAGTGAGAAGCCTTCGTTTTGGACAAATGTCCATACTACTCTACCTTTACGACAGTTCATGCGGTAGCTCGAACTGGTGTGGCTGGCGTTAAAATCACCCACGACCAGGAGGGGAGCGCCTGGACTGATAAGGGCTTTGCGCATAGCCTCCATGAGGGGGCGGGATGGCTTTTAGGTGGGCTGTAGAGGTTAAGTACGTAGAGGCCTTGCGCGTGCGGGGATACCGTTCGAGTAGGATACCGTCAATATCAGTTATCTCTAGGAGGTGCTCAACGGCGGTAAAATTAGGTGAATTAGTGTTGCTATTCTACTTTGGGCGTGGTTCGCGAGTTCGTGCGTGGTGCAATTCTTGAGTTTAAAACTGGCTTCCTGTAAGGCAATGATAGTTGGGATTTCTCCGGGGGGAAGGTTTCGGAGGTGGAGCACGTTCTCGCATTTAACACGTAAACCCCTGCAGTTCCACTGCCACGCTCTTATGCTGTGGTGTTTCGCAGCCATGTTTACCGATTGTGGAAAGGTCGGTGGGCCTTGGGGAGCTGAATTCGACCTCTGAAGTGAAGCCCGGTTACCTGGGTTTGCAATTGAGAGTCTGAGGCTTCGTGTGCGCATTGGCGCTTTTCAATGGCTTCAAAACTAGTGGAAGTAAGTCATCCAACTAGTTATGTCTATGCGGAGAGAGTGCAGGGCACGTTCGAGCGTCTGTAGTGACTTCATGACGAGCGCGAGTTGTTCAGCGACCGGCTAAGGTACCGGTTCATTCTCACCATCGGATTTTCTTTTGGCAGGAGGATTGCGCGTGGGTGACGTGGCGCGCGAGGAAGAGGCGGAGGGGGGAAAGGCGGGTGAGGCCCCAGACACGTCGGGACGAGTCTGGGGCTGCCCTACTGGCAGAAACGCTATCGGGGACTGATCTCGCCTTAAAAAGGCCTGCAATTGCTGTTCTGCAAATTCGCAGCTTTGGTGGGCTAATTGTGCTCTAAGCACCGCGTTTTCTTTCTAGAGTGAAGAAGGCTGCGGATGCCAGCTCACTGTTTTTTCGATGTTCTGGTCGTTTGGCCCTGGGAGTGGCGGGAGCGACTTAGAACAGCTTCGAAGGCGACCTCGTTGGGAGCTTGTTCTCGACCGGTTTCTGGAGCTTGACGAGGAGCGGAGACGACTTCTTGAGTGTGTAGAACTCTTGGCGGAGGCTCAGGGGATGAATTCCTTGGTGGTGTTGCCTGAGGGTGGATGTAGAGTGTTGTTTGAGTAGCCGGATCGGTCGAAGCGGACCTTGCATTGCTTGGTCCTGGTGAAATACACCCAACCGCAAAGTATGCAGCTAGGAAGCAGTCCGGCGTTTCCTTGGCTGGAAGGGATATGCCGCAGCGTGCGCAGACCGGTGCGCTCTTTCGTGCAGACGTCGGCACGATATCCTGGCTTGTGAGAGTTGAAGCAGGCCTCCACTTTGGCCCTGTATTGATAGCAGGAGGAGACGGTGCCGTAGAAGTTTAGCTGCCATGGGACTTCAATGGTGTTGATGAAGGTCACTAAAATGGACTTTCTGCAGCCCAGGTGGCGTGCGTCGGCGATGGTGAAGGCGCGGCTTGGGTTCAGAGCCACGAGGTGTTGGAGTATCTATTCTTGAGACTGGTTGTACACGGCGTTGTACAGGATTCAGTTGATTGCGTTGTCTGGTGCAGCGACATACGACTTCATCGGGCACTGTTCGTTGTTGAATTGTGCACTTTGGAGCTGAACGTATCTTCTCATGCGGGGTTTGGAAGGCATACTCACAGTGAGAGAGTTGTTGTGTGGGTTGATCAGGAGCTTGTCTTGGCTCCTCGCTTGATTATAGTCAATTAATGCTCCAGCGCAGAGGATCGGGCCGTCCAGTGCATTTCAGCGCACTGGACAGCCCTCGAAACGCTGTACTACGGTCCCTAGAACATACTGGCTAGTCTGCCGTCTCCGCGCCGTCCCCATGCAAGGCCGCGTCCGCGCAACGGATGCTTGCGCAGGGGGCGCTGCGGTCGATCGGAGCGCCTGCACGGTGCATGTCGCGCAGGAGAAATCGGTGGAGTATCGCGCCTTGCCTTTTATTTTGCGCTCCCACATGAACTCCACGTTTTCGTTCTGTTCGTGTGGGCAGAGACTGGAACATCTTGAACCGACCAAACATTGCATTCAACGTTGTCTCTTGTCTGGACACTGCCGTGATCACACTAAGATCAGTGGTGGATCCAGACACTCATTTAAGAGCGCGCAGTTACTCGAAGCAAAACCAAAGGGCCAAAAAATGGCTTTCATTATATATATGCTGTTAAATTGTCCTAACGAAAGTACCAAACATTTCTAAGATCAGTTTTTAATAAGCAAACAATTCTGAGAGTAAGAACGTTACTTCAGATATATTTAGTGTGCTAAGTCTCGTAATTATGAAGGTTGGTTCTCGATATGTTACGGAGACAATAAACACAATGCAGTTCGCAGAATGGGTGAGTATATTAATTACAGACATTGTAATGTTGGAGAAGATTTGTTTTTAACGATATGCTAAGTTCATGCGATTTCGCTCAAAGTGTTATTAGATCTATTTACTGTCCTACAATATATATATATATATATATATATATATATATATATATATATATATATATATATAGAGAGAGAGAGAGAGAGAGAGAGAGAGACAAAACTTTATTTTTGTCCAAGCTTGCTGCGGTCCAGGGAGGCGGCAGCCGGGAGGCTATATAGCTATAGTGCCTAGAATATACAATATATTCTAAGCACTATAATATAGCTCTACAATGACGCCACAAATAAGTTGCGCCTCCAACCGGCTGAGACATTTGCAGCAGAAGCTTGGCACATCAGAACATGCATGTGTATCAGCCGAAGAACAGACATATGGTATCTTTTCCACGAGTACCTTGCCACAAGGTTCGAAATTATAAAATGAAAGGGGTGTTGGCTTTTATAATGTGCGTTGTATTTGGTTTTTGGCTCCTCCACTGAAAATATATAGGTTCGTTCTTTAATGACACTGTTGCATGCCGAAATGAGCGGGAAATAGGCTCGAAGCGCAGCACAAGAACACATTCGCGGCACAAGAAATACTCAACCAGATGTGTCGTTCAATGTCAGTTTGTCGGCTGCTCGCCCACCGCACATGTTTCGCGCTGCTTATTTCTTTCGTTTGCTTTTTTTTTTTTTGAGGTAAAGGGATAGCTGACCGTTCTCTCGCATCGTAGTACAAGGCATTCGAAATCGGTTACATTTCCAAAACAGAGAACACACATGACAGACTCGCGCTGCTTTTCGCCTTTCGGCTATTCACGTTTAGGTTGTTCTTCGGTATATCTCCCTTTCGCAAGCGGGTAGCGAGCACACATGTCCTCATGAAAGTATCAAAATAGAAACACTATTTTTTATACGCTTTAGACCACCGAAAAAGAGCCTAAAGTGTCCCTCCAACAAGCGACGATCGAGGATTCGTCACTGTACAATGGCTTCACGTGAGAGAGCAGAAAGAGATGGTTTCATTCCTTCCAGGCTGTCAAAGTGTGACGCTAAAGGTGATGCCAAGCATCACGAATGCTCATATCCACCCCAATGCATTTGAAAAATTAAGGATGGCACCCTTTTCAACTTTTCGGCGATGAATTAAGTCATTAGGGGGTTATTTTTGTATTCCGACAAAGTCGAGAAAGCTTGTGGCCCCGTGGAGACAATTCTCAAAGCTTTATTAAAAATATGAACAGGTTAATTAGAATAATGACCTCCCGAACGCTAAAAAAAGCCCTCTACCCAAATTCGCCTAACTGTGCGTTTCTGAAAGAATTTCTGGGTTATTTAAAAGAATGGGAGACACATGCCACCAACACAATTGGCGGTTTCCTTTCATCGAGCACAGCAGAAGGGCTCCGTGCCACAATTGAGAGCACAGTGCAGCTGCTCGAATTCCTCAGGTCTGCTGGTTTTAGATATTTGATGACCTCAAATTTAAGCCAAGACAAGCTGGCAAATATATTTGGAATTGTTCGGCAGTCTTCTGGCACAAATGATCATCCCACTGCTGCTCAGTTTTTGATTACTATAAATGCCCTTGCATTTTACAACCTCGCAAGACCACCAAAGTCGGGGAACTGTTCGCCGCAAGTCATCAGCTATCTTTTATCTGGGAATCACATAAAGTCACAGACGCCTGCCACAATTGACGTCGTTGACAGCCTCATTGACGGTGGAGACTTCAGTGGCGCGGAGACTGCACTAGCGTCAGGCACAGACCACAGTGCATACGTGAAAAAAAAAAAAACCCAAAAAAAACATGTCTCACATCAGACAGAAACGCAGCTACGGGGAATGATCATGAGGCCTCCCTATTCACAGCGCACTTTGATAACGGAGGCCTGATATACCCCGGACCTCTCAAAGCAGCTATTGCAAAACTTGGAAATAGCTTTACCACTTATTTCAGCGTGAGTAAGCTGCATGAAAAGAGCATTGTGGATTTCAGCGCTTTCTTGAAAAAAAAAACAGATTTGCCTCATCTGTGATGTGAAGAACATTCAAATTTCATCACAAAAAGCCTCCATGAAGTTCAGCATTTTACTTAGATTCCGCTTCTTCACGAAATCACTGAACAGCGAAAGAGAAGTAAAGCGGCAAAGAATTAAGCTGCTAAAGACGAGGAGATGTAATGAAATGACGCTGACGAAACCCATGTCAAGGAACCAATAAAGATTAAAAATTCTGATGCTCTCAATTCTGTCTCGTGAAGTGATAAGCAGGATGGATGCACTGAGGGATGGTGGTCATCACTGGGAAACTTGTGTGACGCCAGACTTCGTGCTCTTCTGCAACTTTAACTAGCGCTAAGGTATTCCTTAGTTATTTGTACTCAATGTCACGGTCTGTAATAAAAGCAAACACCGCAGGCCTTCGACGTGAAGAGGTGAGCAAACGCGAGAGCGCGGTTGTAAACGGCTCCGCCAGCCCACCCGTAAGCGAGAGTCGCGGGCGGGGCGTCTGCTCAAGGAACTCCGATTGCGCGCAGCGCCACCGCCGCAGGCATCCCCGAGAGGACGCGGCGGAGAGCGGAGACGGCAGACTAGCCAGTATATTCTAGGGACCGTAGCTGTACGGTGTGTCCCAGTGTAATAGAGCGTGCTGGGGGGCATTGAGATACACTGTACAGCGTGGCCTGTACCGCCCAGTGCGCTGAAAGGCACTAGGAATACTGTACAGTGTGTCCCAGTGTCTTACAGCGCACTTAGAGGCACTGAGGACATTGTACAGTGTCTGCCCGCGCACTTAGAACACTAGCGGCACATCGGAAAGAAGTGGGCGCGCTGTGTGGACATTGTATAAAATTTGATATTGAATTGCGAGATGGTCGAGCGTACTGTTTATCGAAGATTTTCATAATGTTATTTTCTTGTCTGTCCAACACTTATCTATTTTTAGCTTTAAATAGACGACGGGCGTAAACATACGCTAAAGCAATAATCTATAGAGCGCGCGCACTTTCTCTGAAGTGTGTGATCGATAATAATAAAATAATATCTGGTGTTTAGCTTCCCAAAACCACGATATAATTATGAGGGAAGCCGTAGTGGAAGGCTCCGGAAATTTCGACCACCTGGGGTTCTTTAACGTGCACCTAAAACTAAGTGCACGGGCCTCGAACATTTTCGCCTCCATCGAGAACGCAGCCGCCGCGAAGTGTGTGATCGAGTGTCGTGCACATCGTTATTATAGCTGCATTGGATGAACCAGGGGCGTAGCCAGGGGGGGGGGGGGGCTTAAGGGGCTTCAGCCCCCGCCCCCCGAAATTTTTCGTGCTCTCATACACCACCGACCAGGGGCGTCACCTAGGGGGGATTTATTGGGCTTATCTTTTATCTATTTATCTTTTTCAGACCCTCAAAATGTTAGCAAAAGGAAGTTTGAGATCGAGCCCTACACAGATCACTCAAAAGTGCATGATCAGACAAAACATCAACTGCTAACTTCTCCTTGGATTCCTTCGCCAGGCTACATGCTTAAGTCTATGAACCACTTGAAGCAGAAACGAAGCTTTCAGGTGGCTTGGCTGCCCTGGTACCGATGATTTGCTACTCAGCGCTTCAATAGGGTGCGTTTTGTCGAGTGTGTGTCCTTTTTAGCAGAAGTGTGGTTGGCAAAGGCCAACATGCGCGCACTGGGGCCCTCGTATCCAAGCCATTTCCAAAGTGGAAGCACGCCCTCGAAGTATTCGGTGCACATGAAGCCACTTAATATCACACTGACGCTCAGCTGGTAGCCGATAATTTTCTTGAAACCTCCTCAGAATGTGTGCCCAGTGGTGTTGATCAACTGGACCATGGCAGGCAAATTCAAATAAAAGAGAACCGAAGGAAGTTACAGCGTATTGTTGAGACAGTTATCTTGTGCGGGCGGCAAGGTCTGGCTCTCCGTGGCCATAGAGACAGTGGTCCCATGGATTCAAGCACAGCGTCCTCTACAAATACAGGCAACTTCAGAGCGCTGCTTCGCATGCGAGCGGATTGTGGCGGCACAGATCTAAAAAAGCATTTGGAAAATTGCCCAAATAATGCCTCGTATTTAGGTACAGATGTACAAAACCAGATTATAGAAATCTCTGCTGTAATCATCAAGGAAAGCCTAGTCGCAAAAGTAAACGCTGCCGGCTGCTTCTGCGTACTTGCTGATGAAACAAAGGATATTGCTGGTATCAAGCAGCTTACTGTTTTGCAAGGTACTTTATAAGGATGCGAACGAATTCGAAGAAGCGTTCTTAGGCTTTGTGCCTATTCACGACCAAAATGGCCGGGCCCTCGCCGACACCATCATAAGGTTCCTTATAGACATGGGAATTAACATGCAGCATCTCCGTGGTCAAGGCTACGATGGTGCAAGCTCGATGGCCAGCAAGACGAATGGTGTTCAAGCTGCTGTTCATAAGAAATATCCAGCCGCACTCTATACTCACTGCGCTAGTCACTCCCTTAAAGGGGTCATGAAGCACCCCTTGGGCTTGTTGAAAAAACACATCCTGCGGAAAGCTGACACGGCTTTGAACTGCTCAGCCAAATGTTGCAGTCGTGCGCGCCGAGTAAAGGCTACAAGCGGAAAGCGAAGTTGCTGTTTTCTCAGGCGCCCTCTTTTCAAACAGAGGCCGGTTCTCACTCTCGTCGGTGGGCGGGGCGTCTGCCGATTGACGTCGCGATCTGCATCGCCGCGTCGCAAAAAAACATAGCATCCTCATTGGGCGATAGCCGACGTAAATCGAGAGCGGCGCTCGGATCAGATGCGCTTCTTGCCACGTGGTGCCGCCACTTGCCGGCGCCGCACTCCTCAGTACACGGTAGCCCCGCTCGCGCACGCGAATCACAGCGGGAGAGCGATCGCGTTTCATGACGCGCGCTGACGTAACTTCTTTCCCCCGTGCCATCCCTCCCTGTCTAGCTTCCAGTGCGCTCGTCGGCACGAGAAAAGAGAGAAAGCGCTGAGAGCGTGCGCCGAACCCCCGTAACTCCGCTGATTCTTGACGGATTCGAGAAATTTTGCGGCAATCGATTCGGGAGGCATTAAACTCCGATACTCAGGTCATTAAATCATTACTTGGAAAAGTGGTTCATGGCCCCTTTAATCTAGTTTTGTGTGCGGCATGCTCCATCACATACATCCTAAACTGTTTTGGGACTCTAAAGACGACGTCAGTCTTTTTCCGTAAATATTCTAGCCGCTCACACGTTTTGTGAAAAATGATAAGTTTGAGCTGTCCTGAGTCTACAAGGCAGCGCCTTTTGGGACTATGCGAAACGCGCTGGGTCGAGAAGCACGATGGAGTACTTTCATTTGTGAGCCTCTTTGAGCCGTTGATCGCAGCACTAAGGAGATTAAGTTTAACGGAAATGGCGAAAGTCCAGTGCAGGCAAACAGTCTAATGTTGGCACTCTTGTCACCAGCGTTCCTTGTAAGCCTGCATGTGACGGAGCACGTGCTAGCACTGACTTTGCCACTGTCAAAGAAGCTGCAGACGAGGAGTATCGACATGAGCGGTGCCACTGACTACATAGAAGCGGTACAGCAGACAACTGAAAATGACCGCAAAAACGCGAATGCTTCTTTCTCAAAAATATTTGCACAAGGGCAGGTATTGGCAGAAAAACTGAATGTGGAGACCACCAGCCGTCGAGCCGGTGTCCGGAAGCAAAACCTTGGGAGCAACGCATTTGAAAGCGCGCAAGAATATTTTCGCAGAACCCTGTTCATTCCGTTCATAGACCACGTAGTAGCCCAGTTAAACCCACGGTTTGCCGTACCCCTTACACACACACAAAAAAAAAAATAAAATAAAACAATTGAAAAGATTGAAGACATTTATTCCTGGAAAGGTTTTGCGGGCATGCCAACGTAATATTTTTATGAAAAAACACATTTCTTACTCGTTCTTGACAGTGCGCAGCATTCAAGAAGTGATTTGCAGCATCTAATACAAATTGTCACTGGTAATACATGTTATTCATATAATTAGTCGTTCTAAAAATTCAATGAGGAGGTCGCGCTGCAACGTGAGCCCCCCCCCCCCCCCTCCCCAACAAAATTCCTGGCTACGCCACTGGGATGAACATATGATTCGCAACACAATATGCCCTTAATATTAGTCTCATAATCAACATCAAACTATTCTAGCAGTCAGTGCTTCCATATGGGCTTGTAACGCTGAAAGCCGTACGTCACCGTAAGCACTTAGCCGCTGTGAAGGAAGATTTGTTAACAACGCTCAATCTACGAGTGTTTAGCTTCTGATTTGTGTAGTCGAATAAACAAATATAACCTCGCTTGAGTCAGTTATGATTAGAACTACATTCGTACGGTTATTAAAATCTTCGTATCGAATATCCACGTTGTTAACAGCAATCTTGCTGCATGGAGTACAGCTCTAAGCTTTTAATAGTCGGTTCGGCTAGAGTAAACTACTGCGGCTGTAGTAGGCGGAACGTAAAGAAAAATGAGAGAAAATATGTCCGAGTGGGTGACGAAAACTGACGCGTTCAAGTGTGCAGTTCAGATGTATACTGTACGATGTTTTCTACATAGATATGACTAACCGCTTAGCGAGCCAGTGCGAACGCCCCATCTTCGGACATACGCTAATAAGTTTTACTGTAAAACGTTCCAGACAGACGTTCTGATCCTGAGTAGCACATACCAAACAAATTAACTATCTTCTGTTATGCTGTCACGAGCATAGAGAGACTGAAATCTGCGCTTATAAACAAGAAAATAAAAAGACGGGCCACCTAAATTAGTTATACTATGAGGAAAAAAAGGCGCTAACGTATGTTTTTGAAGTGTGGTGTAGCGGAACGTTTCAGACTCGGAATATAAGGTGTGCCCAAGGTTGTGGGTTCGAATCCCGCACGCTCGTTTCTTTTTTTCTATTGCGGCTTTTTTATTCTGTCGCAGTGTTCGCGTTTTAGTCATACTTGCGATCTGGGCATCATCAAAATTTTCAAAAGCAATTTAATAATCCCGACTTCGGCATGCAACGGGTGTGCCAGTGTGCCGCGCGGCAGCGTCCAGCGTGCCTCGTGCAGTGTGCTAGCGTCCCACTACCCAGCGCCACACTGGTCCCGTAATCATGTAAGGCACTGGGACAGCGACGCTGGGTTTTCCAATAGGGTTCCATTTCTTTCCCTCTCTCTTTGCTTCTTTCCCTCTCTGTCTCCTCCTGTCTTGCCTATGTTTTACCCTATCTCTTTTTCGTGTCTGTTTCTTTCCATCTCTTTCTACGGCTTTCTATATTTCTTTCTATCTATTTTAAATGCGAATGCATTTCTTAGTCGGGCTATGTAAGGCATCCGGTGTTGTCCGCGGCGCTCTCTCCCATAGCAACAGCTGCGGGTGCGCGCGCTTATCCTCGCCCCTAGCAACCGGAGCATGTGGTGCGAGAGAGTGTAGGAGAGGGCAGGTGCAGTGCTTCGCCGCTCCTTCTCTCGCCGTTGGCTCTCTCTCCTCCCTGCGCCCCACTCTACCGTCCGCTCGCGCCTCACTCTCGACCGTTCGCTGGCTGGGCGCCTCTCAAGAACATCCAGAAATGTGTGCTCGAGACGCCGCTGTGAAACGCCAACGCCGAGCCGGGAACGCTGGCGCCCCACTCTCCCGTCTGCTCGCGCCTCACTCTCGACCGTTCGCTGGCTGGGCGCCTCTCAAGGCGATGGCAGAAGTCGGTGAAGGCGAATGTCTGACGGCAACGGTACCCTCTCTCTGCGCAAGAAATGCATTCGCATTTCCTCACGATTCCCTTCGGGGAGGTAGGGGCATTTTTTTTCTCTCTCTCTGCTTCTTTCTCTCTAGTTGTTTGTTTTTCTTTATTGCTTTCTGTCTTGCTCTCAGTTTTTTGTATCTCCTTTTCGTGACTGTTTTTTTCTGTCTTTCTATCTTTTTTTTTACTCACATACCCTAAAGGCCCTTGCCGCGTATTACATAGGGGGGTTTACAGTAAACGGGGTGGGGGTGAGGTTACATTTGAATAGAAATACACTTGTTAACACTAGCATAAGCGAGGCAAATAATAATGAACACTATCGCACACAAAATAATTTACAAGGTTCGACATACAGGTCTTAAAAAAATAAATGATAAAAAACATTTTTTTCTTTCTCTTTTTTATACAATAATAATCGAATTTTTCAACATTTCTACAAACGCGTCGTGGTTTTTTATGGGCACAACATCGTGTGGTAGATCATTCCGATGACGGATGGCACACAACAGGGGCGAGTGATATAAGATGTTCGTGCGCGCATATGGTGCTAAAACTTTGAAAGGGTGATCTAGGCGCGGAAAATTGCGATGGGCAGGTAATATATAAGTGGTAGCAAATGACGAATGATTATGATAAAGCTTGTGAAAATGGGATAGCAGTGCTAGAAGTCTTTTTTTCTCTAGTAATGGGAGGTTCAGTGATGCTTTGATATTAGTGATGCTCGAATGACATAAGTAGTTTCTTGTTATGAATCGGGCGGCTTTATTTTGGAGAGATTCAAGTTTGTTAATTAAGTATATCTGGTGTGGATTCCAAATGAATGACGCATTCTCTATTTTAGATCAAACCAGTGAGGTGTATGCTGTAAGTTTCGTCTTCCAATTAGCTTGATGTAAGTGGCGTCTAATGAATCCAAGTGTTTTAGATGCTTTGGATGCTATTGCGTCAATGTGGGCATTCCATGTCAGGTCGGCGGAAAGGTGAACGCCTAAGTACTTTATGATGAAACGTGTTCTATTGGCATTGCGTTAATCAGATAGGAATTCAGCGGGGGGTTGGTAGTATTCGTAAACGTTATAACTTTTGTTTTAGAAGCGTTAGTTTTCATTTGCCATTGATCGCACCAAGTAGAAATGCTGTCGAGGTCTTTTTGTAAAGCAGTGTGGTCGTCTCGGTTAGTAATCTGTCTATAGATCACACAATCGTCGGCAAATAATCGAGCAGTAGATGTCAGGTTTTTAGTAATGTCGTTAATGTAGATGAGAAACAGTATCGGTCCAAGTACTGAGCCTTGTGGTACCCCTGATGTAACTTGAATCAATGTAGATGAAGAATCATTTACAGTCACGAATTGATAACGCTTACACAAAAAGTTATTTATCCAGTTGGTAACGTTTCGGTTTATGTTAAGGCAGTCTAGCTTCATTAATAGACGACTATTGGTGACTTTGTCAAATGCTTTTGCAAAGTCGATAAATACGGCATCAATTATTGTAGACGCATGAACGGCATGATGGAGGTCAGTAACTAATTCGAATAATTGTGTTTCGCATGAACGCTCGCGCTGAAAACCATGTTGATTAGGAATAAAGTAATTATGCTCGGTTAAGTACTTCATTACTGCAGATGATATGATGTGTTCAACAGGGGCGTAGCCAAGGGGGGGGTTGGGGGGGGTTCAACCCCCCCCCCCCCAAATTTTTCAGTTTTGCTTGCGTATATATACACGCACACATACAAACGCACGCACGAACATACATGAAGTATGGTTGAACCCCCCCCCGAAAAAAATTTCTGGCTACGCCCCTGGTGTTCAAGTAATTTGCAAGGTATGCTGCTGAGTGAAATGGGCCTGTAATTTGATGGTACGGTTTAATCACCCGATTTGAATATTGGCGTCACGCGAGCGATTTTCCATGTGTCAGGCACACATTGTAAGGAGTGGGGTTCGGCGGGTCTCGTTACGGTAGCTGGCTCCCAGGGAAGAGACGCGTTCTTTCAAGAAGGAACGTGTTTATTTACATGATGAAGTCAGGAGGTGAAAAGAAGAGAAATAACATCAAAAGTCTTCGGCTTTTATAGCCCCGAGACTGTCACTGCAGAAGCACGGGCAAACCGGTGTCAGCGTCTCCCGCCAATCCGGTGACCTGTCGTCTTGGCGTCCGGCCTCCCGAAAGGAGGCAAATAGTCACACAATACACTCGCCACGCCCCGAAGACTCGTAGGTGAGAAGGTCGGCGAGGAGTTTCAGTCCAAAGGGGAAAGGGCCGATGACCTCCGTTTCCACTGCCAGTAATACTTGGAAGAAGTGTTGAATGATGGCTGCCTCCGGTGAAGGCCCCACCTGGGTTGATGGGAGCGTCTTCAACGGCGCAGTCCCACGCTGACCAAAACGCACGACAAAGCGGGTGTGTCGAATTTCGGAAAACACGCAGACCGCTCCCTCCGGCGCAGGTTAATTTTCCCTGCTGCGGTAGGGTAGAAGGCAGATGTGGCTGTGTGAGAAACTCTCCCGCGATGCTATCTCACGCAGAGAACAACAAGCCAAAAAGGGGTCTCCGAATTCCGACGTCCTTTTTCTGGGAAATCCGTCCACGGCGACCTGCTCGCTCGCTCGGCATAGGCTCCTCCAGGAAGAATTGGCGTTCCTGCCTCCGTCTAAGCGCCGATACGGAGGGGAAGGCAGCATTCTGGCAGACAGCTGTACGCTCAATGGCGTCTGCCCCGATGAATTTTCAGGCCAAACGTAACAGCTCCTCCCCCGCCCGGAAAATCTCGACTGGCCAGCGCTCACAACCGCTGGGCACGAAGAGAAAGGCTGGTGATGAGGACGACGTCCTGGCTTGGAACCGCAACTGCGAACTCGCAACAAACTCCCAAACCACCTCACAATGATCGACAGTAGCAAAGCGAACCACACAACACAATGCCATGCCGTGATCAAGCGCCTTGGACTCGCTAAAAACTCTCCAGGCTTCTCAAGACACACAAAGAAATGAAAAAAACCCGCTACTTTAAAATTTTGGCAGAATTTCGTGCCGCCAAAGCTACAACACTCATGGATGAGGAGATGCCTACAAGATGGATCATTTTGGCCGTCCAAGCAAAACAACACCAAAAGCAGATATAATCTGGCTCTAGATCCTTGAAACAACCAATTTTAAAACAAGTCTGCTCCTATCATCCGCACTGCTATGTAGCGTTACCTTCTCATATCTAACTACACGAAAAACAACCAACAACACAGCTTTCACACGAAGGCTGCCTAAAACCTACAGAAGATATCTGTGCGTATTCTCTACACTCACTCAAAACTAACTCAAAACGTAGCCGCTATTACCTACTTGAGACACAACCTGACCTACTCGCAAACTCTTTCCCAACAGATTCAGCTGCGTCATACAACTGTCTGAAACGTGTCCCTATCCTTAATGTTCGGTAAAGCGTAACGCCCAGCTTACGTGATCACACGACGTGTAAGCCATCAATGAAAGTAAACAAAATAGAGGGAATAAACATCGCGTACTAACAGGCTCGTGTGGTCAATGCTACCCGTCCCTGAGAGCCACTGATAAAGAACGCACTGTGTTCTGCTGTGCTCTTTAGCGCTACACTGCTCGCATTCATAGAGCGCTGAAACATTAAACCACATCATTAACCGTACGCCACATCCCTAGAAACTCAACTTCTCTAAACACGCGACTGAAACTAAATGTTAACGAAAAACAACACGTAAAGAAAATTACTCTTGATGCCGTACACCTCGGGAGCACCTGACGTAATCTACGTTGGATTCGTGCTGAATATCCGGCCCCAAATGCTTGTCAAACCTGACAGTGGTCCACTAAAACAGCCACATTCAGCGCCAAACCTGAGCATTTCAAAAACCGCTTTGGTTTTACTCTAAAACCTTCCTCAAAATTGCTCATCTGCTCCCTTAAAATGGGTGACGGTATACTACTTTGCGCTATACATAAAAACATAAACAAGTGAAATTCGGTTCCGCTCGACAAACGCTACCACTGCATCACAATTAGCGGTCGTACCAATATTCACTCATGACTGCCGTGACTCATCTTACGCGGCCAGCTCACTTCTGTGCGGGTTACAGCTTCCGCACAAGTTACTCATAATATTGCGCCCACAACTATTTCGCACAAAGCTTATAGGCTCAATAAAAGAAACGCATACATCGCTTAAAAAATACCCAAAAGTAAGGTCGATTCCACGAAAGATCAAAAAAGTGTGTATATTTGATGTTTCCGATTTTCCTGATAATTTTGTATGTTGTGTACATATGACTGCACAGCACGAAATCGCAGTTCGTTTTCCAATACAAATTTTTTTCATAACAGGAAAATTCGACAAGTGTCGCCGGTTGACGACGACCAGTTTACGAAGAGTGCGTTTTCGTAAATTCGCGATCATGCTGGCAGCTACTGAAGCTATATATTACAAATATCTTTCTTTTTGGCGGAAGTAGAAGTAAAGAGGAAATAGCTCTTATGATTTCATGGAATTCTGAGCAAATTATGTATTTTTAAAAATTGACGAAAAACGCTGCGTTTTTGAAAATCAGTCAAATTTGGGACGCTATGGCTACTTCTGTGAACATCTTAGCTTGTTCATATTTGCAGCAAGAATAGGCCTCTATGTGAATAATGAACCTCTGCATTTGTATTTCTCTAATAATTTTCAAAGTAGTAAATTTTCATGCTCGAAACACCAAAAAGAGAAGTGTTCCTCGATTCGAAAATCTATAATAAAAAAACCCCAATCTCAATGTTGTTCAAAGTCCCCCAAAATGTTCTCAAAGGACTGCAGAATGATATTATGAAAAAACATGTTGCATCATTTTTATTAGGACAAAAGCAGAAAATGTCAAACATTGTGTTTCCAGAGCGTGGTGGCTACTGCGTAAAGGACATCTCTAGTAACAAGAAAATACAGTAACACGTCTTTTTTCTTCTCTGTGCTTCGCTAAACAGCAGTAATGATCTATTGTCGGAAAGTGGGAACTGTTTTGTAAAGAAAAAAAGATCGTTCCAATTAAATGCATTTGCGACACCACTTATATTCCTAGTCGCCGGGCAGCACGGACATTTTCATTCCCCTGGATAATTTTTTTTAAGTAAGTGCGCTTACCTATATAAAAGCAACGAAGCTAAACGCGAAAGTTGTGTAGCTGAGTCGATCATGCATTGTAAGAATGTGAGAAATCGCAAATAGCGACAGTGGTGAACGGCGAGTACCGCAGTGCAACCTAAGCACAGCAGCCACACATTGTTTGCCAGGCTTTGTCGCTCTGCACGAGAAAATGCTGGGGTGTCGATTGCGTTGGTTACACGATACATTTTTCACCGCTCGTCGCTCTCCCGCCCGGTCTCTGGATCCGCACCGTGCGGATCGTGTGGCGGATAGAGTGGCCCGCGCTACAAGCACTCGTGTAAACTGAGTAGCATGCGCTAGGCGGACAGGTGCAAAGGGCGGCGCGATAGACGCCCGCCTGAGCAGACGACAGCAACGAGCACGGCTGTGCCAGTCAGCCAAACACCACCTGAGATAGAAGTTAAGCATCCAAATTGTGCTTCACCTTGATGCGATCACTGTCCTACGCTCTGAAGGTGGCTACGGGTAGGCGTTATAGCCATGACCGAGATTTTGTACGGACTGCCCTTATGGTGCACAAAAAGAAAACTCCGCTGCAGCGGAATTTTCGTTATGTAGAAGATATCGTATCGAGTCTCTTTTGCGGAGGGTCATGAAGCACGATGCGCGCTCAATTCAAGAGGGAGACCAGATCTGCCAGCACTGCTTCAAGACATACAAGGAGATGCAAAACAAAGCAGATGCAATGCAAACAAAACGTGTTTTGTCCGTGGCCAAAACTGCTGCCACCAATCTTCACGTAATCGATTCTTTTTAAACTCTGCATTGATCACATAAGGTTTGACAACGTACACATCTGGGCCAACAAAAACCACACGTCTTGGCGACCGCTCTCCAGATATTCATTTCCATTCATGAAGAGACCTTGGCTTTTATACCAATCTCTCAATTCTGGCGCACCACATCATCATAAGAGACGCATGGAGGGAATGCGTTCTTTAGCACTCAAGATATGAATTATATTCAACTGAAATAGATGAAAGAAAATGAGGCTACAACTGAAAGTGCCTACTGTGGACTGAGGGATGTCTAACACTGGCGTGAAGTCGCAAACCACGCAAATGCATTTAATTGGAACGATCTTTTTTTCTTTAAAAAACAGTTCCCACTTTCCGACAATAGATCGTTACTGTTGTTTAGCGAAGCTCAGAGAAGAAAAAAGACGTGTTACTGTATTTTCTTGTTACTAGAGATGTCCTTCACGCAGTAGCCACAATGCTCTGGAAACACAATGTTTGACATTTTCTGCTTTTGTGCTAATAAAAACGATGCAACATATTTTTTCATAATATCATTCTGCAGTCCTTTGAGAACATTTTGGGGGACTTTGAACAAAATTGAGATTGGGTTTTTTTTATTACAGATTTTTGAATCGAGGAGCACTTTTCACTTTTTGGTGTTTCGAGCATGAAAATTTACTACTTTGAAAATTATTAGAGAAATACAAATGCAGAGGTTCATTATTCACATAAAGGCCTATTCATACTGCAAATATGAACAAGCTGAGATGTCCACAGAAGTAGCCATAGCGTCCCAAATTTGACTGATTTTCAAAAACGCAGCGTTTTTCGTCAATTTTTAAAAATACATAATTTGCTCAGAATTCCATGAAATCATAAGAGCTATTTCCTCTTTACTTCTACTTCCGCCAAAAAGAAAGATATTTGTAATATATAGCTTCAGTAGCTGCCAGCATGATTGCGAATTTACGAAAACGCACTCTTCGTAAAATGGTCGTCATCAACCGGCGACACTTGTCGAATTTTCCTGTGATGAAAAAAATTTTTATTTGAAAACGAACTGCGATTTCGTGCTGTGGAGTCATATGTGCACAACATACAAAATTATCAGGAAAATTGGAAACATCAAATATACACCGTTTTTCGATCTTTCATGGAATCGACCGTAAGAAACTGCTTATCTAAACAAACTAGTCGCGGAGATAACAAAAGAACACTACATCAAACTAAAATAACCTTACAAAACAAAAAAGAATCCTTTCAACAAACAGTTACATTCTCCGACAAGCTTACAGCTTTCTTCCTCTCTTTAGTCGTACTCGTGGCGGTCGCGGTCTTGGCGGCATTTCATTTCGCCAGACACTACTATGAGCGCGCGCCATTAGCTGTACTTCTCCGTCACGCCTCATTCGGGAATTCAGACTGTTTCCTTCACAAAGGTGAAGGGGATGCCAGAGACGCGGGGAAAAGAGTGGCAATCCTCTCCTTTTGTTTGCTCTCGCTCGGCGCTCTACTCCTCCTGCCTTGCGTCTAGGAACACCTTGACATGGTTGTCCCCGCAAACTTGTACCTGTCGAAGGCACCCTCCGTCGTGGGGATGCGCATTGTTCTCCCCCGCTTCCCCTCTTTCGCCGCTTGCACCTTGCTGCGCGCCCCGAAGGACGTTTCCCTGAACTGCCCGATGACCTGTCCTTTTTCTTTCTGCGCTGCGGCGGTCGCTTGCACCCGACTGTACGCCTCAAAGGGCGTTTTCTCAAACTACCCGCTCGCCTGTCCTGTGTTTCGCTCTTACGTGTGCCACCTGTCTCAACACTTCGCGGCGCCGCACGAGTCCGCTTTTTTCTTTTGCGGCGACGTTTGCGAACATTTCCCCGATTACGGTGGACTTCACTCTGGGTTGCGACATCGGCATTTTCACAGCTCATGGATGCTTGTGCGCCGCTTTCTCTCTCACTTAAGTCATTCGACTTCGCTCCGTTGCACTGTCGGGCCAATTGATCTGTGCTGTCATTTGCAAAAACTACAGCTGGGCCCTTCTCGACAATATGGCTCTCTACCCTCTCACACTCTGGGATATTTCCTCCGCTATCAAAAGGAACTTTTTTAGAGAGGCCCATTCCGATAGCACTGTCTTTCTGGAGCGTCGCGTCACCGCTACGTTTAGGACTAGCGTTGTCCTCTTCTCCCTCCACTTCCGGAAGGCCATACACGTGTTGGGGTGCGAGGGAAGTCTCCAACTCCTCAATGACCCTATTAGGGCGGCTGGAACCAGCCTCGGTCCCACACGGAATGCCTTTCGGAATCCTTTCAGTCTCGATACCAGCCGCGGTCTCGTCTTCCATTTGCTCGGCCTTCGCACAATCAGAGAAACGCACACATTTATCAGGCGCGGTTTCACTATCCGCGACTTGTCTCTCGGTTTTCTCCGCAGAAGGCTCCGTGCGCATGTCGCACTCGTAGAGACGCGTACCTTTCATTTGTGGTACCTCACAAAAAGCGGCTTTCTCAGTGGCTTTGAAGTGCACCGCACTCGCCACTTCTTCGCACCTTTCGTGCGCAACCTCTGCGGACGTCTGACTTCTCCGCCGCATTGCCTCAACCTTACGCTCCAACCTTTCAAGCTCTTCGTCTAAGGCTCGCTCGCGTTCTTCTCTTTCTTTCTCGCGTTTTTCTCTTTCTTTCTCACGTTTTTCGCTTTCTTTCTCACGTTCCATTGTTTCATTCTCCTCTCTTCTCTTTTCTCGCTCTTCAAACCTTTTGAAAGCTATTAACGCGCAGGTAATGTCCTCCTCACTGGATTCCCTAATAATCAGCTTCCACATATTTGTCCTTGCCATTTTATTATCTACCTTGATGCCGAGATGCTCGCACACAAACAAAATCTCATCTTTCAGCATCGTCCTCAAATTCATGACTGCCGCTTTGCTTTGGTCCTGCTCACACATAATTAGGTGATCCCTCAAACTCACTCGTTACGCATAACTAGGTGATCTACCTAACCCAAAAAAACACAATCCAGCTTCTACACTACTCAAGTGTAAACGCAAAATGAAGCCTGGAAAGTCATAGCAAAGACCAAGCACTCACCACAAACGCAGCACCATGTCGCAAGGTCCATCTCACCGCTGCCAACCAGTTGTAAGGAGTGGGGTTCGGCGGGTCTCGTTACGGTAGCTGGCTCCCAGGGAAGAGACGCGTTCTTTCAAGAAGGAACGTGTTTATTTACATGATGAAGTCAGGAGGTGAAAAGAAGAGAAATAACATCAAAAGTCTTCGGCTTTTATAGCCCCGAGACTGTCACTGCAGAAGCACGGGCAAACCGGTGTCAGCGTCTCCCGCCAATCCGGTGACCTGTCGTCTTGGCGTCCGGCCTCCCGAAAGGAGGCAAATAGTCACACAATACACTCGCCACGCCCCGAAGACTCGTAGGTGAGAAGGTCGGCGAGGAGTTTCAGTCCAAAGGGGAAAGGGCCGATGACCTCCGTTTCCACTGCCAGTAATACTTGGAAGAAGTGTTGAATGATGGCTGCCTCGGGTGAAGGCCCCACCTGGGTTGATGGGAGCGTCTTCAACGGCGCAGTCCCACGCTGACCAAAACGCACGACAAAGCGGGTGTGTCGAATTTCGGAAAACACGCAGACCGCTCCCTCCGGCGCAGGTTAATTTTCCCTGCTGCGGTAGGGTAGAAGGCAGATGTGGCTGTGTGAGAAACTCTCCCGCGATGCTATCTCACGCAGAGAACAACAAGCCAAAAAGGGGTCTCCGAATTCCGACGTCCTTTTTCTGGGAAATCCGTCCACGGCGACCTGCTCGCTCGCTCGGCATAGGCTCCTCCAGGAAGAATTGGCGTTCCTGCCTCCGTCTAAGCGCCGATACGGAGGGGAAGGCAGCATTCTGGCAGACAGCTGTGCGCTCAATGGCGTCTGCCCCGATGAATTTTCAGGCCAAACGTAACAACATCCAGTATCTATTGATTGTTGAAATAAAGCTGCAAAAACACGGTATATGACTGGTTTAGTAATTTTAAGTAACTTCGGGCATATACCATCAGGTCCAGGTGATGAGTTGTTTGCAAGGCGTTCAACAGCCGATTCGACACCTTCTGGAGTGATCACGATGTCATTCATTGTGGCGTTAATGGAGTCAAATTTTAAATCGGCAGAAATGGGCTCCTCCTCAGTGAAAACAGATCCAAAGAATAAGTTCAGTTCTTCTGCAGCCTCTGACGGTGACAATAGTTTATCGTCTTTAGTTAGATGAATTGACTGTCCAGAACAATTCCCAGGATTTACCACTTTCCAAAATTTTTTAGTATTCTTTGTTAGCAGCGCAGGTAAATCTTCATTAAAAATTTGTCTTTAGCTATTTCTATTTCTTTGTCGCATTCCTTTGCATAGTTTCTGTACTCTTCCCAATCGGCATCAGTGCCCGAAAATCTTGCTTAAGAATACAAGCATTTTTCTTGTTGATGCGCCGCTTGACATGCGAGGTGAACCATAGGTTCTGAGTCGAAGATGTGATTTGGTTGTAGGAATGTATTGGTTTTTTAGTTGTAAGAGTTTCTGGTGAACCATTCGCCAGTTTTCATTAGTGTCACGAGAATGGAGGCTGGTGAGAAAGGGATCAGAGAAAGACGACAAGTCAGACAGAAGGTGCTCTACGTCAGCTCGTTTGTAGTCGTACAATAATTTCTTTTGTTTTTCTGGCTTTACGACTTTTATCAAGGCCTCGCAGTGCAGAACATTGTGGTCACTAATACATTCTAGTACATGGACGCGCATATTCTCCGGTTTGTTAGTGAGCACTAAATCAAGAACAGAACTTCCGCGTGTAGGGAGAGAAACCATTTGTGTCATGTTAAATAGTGAGAGCGTATCAAGGAATTCTATACATTCATTTCTCCTTGTACCGCCTATAGGTGTGCATGTCCGCCAGTCTATTCCTGGATAATTTCGTTCTACCTTTACGAAATCGCGAAGTTCCTTTCTTATCATCTGTATCCTTGGCGAGAAGTCCTCCTCTACCCAGACTCGGGGTGAAGATAACTTCTGCAGCTTGTAGGCGTTTCTTAGAATGTTATGTCTATTCCCTATATTTTTCTCTTTTCTCTCTTTCGTTTCCTTTCTAACGTTTTCTTTTGCTCTCTTTATTTTCTCTTTCTTTTTTTCACTCTCTCACGTGCTCGACTTCGCCGAGTAGGGTTTCCGTTTAACGCTCGCACCTGCTGTACTCGGTAATAGGGCTTGCCCAATTCCTGCGGCGCATACCCACCTCTGGTGAAGTATTGCACGACGGAGCACAAGTTACGGACAGCTTAAAAAGCTTCGCTCTTCAAAGTCGCATCACAAAGCCGAACTGACTCACGTACCGTTAGGCGCTAAGCGTGGACCTCGCAGCCGACTCGCAACGAGGAAGCGTGGTGAATCATGCTCCCCCATATTAGAGAGTGCGCTGTGCTGCATCCACGGTTGAAGGAATGGTTTATCAGTAGAGGCACTAAAAAAGCTCGTTTTAGGCGCCAAAAATAGGCAGGCAAAACAAGGTTTTAGGCTTCCAAAATCCTAAATATAGGCACAAAACTTTCACGTACATGCAAATAACTTCGAACGAAGAAGTGCGCGACCTCTGTCTACGACAGGAAAGCAAAAATTGTATTGATTAAGATGGCACAAAGGCGCAAACAGTTGAACATAGCCGTGCTTTATCCCGGTTCACAGAACACGGTCTCTCCCGTGTTCTGCACGGTGAGTCAAGTGTGCACTGTCGACTCAATACACTGCTGGATGTCTTCTCAGCATGACTGAGAAAGGCAGAACAGGAGCAGATAGCCAGATCGCTAAAAGACCAGAAGGGAGCGATTCTTCCCATTGGCCGGGTCAGATCGCGTAGAGCCAATTTCTCCCCTGGTAGTGAACCACTGGCGTAGCCAGGGGGGTTCGGGGGTTCACCACCGCCATCCCCCCGAAACTTTTCAGTTTTGCGTGTGTATATATACACGCGCACATAAAGCACACACACGAACATACATAAAGCACACACACGAACATACATGAACCCTCCCCCCCCCCCTCTCCGAAAAGAGCTCTGGCTACGCTAATCCAGTGAACTCCGTACAAAGTAAATTCCAAAAACAAAAGCTGCGTACACATCACATATTTTCTTCTTTTTTTGCTCTTCACTCTACTTTCCGCTGACGGCTCTCCACGGTCTCGCCTTCGCCAATCGCTCGCGCCATGTCTCTGTGGCATGTCCCACTTCACGGCTGCTAGCGGTTGTTTCCGGTAGTTGGTTGAACTAGAGGACTAGGTTGAACCCAGTGGCGTAGCCAGGGGGTGGCACACCGAGCCCATGGTCCCGCCCCCGCCCCGCGAAACTTTTTTCTATCATGGCATGGAAAGCACACGACACTCGACCACACTCACCTGCCCGCGCCCCATGTCGGGTCAAGCGCGTCACCCCCCCCCCCCCCCAGTCCTCCGAAAAACATTGCTGCCTACGGCACTGGTTGAACCTGATAGTTCCGAACAGACAATGTCGCGTGGTAACATGAATAACGGTCTCAAACTACTCATGGGAGCAAAACTTGAGGCTTAAAGTGTTAATATTGTTATGTGCCGCTTACCTAGAGGACGAAGAAGAGGAGGACGGGGGTTCGTTGCTGTTTCGCCATCTTGGTTGTTACCCCGATTACTGCGGTTGTGTGAATATTGTAAATACAGCCTTCTTCTATCGTCTCCCCGTAACATCTTTGGTGGAGGTGCGGGGTATATCCGAAGCTCACCACGGAACTTCGCAGCGGGCGTCTCCTTGGGCAATCCATCATGTAGACAGGCAGGCCCGTTGATCCAGCCCACGTTACGCCAACTGAACCCAGTCACGTTGTTGTGACCCGTCTTCGAGACACTGGTACCTTCTGCGGAACTGACAACGTGCACGTCGAAAAGTGGCTGGCCGACTACGAGCGCGCCAGCAAGACCAACCGGTGGGATCCCACTTTGATGCTGGCCAACGTCAGTCACTACCTCCGGGGAACTGCCAGTGTGTGGTTCGACACGCACGAGGACCAGTTGGACACGCTGACCAGTTGGGACGTATGCAAACAAAAAATGAAAGACCTTTTCGGAAAGCCTATTGCACGCCAACGAGCCGCCCAGAAGTAACTTTCGTGCCGTGCACAAACGTCGACCGAGCCGTACATGGTGTACATCCAGGATGTCTTAGCCTTGTGCCGGCAAGTTGACGACCAAATGCCCGAAACTGACAAAGTCAGCCACATTCTTAAAGGCATCGCTGATGACGCATTTCACTTACTGGTCTACAAGGACTGCTCCACCATCGACGACATCATCAGGGAGTGCCGACGCTTTGAAGAAGCGAAGAGTCGTCGAGTCACGCAGCAATTTGTCCGGCTCCCTAACACCGCCGCCACGTCTTCGTGCGAAGACGTCCAGCTCCAGCCACCGCCCAGTACCGAAAACTTTCTGCGCCTTGTGCGGCGCGAGATCGAGGCAGCATCCCCATCCGCACCGCAGGCCCGTTCTTACGAGGAGACCGCATGACAGTGTCCTTAATCCAGGCCGTCGTGCGCGAAGAACTGGCGAACGCAGGTATCCATCCCATATGTGCCCTAAGTCGTCCCGCGGTCAGCACTGCTCTCTCCTACCGCCCACAACCGATCCATTCCAGGCTCCGTGATCCGAACCAGTGGCGCACACGAGATGACAGGCCGATATGCTTCAACTGCAACGGGGTAGGCCACATTTCTCGCTATTGTCGTTATCGTCGGCCATCGTCTCCTCGTGCAACGTACCGTGCAGAGGACACTCGATCCTCACCTTTCTACGCCCGCGAAGACCCTACGAACATTCACGCCCAAACCTCGACCCCACGTTACGACCGCTCGCCGTCCCCGCAGAACCAGCGACGTTCTCGGTCACCTTTGCCCCGTCGCTCACCTTCGCCGTACCCTCGCCGTCCCTCCTCGGAAAACTGACCAGTGCAGCTCGAGGAGGTGATGCTGCATTGGCTTACCGACCCGGAAATCCTCTGTTGACTCTGGCTACCCGACAAAACCTTTTGGACGTAAAAGTAGATGGCGTGCCTGTTTCGGCGCTCATAGATACTGGCGCCCAATTATCAGTAATGAGCACTCACCCTTCTCGCCGTCTTCGCAAGGTCCTGACGCCCGCTTCATCACCTGTTGTTCGTGTTGGCGATGGCGGTACACCTCGCGTTCTTGGAATGAGTACTGCGCGTGTGAGCTTCGAGGACCACCAGACCTCAGTTCTCTTTGCTGTGCTGGACGAGTGCCCCCATGACCTCATTCTCGGCCACGACTTTCTGAGCACGCATTCTGCCCTTATCGTCTGTTCTTATGGCCTTTTACAGTTAGAGCTTCCTGCTATGCCTGACCTCAACGTCGCGTCGCCACCACGTTTATGCATTCTAAAAAGAGACAGGGCGTGCAAACACGGACACAAGAAAGAGATCAGGACACCACAAACGCCGACTAACAACTGAAGAGACGCACAACGGCTGAAAAGAAAGAAGGCACGAAAACTTATCTGCGCATGCCCATGCAACCGGCGAACCTATCAATCCGGCACGCGTGGCGGTCTACGCCACGCGTGCCGGATTCTCGATATGCCATGCTATTCTCGATATGCCATGCTGATTGAAGCATGGCATATCGAGAATAGTGGTAGCGCATGCGTGAGCCAACCGTCGATTAACTTGCATAAAGATGAAATCAAATGCCTTAACAGTTATCTTCCACGTAGACCGCCACGCGTGCCGGATTGATAGGTTCGCCGGTTGCATGGGCATGCGCAGATAAGTTTTCGTGCCTTTCTTTTCAGCCGTTGTGCGTCTCTTCAGTTGTTAGTCGGCGTTTGTGGTGTCCTGATCTCTTTCTTGTGTCCGTGTTTGCACGCCCTGTCTCTTTTTAGAATGAATACGTACCAACTAGCTCAGCTCTCTGTTATTCTAAGACACGTTTATGCGCTGTCCAGTTGGTTCGCTTGCGCCCAGGTACAGCTACTTACGCTTCATTCACTCCGGACCCTCCTCTCCGTGATAGCGACTACCTGATTACCCCTTCCTTGGACGTTCTTCTGACGCGACGTGTAGCTCTGCCTCACTCCCTTGTGACTGTTTCTGCGAACCGAGCATGTATAACTGTCCTCAACTTTGGACGTTGCGCACAGTTGCTTCCCGAAGGTATCACGCTGGGCACTATATCACCTTTAGACACACACGACCCTGTGGCCCTAGCCATTGATACTCCTCCACCGGCTTCAGGAAGCCCTGGTGCTAGCGCAACACTTGATGACCCGCTCGACGACATGATTGCCCCGGACCTTTCCCCTTCCCAAAGCAAGGAACTACGCCTTTTGTTGGCGTCATACCGCGACGTTTTCGATTTCGCTTCGCCGCAGCTTGGCCAAACATCTCTGGTCACCCACTGTGTTGATACCGGGGACGCAAGACCCATTCATCGACGTCCTTACCGTGTCTCTGCTACCGAGCGCGGCGTCATTCAAACGGAAGTCGACAAGATGCTCGCTAAGGACATCATCGAGCCATCTTCAAGTCCTTGGGCGTCCCCTGTGGTTCTTGTAAAGAAGAAGGACAACACCTGGCGGTTCTGCGTCGACTATCGGAACCTTAACAAGATCACCAAGAAAGACGTCTACCCTTTGCCGCGAATAGACGACGCCCTTGATTCTCTTCATGGCGCAAGGTACTTTTCTTCCATAGACCTTCGCTCAGGCTATTGGCAAATTGCTGTAGATGAAAATGATCGGGAGAAGACGGCCTTTATTACACCGGATGGGCTCTACCAGTTTAAAGTCATGCCCTTTGGGTTGTGTAACGCACCCGCAACATTTGAGCGCATGATGGACTCCCTCCTTCGGGGTTTCAAATGGTCCACATGCCTCTGCTACCTCGACGATGTCGTCGTTTTCTCACCTACGTTCTCAAGCCACCTACAACGCTTGTCGGCTATTTTACAAGTCTTTCGCACCGCAAGTCTTCAGCTCAACTCTTCGAAATGCCGCTTTGGCCGCCGCGAGATCACCGTGCTGGGCCGTCTTGTTGACGCTTCGGGTATACGGCCTTACCCTGCAAATATTCGCGCCGTTACGAACTTCCCCACTCCACGTTCTTCCAAGGACGCTCGGTCGTTTTTTGGCCTATGCTCCTATTTTCGCCGCTTTAAGATTTTGCAGCGATTGCGCAGGCCCTCACATGCCTTATTAAAAAGGATGTCCCCTTCTCTTAGAGTCTTGCCCAAGCGTCGGCTTTTACTCATCTCGTCAACCTACTCACATCGCCCCCTGTGTTGGCTCATTTCGACGACTCTGAACCCACCGAAGTACGTACCGATGACAGTGGTCATGAAATCGGCGCTGTTCTCGGCCAAAATCAACGTGGTCAGGATTGCGTTATTGCATACGCCAGCCGCCTTCTTTCCGCAGCTGAACGGAATTATTCAATAACGGAGAGAGAGTGCCTCGCTCTTATATGGACCGTCGGCAAATTTCGTCCTTATCTGTACGGCAGACCCTTCACCGTTGTCAGTGATCACCACGCCCTCTGCTGGCTGTCTTCTTTGAAGGATCCCACTGGTCGCCTTGGTCGCTGGGCATTGCGACTTCAAGAGTACACGTACACTGTCGTCTACAAGTCTGGCCGCTTGCATCAGGACGCCGACTGCCTGTCTCGTTATCCCGTAGACCCACCAGAACCTTCGGCGAACGATACCATTCCATCTGTGCTCGCAATAACTGACCTCTTCAACGGATGCTATGAGCGTCCCCTTTAAAACGGGGCGGTGACATGTCTGCCACCAGGCTCGAAGAAAAGAAAAAAAAAAAAAGCTTCCTTGTTTCATGTTGGCCTAATACCTTATCTACATTGATTAAATCTATGTTATTATACCAAAAAATATAAATTCACGGTCCATCTCTCTGCCTCTTAAGGCAGAATGACCTTATTTTTCCCCCATTATTTATTTTTGTTCTTTATCTCTACTTTTCTGCCACCAATACTCTAACCGTCTCTTACTTATTTCTATCGCGGACGTGTGCAGCTTTCCATTGTTGTCCCTAAAACCCAAGGCTTCATGTAGACTCGTGCCCACACGTATACCTGGGTGAATATCGCCACATTCAATCAGTACATGTTCCATCGTTTCCTTAGTTCCCCCGCAGCATGTACATTGTTCTTCTTCGTTACTGAATCTCGCTTTATAACTACGCGTTCTAAGGCAGCCCGACCTTGCTTGAAACAGTAAAGCGCTTCCCCTTGAATTATCATAAAACCTTTCCCTCCTTATTTCGTTTTTTCCCTTTCGGTAGTTACTCAGAGCCGGCTTCTTTTCCATCGCTGCAATCCAATAAGTCCTCTCCGCCTCTCTGACCTTCCGCTTAATGCTCCTTGTTGCCATATCGCCCGCACTGCTAGCCGTATATTTACTGGTGAGCCTCCTAGTTCTTTTTCTCCACTGCGTGTCAACGCTTTTTCTATACAAATACCTGAAAACCTTCTCTGCCCATCTACTGTTCTTCATTTTCCTCAGCCTCTCTTCATTTTCCTCAGCCTCGGCTAGCAGTCGGAGCGACATCTCTGCTGAGCAACGCCGTGACCCGACTCTCCGCAGGATCATTGACCGCCTCAACTCGCCGACTCCTGATTCCTCCCTTCGTCTCTTCGTGCTACGCGATGGAACCTTGCTTCGTCGCAGTTTCATACCTGACGGTCCTGACCTCTTGCTTGTGATTCCGGCACACCTTCGTTCGACTCTTCTGGCCCAACTTCATGATGTGCCGACAGCAGGGCACCTCGGATTTTCCCGCACCTACGATCGTGCACGCCGTCGTTTCTACTGGCCAGGAATGTACAGGTCGGTACGCCGTTACGTGACGTCGTGCGACATTTGTCAGCGCCGGAAGAAGTCTACACTCCCGCCTGCTGGTCGTCTTCAATCACTCGACATCCCATATGAGCCGTTTCATCGTGTCGGCCTCGACTTGCTTGGTCCATTTCCTACGTCTGTCTCGGGAAATCGATGGATCGCCGTTGCCACGGACTATGCTACACGGTTTGCAATTACTCGCGCACTTCCAACCAGCTGCGCGACCGACGTAGCAGACTTCTTGCTCCATAACGCCATCCTTCAACACGGGGCACCGCGCCAGCTCTTAACTTACCGTGGCAGGCAGTTTCTTTCCAGGGTCATCAATGACATCCTGGCGTCTTGCTCGACGAAACACAAGCTAATCACGGCCTACCATCCACAGACGAATGGCTTGTCGGAGCGGATGAACCGGACCATTACCGACATGCTAGCAATGTACGTGTCGGCCGACCACCAAGATTGGAATAGAACATTGCCTTTTGTCACGTTTGCGTATAACACGTGCCGGCACGAGACGGCTGGTTATTCGCCTTTCTTTCTCTTACTCAGCCGAAATCCAGCGTTGCCTATGGACACGATGATGCCTCCTTCCATGTACCCACCTACTGAGTACGCTCAAGAAGCCATTGCCCGCGCCGACCATGCACGTCAAGTTGCGCGCGTTCGGTTAACCGAATCGCAAGCGGGCCAACAATCTCGCTACGATCGCCGTCACAGAAACGCCCACTTTCTTCCTGGATCTCTTGTCCTCCTCTGGTCTCCAGCACGCCGTGTTGGGCTTTCAGAAAAGCTACTCTTCCCGAACACCGGACCATACCGTGTATGCCGCCAAGTGACTGACGTGACGTATGAAATCGAGCCATTGTCTTCGTCCTCGTCGACTCAGCCCCGCACTGACATTGTTCACGTTGTCCGTCTGAAGCCCTATCATATGCCGGAACCCACCGACGCCTCTGTATAGTGACCATTCTCGCGACCGTCTTTGCCCGGGTGCACCGAGTCGGTGCTTTCACCGCCGGAGGGTAATGTTATGTGCCGCTTACCTAGAGGACGAAGAAGAGGAGGACGGGGGTTCGCTGCTGTTCCGCCATCTTTGTTGTTACCCCGATCACTGCGGTTGTGTGAATATTGTAAATACAGCCTTCTTCTGTCGTCTCCCCGTAACAATATAAGCGCCAATTTTGAAAATAGGAAATTATAGGATTTTGTAAGCATTTAGGCACAAACGCCAAAAATAAGCATTTATAGGCACTGTAAAAACACTATAAATGCCTAGTTCTATAAACACTATAAAAAGCCCTTCTTAACCTCTAATTCATATTCATATATTAAAGTGGCGCGATAGGAGCGCAAGGAACAAAATAGGCATGTGCCTAAAATCCGGTCTCTATTTATCAGCGTTGCTTACCAGCCACTCGTACGCTTTAGCACCACGGATTCAAAGAAAATTGGGCGGAACACGGCCTCACAGGTGCTTTCCAGTCACGAAACGTACAACCGTGTTCAGTAGTGAGCGATTGCAGCGCCGCCGCCTCGTTCGCCACCGGCGGCGTGAGGTGCTCCCATTCGCCGCGAGATCGGGCTATAGGTGGCAGCACCGTCGCCACGTTTGTGTGGATAGGCGGTCGGCGGCGCGTACACAAATGTACGCAGCGGCGCTTCGCCGTAGTCGGTTTCAGTCGATTGTCGGCGAATAAAGCGCGTTGACTGCAGCCTAATGGTGATCTATACGCCCACCATTGCCACATTAATGCACGAAACCGGCCTTAAGTTCCTATTACGAGTGAGAGAAGCGCAATCTGCAATCAATGGGGTACTGGCCTTCGGTCACATTCGTGTTTTGCACCGTGCTCGATGTTTTTTCTTGCTTTATTTGCGCGTGTTTAAATTGTGTTTTGCCTATACCACAATGTAAATAGTGCTGCGCGACTGAGACAACTAAGTATTTACTTCTTGCTGTAGCGGTTACAAAAAAAGAGAGTCTGTATTTCTGCGTAATTAGATGAAGCAGAACTTTGTGCACTCTGCTTTTCTGTTTGCATGAGCACGCGTACTGCTATAGAAATGCGTGACTTCAGGTCTTTTTGTAGCGTAAGTTACACTTGCCTAGCCGGAGCCGGTTTCGCGTGGAGCGTCATGAGCCGTGCTGCGCATGCGCGAGGATCAGTGATGTCATACAGCGGGGTCACCGGAGCTGGCATCTCACGCGCTCTCCGACACCGCCGCGCGCGGCTCGCCGCTGCTTGTCTGCGCGTTCAGGAGGAGTGACGTCGTAGCTGCGGCAGACAAACTGGCGCCGGAGCGCGCGCAGACTCCGCCACCGCCGGTCTGCGCTTTCCAGAGTGACGTCGTAGCCTTGGCAGACGTATTGGCGCCAGCGCGCGCGCATCTATTCGCCTTCGCTGTGCAGTCGCCGTCTGACACTGTGCTGGAGCCGCTTGATAGCGCCTCTGACTGGCGTTTGCAGGTGGGTAACGCTATGGAAAAGGAGAGCGCAAATGCTGCTCAAAGGCGCAGAAGAGCCGAGAAGCTTATCTCATCGGATCCCGAAGTAGTTGCTTGGCAATTAGCGGTTCAGCGTACGAAGAATGAACAGAAGAAGGCTAATAATCCTAGACAATCTGGAAAGCTAAGAATAATCAGCTGAACCTTTTCTAATGCTACGTATAACCTGCCATAGCCGAGCTAAGCCACTGCAATTTTTTTTACCGCTAACCGGTCTGCAGACGCTAGTCATGGTTTGCGGTATCACAAGAATTTCCAAATCGCCAACACTTCACGAGATGGTGTCCATAAAATTCCGCATTCACACCTGGACATTTAGTACTTTTTGTTTCATTTGTGCTTGAACGACAAAGTGGTACCCACATTGAAATGATTTTGGCAAATGGACTGCACGATGGTTAGAGCTAGTGCCATACCGACACGTGCATGCACTCACTTATTAGAGTGCATACAAGTCTCGTAAGGCCAAATGCTTATGTATATCGTGTAGGCATACGTACAAGCATTTGATACTGCCACGCCCACTTCTTGTTTTATTTTGTTGTTTTTGGGTTTGCCAGCAAGGACGGTTATCAACGCTCGAGGCTGTCCGCGAAGCGTGTTCGAGAAGCTTCGCGATTGTAGGAGATCGTTTTGTTAAGATTGCGCGCAAGACGCGCACACTCGAGCTTAATCTAGAACTTGCGCGACAACCAGCGATAACGCTGGTTCTCGTATTCCAGTTCTCGTATTCCTGCCTTCTGCAGGAATACGAGAACTGTTTCTCGTCGTCATCGCGGGTTCGACAAACGCCCCTTGTTAAGCACCGCATTATAACAGAAGCATTATAACAAAAACAACAACAACAAAACTGAGGTATATTACAGCAGTGCCTTAGAAGCCAGCACATTACATATTACAAATCAGCACTTTATATATTCTCAAAGGGGGTAATAGCGGCATCAATGAAATCTTTTAATGGTAGTGAACGAATACTGCCTGGTAGGGAATTCCAAAGGTGTATAGTACGTGCGAAAAAACTAAATTTGAATGTGCTAGTACGAGCAAATATACGCCTTATTAAGCTTAGAAGCACGGAAGCTTGGGCGAGTTTGTAAGACATCATGGCACAACTTCAGAGCGCTAAAAAACAGGGACAAACGAAAAAGAGTGGACACGACGAGCGCTCGTCGTGTCCACTCTTTTTCGTTTGTCCCTGTTTTTTAGCGCTCTGAAGTTGTGCCATACGCCTTATGTTCATGTTGTGGGAGCTGCGGGTGCAAGGTTCTTTCATAAATGTGACGTAATTACCACCAAAAACGCCATGGGAGAAGTTGATAACTGCGTATAATAATTTTAAAGATTCGATGCGATAATCAGACTGTAATGGTATAATGTTCAGTGATTTAAGAGCCTGTGTTGGTGAGAAGTTACGGCTGTAGTTACGGCAGATGAAGCAGATGACTTTACGTTGAACGCTATCAAGGATTTTAGATGCGAAGTATCTTAAGGCGGAGCTCAATCCGGTGGTGGTGGTGGTGGTGGTGGTGGTGGTGGTGGTGGTGGTGTGCGTTCTGACCACCCTTACTGCGCATGCGCATACCCTCTCCACACACCTCCTCTCCCCTCTCCACACCTCCTCTCCACTTTCCCTCTCCCCTTCCCCTCTCCACTTTCCCTCTCCACTTTCCCTCTCCCCTTTCCCTCTCCACTTTCCCTCTCCCCTTCTCCCCTCCCCCTTTCCACTCTTCCTCTGAAACGCGGGCTAGACATGCCGAAATTCTCCCCTGCTCAACGCCGCGATGAGCTCGAGCGCATGCGCGTCCCCTCCCCTTCTCTCTCCTCTCCTACGCTGCCCCCCTCTCGCCCGCCTGTAGGCCGCGTTCCCCGCTCGCCCTGTGAGAATTAACGGCCAGGCTAGATGGAAGATACGACGCGCGTAGCGTCCCTCTTCGCGTTCCACGACGCGAGGTCGGTAGCATGCCCAACGAACGCCAACGGAACGCGATCGTGCAAGTGCTCCGGCTTCGCATCGCCTCATGGTCCCCTTTAGCGGGAGATGGTGTAATTTAGGTCACATTGTTGGTACCAAACGAAAGATGCGTATTCTGGGCGAATCAACGTTTTATACAGAAGTAGTTTGGCATCGCGAAGGGATTTAGCCAAAATACGGCACAAATAACCTAATTTTTTTAGAGCTTTCGATGTATATTCGATATATTCGATGTAGTTAGTCCAGGAAACGATTTTTATTCAGAGTGACACCCAAATATTTATATTGTGACACTCTTTTAAGTGGTATACTATCCAGATAGTAATCAAACGAAAACGGGTTCTGTCCATCGGTAAATGACATGACGACTGTTTTAATATAATAGACGTTCATTTGCCATGTTTTGCACCAAGCGCTGGAAGAAATGAGTGACTGTGAAAGACGGTGATGATCTTTCGCAGAAATAATATATTCGTACAATACGCAGTCATCAGCATAGTCTTATTTTAGATGAGGTGCGGTGAGGTAAATCATTATTATCGCCAGACGCGCTTCTTTTTGTCATTTTTATGGAACTAGCGCGCATAGCCGCTGCCTTGCGCAAGCCGCGCCCTAATGTCTGGGAACCTCCGAGATTATCTTAGAATCTTCTTATAGGCTTGAGCGCGCACACGCGAACATTTGAGATTATTCTCGAACTAACGCGGCCAACAGCGATAAGGCTCGAATGTTCGACGCTTCATGCATAAATGCGAACGCGCCTTACCGCAGAGCATATTATCGACGGCCGACGCTCTGTTCGCCGCTATTAGTATGCAGTGTGTATTGCTGCAGTTTGACTTTCCATTTCGCGGCCACACGTTCAGCCAAATATTGAGTTTCATCTTGGACACGCCGACTGCTGCCTTCGTCGACGTGACGACCTCGTGACAATATATATGAAGGAATAATGAAGGGTCCTGCGGAACGCCTGACGTGACATCGACAGGGGATGATTCCACTGAACTGAAAGAAACAAACTGTGAGCGACAATGAAGGCGATCCGAGAAACAAGACGGGAATTATTGAGTATGATATCTAGTTTCACCAGCAACTTACAACGAAGAGCACAGTGAAAAGCATTAGAAAAAGCAATGAAAATGGCATCTCTTTGCCTTCCGGTATCAGGTGACGTCATGAACAAAATCGACTAATTGTGTAACAGTACTGTAGCCACGACGGAAACCGTGCTGAGCCAACGTTAGAACGTGATTGGTGTGGAGGAATTCAATGATATGCTTGTGAATAATGTGTTCCAACATCTTGCATGACTGTGGTGGTATGGGCCTGTAATTAGATAGAAATTGTCGATCACCACATGTGTACAAAGGCAATACTTTCGCTGTTTTCCATGAAGATGGTACTTCACCAGTCTAATGATTTCTGGAAGATTACAGTAAGATACCGGGCTGTCCATGAGGAGTATCTCACAAGAAAGGAATTCGGTATGCCATCCGAGCTGGAACGTTTCTTGGTGTCGAGATTCAAGATTAGGTTGAATACACCTCGAGAGCTTATTACAATAGCGCCTAGTTTATTGGTTTGTACGTCATGATCAAAGAGTGAAACTACATGGTTGTCGAAGGTGAAAACTGGGTGAAAATAAGAGTTAAAAGCATTGGAAACTACGATGGGGTCATTTGTAATGGCGTCAATAATCTTGAAAGAGGAGCTGGTTGTTGCACTAGGCAATACTGATGTCCAGAACCTGCGAGGATTGGATTTAAGTAATAAAGGAAGGTGCATAGAAAAGTAGAAGCCTCTAGCGTATTTTGTGCGAGCGCGAAGTTCTTCCTTGGCTTTCTCAAAGGAAGCTTGAAACTCAGGCTTAGCATGTCTTGATTTACGCAGTCTGGCACCACGGCGAGACAAATGCAATATATCCCTGTTGATCCAAGGAATATTGGTATTCTCTTTTTTGTTTTAGATACGAATCAGCTTTTGCTCCGGGCTGTGTCCGTCCTTCCCTCACGCGTCCGCTCCCCCACTGCGCATGCGCCAACTCTCCCCCGCGAGGAGGTGGGGTGGAGGAGGTGGCGTGAGCGCTGCCTCCACTTCGTTTCTCCTCATTCTACCTATATGATTAAGTAGCGCACTTTGGACGGGGACAAAAGGAATAGGAAGGACAGGACGCTCGCAGCTGAATTTATTTCAGGAAAATACTTCAATATATATGCACCCAAGCACCCCCGAGCGACACAGAAATGAATCGACCCTCAATATAAACTGATCAAAGGCCAAATTCTTGTACACTCTTGTGAAAGGATTACCTATGCACGTGTAAAGATGAACCAACAGTCCATGTATTCTTATCTAGGACCAAACTTTCTGTGCACACTCAAGCGATACCAAAAACCAAAACTTAACGAAAGACGTGCAGCTTATACACTTTAAAAAACATGTACAATCTAGGGTTATTGCAACATGTTCCGCTAGAAATCTACACTAGCTTAAAACGGAGACATGAGACAAGAACGAGAACGTCACAATAACAACTCTACAACCCATGACCCTTCCAGGAAGGTGGCTTCCCGATGACTTAATGAAACTGATGGTTGACTAATGCAGCAGTCTTTTTTTTGTTAATGTGAAACGCTCGTTCTTGTCTGCTGTTTCCGTTTTAAGCGAGTGTAGCTCTCTAGCGGAACATCTTGCAATAACCCTATAGTCGGTGACAACCTAAGAATGAAAAGTAAACTGTACCGCTGTCCATTTGTATTAGGCGCGTCCAACTGCGACCGCTCTTTACCATGACGTAATGGTTAAGGCGCCGTTCGCAACGAGAGGCAACATGGCGCCGTTCGCAACGAGAGGCGAGGTACCGCTGCACCCAGACCGAGGTCCATCAATTCGAATTTCCTGCGGTGTTTGTTTCTTCCAGAGGAAGCTCTTTTCTACTGTTATCCGCACGTACCCAGCATCATCCTCGCCGGTCATCATTCGATGCAGTAGAAGCTTGTGACTGTACCGCGTTTCAAGTGCACCGAAGCGGCAGCAGCTCGGAGTGTTTTACAACGCTTTGGCGCGTTCCGTCTTTTCGGCAGCGTCAAGTTGCAACACGGCATGTGTTCCCTCCATCGCTCGGATACACCAAGTATATCGCCTGAGGGTCACCACATCGGCGATTGTCGTCGCGTTCATTCGTGTGCAGTGAGGTGAAAGTGAAGTCGGAATGTGCGCGTCTGTGTACGGTTTACCGTACGCAAAAGCCATGGCATTAGCGTTGCCACATGTCCGTGTGTGTGTGTTACTATTAGCTCGCAACGTGGGACTCTTGGTGATCTATTGTGATATGCGCCGTGTTCTGCGCCTTACATGTCTCGCTTGAAGACGACGACAACCAAGTGCGCGCGCGAATGCACTGGTGCTGTGACACAAGCGTGATTCTCGTGTCGAACGCTAGCCCGTTGTGACTCCAACGCCTAAGCTGCGCTTTTTAACGTGTTCACGTTTCCTTGTGTAAAGTAAATCGTCGGCAACCACAACTGGCTGTACAGACGTAACAGTTGGCGACGAGGATGACTCTGGACTAACCGGCACTTCACCGACGTCAAGGAACGGAACGCGATGGCGATGCCTGACTTTGGTCGGCTACCGGAATTCAGCGGCAGCTCCGGCTCCTGGAGATCCTGGTATGGGAGGCTACAGTTCTTCTTCGAGGCTAGCGACATTGCGGACGCTTCCAAGAAACGTGCTCATCTGCTAACGTTATGCGGGGACCAGACTTACGACGTCGTCTGCGCCCTCGATCAACCCAAGCAGCCCAGCCAAGTGAGCTACGATGACATAGTCGAGATGCTGAAGGCTCACTTCGATCCACAGCCGTCTGAGGTTTTCTACACGCTTCCAATGTCGTGACCAACGGCATGACGAAACGGTCAGTGTTTACGTCACAGCGCTCAAGAAGCTAGCAGCAGATTGCAATATTGGAACAAGCGTAGAAGCTGCGGCGAATCCTACAATGCGGCCTCTCGATGTAATGCTGCGTGATCGTTTCGTTTGCGCTCTTCGGAGCGAGCAGGTCTAGCAACGGTTGTTCGCAAAAAAGGATTTGACATTCAAGAAAGCTTTTGACATTGCACTGCCGGCTGAAAACGCCGTCGAAGGTCAGAAAAACGTGAAAATGGAATTCAAAGAAATTCACGAAGCCTGCAAAAGTATCTGCAAGACCAAAAATCAACGTGACTCGAGCGCCTCTGCCCAAAAGAAGAAACACTGTTGGCGTTGTGACGCGCAGCATAGTCCGGACACTTGAAGTTTCAGACAGCTTCCTGTAGCTACTGCAAGAAACGCGGACACATTGAAAATGCCTGTCTGAAAAACCGGAAAGAGGCAAAAACGAACAAGAACAATAACATTGAATATCCCCGACAAGGAACTTCGACAGTGGCCTCAGCACCAGTCACGACTCAACAAGATTCACCAGACGTGGCACTTTGTGAGCTCAACACCTTAATCGACGCGTCCAGCACGCAGAAGGTCATGACTCAACTACGCATACATGGCAAGTCCTTGGAGTTCGAAGTCGACTCGGGTGCAGCCTGCACACTCATCAGTGAGGCCATGTTAAAAGCCACCTGGAGAGATGACCCACCACGGCTTCAAACGGACAACATTCTCCTACGCAAATGGTCAGGCCAGTCCCTCCGAGTTCTCGGATGTGCAACGGTGGATGTAGAGCACAAGAGCAGAAACTTCACATTACCGCTTGTTGTCATCAAAGGAGCAGCTAGGTTGTAACCTCCTTGGACGAAACTGGTTTCCTCATCTGGGCATACAGATCACGGGCATCAATGATGTATCAGACGACAAACTTGTTTCCAAGCTTCTAGACAAGTACCAGTCTGTGTTCGACGAGGACATCTCAGGACACAATGGTCCTCCGGTACAACTTGAACTCGTAGAAGGAGTGCAACCAAAGTTTCTAAAAGCACGACCAGTTCCTTTCGCGCTGCGGTTAGCTGTAGAAGCTGAATTGGATCGACTGCAAAGTCAAGGCATAATCAAGCCTGCGCAGCATTCGGAATGGGGCAACGCTTCTCGTACTTGTTCGAAAGAAAAATGGCTCGTTGCGAATATGGGGCGACTTCCGTTGCACAGTGAACCAGGTATCGAAGAAGGCAGACTACCCACTTCCAACAACAGATGAAGTCCTTAGCCGCTTGAGGGGAGGGAAAGTCTTCAGTACCCTGGATTTGGCACAGGCTTACCAGCAACTTCACGTAACGCCAGAGACAGCAGGGATATTGACCCTGAACACGCTGAAAGGGTTTTACAAGGTCAAACAATTGCCGTTCGGAATCTCTGCAGCTCCAGCCATTTTTCAACGCTTTATGGAGACTATTCTGTCTGGCATCACAGGCGTTTGCGCGTACCTAGATGACGTGATCATCAGTGGAAAAGACGCCACGGAACACGCCGAGAGACTGGAAGAAGTTCTGAAGAGGCTGCGCAGTTGCAACCTTCGCCTCGGCAAAAACAAGTGCTGCTTTGCAGTGCAAAAAGTTTCTTTTCTGGGACACCGAATTGACGAGACAGGCGTCCATACCAACGAAGAGAAAGTTCGAGCAATAACGGAGGCTCCAGCACCAAACTGCAAGCAAGCACTTCAATCATTTCTCGGAATTCTGGTTTTCTACGACAGGTTGTTGAAGAGCAGGGCAACAATTGCCCGCTGTCTCTACCAGCTCCTTCAGAAGGACGCCGCGTGGAGATGGGAGACCAAGCATCAAGAAGCATTCAATAAACTTAAGAGATTACTTCTCAGTCAGACCGTACTGGCACATTACGACGAACAGAAGGAGCTTCTCGTCTCATGCGACGCTTCACCATACGGCATAGGAGCTGTTCTGTCTCAACGTGATAACCAGAATAGGGAGGCGCCAATCGCTTTCGCATCTCGGACGCTAGGGACAGCGGAACGCAATTATGCTCAGTTGGACAGAGAAGGCCTTGCTGTAGTGTTTGCCGCACACAAGTTCCTCAGGTATATTGCGGGAAGAAAGGTGACTTTCGTCACGGACCATCAGCCGCTGCTCGGCATACTGGGTCCAGGGAAGCCAACGGCTCAATTCCTCTCACCACGGATGACCAGATGGTGCATCAAGTTGTCGGCCTATGACTACAACATCGTCTACAGGCAGGGCAAGAACCATCAAAATGCGGACGCGTTGAGTCGATTGCCACTACCAGAATGTCTCGATGAACCCTGGCCACCAGGCGACGCACTATTGTTCGAAGCTTTGTCGAGGCCTCCGTTTACTGCTACAGAGATAGCACGTCTGACACAACAAGACAGCATCCTGCAGAGGTTGTACAAGGCAGTGCAGGTTGGCACAGTGGAGAAACTCACTGGAGATGAGTTCGATCCTTACCGACGACGAGCGACCGCACTAGCCTTTCATTGCGGGTGCCTCACACTTCGATCACGGGTGATCATACCGAGCTCAGCACGATCCCACGTTCTGGCACTTCTGCACGCTGGTCACCGAGGCATGGTAGCCATGAAGTAGTGCGCAAGGAGCTACGTATGGTGGCCCAGAATTGACAAGGTGATCGAGGAAACGGTGCGACAGTGCCGTGAATGCTTTTCAACGCAGAAGAGACCACCCAAAGCTTCTATTCCCTCCTGGGACCGCCCCAAGGCACCATGGCACACGGTGCACGTTGACTTCGGGGGGCCACTATCGGGCGCCCCTACTTGGTTGTTGACGCACACACAAAGTGGGTAGAAGTCCGGCACGTGACGCAAGCAACATCCGCGGTTGTCATCGATTTGCTGCGAAGCATCCCCCGAAAGGTCGTCTCCGACAACGGAAAAGCCTTAGTTTCCAACGAGATAAGGCAATTCTATACGGCAAATGGCATACAGGCTACAACATCACCAGCATACCACCCTGCAACAAACGATCAGGCCGAACGCTATGCGGCAGAGCTTACAAGAGCACTCCTGAGGGACACAGGCAGGTCCATACAGTGCCGATTTGCAAGATTCCTGTATCGGCAGCACACAACCGTTCACAGTGCTACAGGAATGTCACCCGCGAGAGCGATGTTTGGACGAGAGCTTCTATGTCCTCTCAATCTTCTAAAACGGGAGACGGATATACAAATTACTGAGAGCCAGGAGACATTGATGAAATCGCGTCGTTTCGCAGTAGGAGAGAAAGTGCTCATCCGACAGTTTTTGAAAAAGCCAGATTGGACTGAAGGCGAAATACTGCGCCGCGTCGGACCACGATCCTGGCTTGTAAAAAGCAGCAACCATGGAAAGGTTCGGCGTCACCTCAACCATATGAGGAAAACGAGCCAGACCGGACACACAACCCGATCACCGACGGACTGGAGCGTAGCAGATCATTTCTCGGACACAACGTCAGAAGAGACGCCGTCGAGTTCTGCTGATCAACGGCCTGACTCGCTCAACATGCAAGACAACCCTCCCTCGCAACCGTCGACCTCGAGGTCACAAGCAAGATCCACCCGGCAACTGCGACCACCAGAGGTTAGGCAGCCTCCAGACCGCTATGGAGACTTCGTCTAAGGGGGGGAGGAATTGACATGTCTCGCTTGAAGACGACGACAACCAAGTGCGCGCGCGAATGCACTGGCGCTGTGGCACGAGCGGCATTCTTGTGTCAAACGCTAGCCGGTTGTGACTCCAACGCCTAAGCTGCGCTTTTTAACGTGTTCATGTTTCCTTGTGTAAAATAAATCGTCGGCAGCCACGAGTGGCTGTACAGACGTAACAACGCCTATATGAGTGACGTATGTGCGGACGAAGCGTGAGAGAAAGAAAGCGACCAACATAACCCGTTAGCGCAACACAATGCGAAAGTAAACACACCTGGTGTGTAGAATATGCAGTGGTGCGTGCATTATAAGAAGATAATTGTAGTCAGCCGGTGCGTGTGTGATTATGTGACGTGTGCCTATTGGGACAGGTGCGTTGTCTCAACGGAATTACGTTCCACCAGCCCAGAATGATGTGCTACGTTGATGTGCCCGTCGTGTAAGTCTCACGCTCGATGCACGAACACCTTGCAATGAAAATTACACCATTTCCCGCTAAAGGGGACCATGAGGCGACGCGAAGCCGGAGCACTTGCACGATCGCGTTCCGCTGGCGTTCTTTGGGCATGCACCGACCTCGCGTCGTGGAACGCGAAGAGGAACGCTACGCGTGTCTTGTCTTCCCTCTATCCTGGCCGTTAATTCTCGCAGGGCGAGCGGGGAACGCAGTCGGCAGGCGTGCGAGAGGGGGCAGTGTAGGAGAGGAGAGAGAGGGGGGGGGACGCGCATGCGCTGGTGCTCATCGCGGCGTACAGCAAAAATTTTCATCTTGGAGCACTTTGGAGCAGATAATTTTGCGTCTGGGAGCACTCTAGGGAGAGAGGGAAAGTGGAGAGGGGGGGAGAGGGAAAGTGGAGAGGGTGAAAGGGGAGAGGGGGAGCGGGGAGGGGATGCGGAGAGGAGAAGTGGAGAGGGGGATGGGAGAGGGTGAGTTGAGAGGGTACGCGCATGCGCAGTAAGCGTGGTCACGCCGCACACAACCACCACCACCACCACCGGATTGAACTCCGCCATAAGATACTTCGCATCTAAAAACGCCATGTGAGGTAATCGTTGGCTACAAACCGCGAAATAATGCGCGCTACATAATATCGCTGTGACGCAGGAACTTTCGATTGCATGGATCATGATCGTAACTGAAGTGACGCCGCTACAAATATGAGTGCAAAAAAAAGCTTTTGTTGGTAATGGTGTTGCATCATACTTTACAATATCATATTTGAAATTCTTGCTTTTGTCTAACATGCGTTTTTTGCATTTCTCCTGTATTGTGTGCATGTATTAGTAGACTCTCTTGAAGCTTATAGTCCGTAGATCCATTTTTAAACGCTTATCCCTTCTTGTGAAGCCTTACCCCCTCACTATGCTTCACGAACAAATGAGGAGGGGTGAGCCGGAGAGGCGGGGCTTGACAATGGACGAAAGGAATGTACTTACTGATTGTGTCCACAGGGGTTACCTATGTATACATTTATATGTTTTCCTTTTATTTCCTCGAGGAGGCACATGTTCTTAGTATATCGGAGTGTATACGCGTGGTCTTTTGGTTACTCATTTTTTTTCATTTTTGCGTTTTTTATTTTATTTTTTTCTCTCTCCACCTGCTTGGAGGACGATGCTATAAATGCGCATCGAAGCCTCGTAAATATTGCCCTAATAAAGATCGGTAACCGGTCGAAACTTTGACAAATAAACTGTTTTTTATAAGCGTATGTTATTTTCATATTTGTCTTACGGCAACCGAAGACAGCGTCTTCACAATCTACGTGTGTATATGTATATTCGCACAGATACACACACACATAGAAGGCAGGGGCCCCTCTTCCAGCAAAGGGGGGCCCCCCTAATGCCTATTGTGCGATGCAGGTATGTGATAAGTAAATAGTAAATAAATAACAAAATTGAATGGTCAAGGGCCTAAGGGTTCGTGGCAGCGCCAGTGCAAGTTGTTGAAGCAAGAAACAATCCTACGTAAAGCGTTTAGTCAACGCCACTTTAGTCAACGTAGTAGTAGTAGTAGGTAGCCACCTCTAGTTCTTGGAGTGTTCACTAGATGGCGCTGTCGTAGCCACCTCTAGTTCTCAGAAAGATCTCTAAGATGATGCGGAGGCGCTCGCTGCGTTGCAGATCAAATGAAGCCTTGCCGTTTACTCAAGCACGATAACAAGCACGGCGACTAGAGACGCAAATGCGGTATTTACGGCAACGCAAGAGTCTAAATTCACAAAGGCAATCTCAGATCACCTCATCATGCTTCGTTTTGGAGTCACAGTTGCCATAGTTACAGCAGACGGCGAAGGCAACTGGCGGCGAAAGTTGCGTAAAAAAATTACAAACGACCTTATTAAGTTTTATGAAATCGTAAAAAACGGTTCCTTTATTTTAAATTTTAGGTTAAATCTGGTATTCTTTGTTTTAATACCTAAATATGTACTTCGCAGAAATATCACCTCTGAGATGTACATTACATCTTCGTAGACTCCGAGATGACCGTGGCGGGAGGTGCGGTTTAAAGAACAGATATATTGTTAAGCTGACGTTGAACTCCGTGCCTTCACAATTTCTTTTATCTAGCTTTGCTTTCTTTATTTCAATGTCAATGCTGTACTGCAAGATAATGTTTGTATGCGTGAAAAGCATTGCTATTGTTTAGGAACTACTTCGTTTGTAGCGCGGAGGCATGCAAAATATCGGCAATCCGGCCTCGTGGGCGGTGCTTATATTTATTCTTAGGCTGTCACCGACTATAGATTGTACATGTTTTTTTTTTTTAAGTGTATAAGCTGCACGTGTTTCGTTAAGTTTAGATTTTTTGTATCACTTGAGTGTGCGCAGAAAGTTTGGTCCTAGATAAGAATACATATGGGCTGTTGGTTCATCTTTACACGTGCGCAGGTAATCCTTTCACAAGAGAGTGCAAGAATTTGGTCTTTGGTCTGTTTATATTGAGGGTTGATTCATTTCTGTATCACTCGGGGGTGCTTGGGTGCATATACAGGGTGTCCCAGCTATCACGCAGCACCATTTAAAAAAAGAGGAACGGCGTTACGCGAAGCAAACGTACTGCATATTGCTCCTAGTACACTGGAGTAGCCATTGCTATTTTTTTCGTTAATGAGGTTTAATTAATTAGTCATAACTATATTTGTAACTCGACAAGTACTCGCCTAATTGTCAGAATGTCAATGAGGCGTATGTAGGCACGTTCAAAGGACATCTAACTGCGCAATTTTTAACAACGTACTAATTACGTGCTCATTTTTTCCGGCTCATAAAGAAAGCCCGCGAAATATCAAAATAACACGTGACTACGCTCCCACCCGCAAAGGAAACCAGCGCCCTCAAATAAGCTTACTACAAACAACCGTTTTGCCTGTTGTCCGTTGCGAGAGACAGCGTTCCGCAGTTTGGCAAGGGTACAGATCGGGCGCCAACGATATGCGTGCAATTTCGCTGGGATTCATTCCGTTCGATAGCACGCCGCAATAATCCATATCTCACGGCCGACTGTTCTCATTGATAACGCAGCAGGTGTTCTGATTACGGCCTGACTCGTAAAACCAAGCGGTGCATTTCTTAGGCCGGGGAGTGGCAGATAGGGCGATGCGTTTTTTTTTCTTTCTGCATTTTTTCCTTGATACTGTCTACCTCATAGGAAGCCTGTTTGTGGGCGCTGGTTCCCGACGCGCGCAACAGTCTAGTCACGTGCACTTTTCATATTTCGCGGGCTTTCTTGATCAAGCGGAAAAAATGAACGCGCAATTAGCACGTTGTTGAAAGTAGCGCAGTTAGATGCCATGTGAACATGCCTACATACGCCTCATTGACATTTTGACAATTAGGTGAGTAGTTCTCGAGTTACAAATATAATTATGACTAATTAATTAAACCTCATTAACGAAAAAAATAGCAGTGGCTACTCCAGTGTACTAGGAGTAATATGGAGTAGGTTTGCTTCGCGTAACGCCGTTCCTCTTTTTTTTTAAATCGTGCTGCGTGATAGCTGGGACACCCTGTATATTGAAGTATTTTTCCTGAAATAAATTCAGTTGCGAGTGTAGCGAGTGTCGTGTCCTTCCTATTCCTTTTGTCCCCGTCCAAAGTGCGCTACCTAACCATATAGTACAATGATCAGTCACCAACCAGCCGAGCTCTCAACCTTATCGTTTCTCATTTCCCGTTTCGCTCTCTCAGCCACAGCTGTGCGCTCGTATATAATGCGGCGCATGCTCGCTCCCGTTGCACTCTCCTTCATAGCCCCGAGAAGTTGGGGTGGCGCCGCCTGGCGGGAGGCGTGGATGACGTCACGGCAAGGACTCTTCGACGCCCGCCGTGACGCGCCGGCATATATAACGCGCTTGCTTCGTGCGCTGTTGCGCTGTTTACGTTCGCTTTTTGCCTGTCTCAAGCTTCAGATGAATGACGAAAACAGCATCGATTATATACCTAGTAAAACGGCAAAAAGTTATACGCATTTTTTCTTCACAGTCCCCAACGGTGCCCGCGCGCCGTCCTGCACACTTTGAAAGAGGTGATCAGGTTTGTTGTTGTGTCGCGCTGCTAACTTCGGGGATGCGTCTGATTCCCCACCACAGCAGCCGCATTCCGACAGGTGTGAAACGCAACATTTCTCTGCTAAGATACAGGAGCACGTTAAAGAACTCGAGGCGGTCAAATTAATCTGCAGCGTGTCTCACAATCATGTCGCGGTCTTGACACGCAAGACACCTTATTCACATTATTAGGTTGCGTTGTTCACGGGCGATTCCTTTAAAAAATATGATGGCTTCGCCTGCACAAGTGTTATTTGCATCGGACACCCGCGATCGGAAGACAGCGTTCTTGCCGGTGTGCCAAGCCCCGCGCACGATTACGAAAGCGCATGCAGTATTGAGCTTCGCAAAATATCTCGAAAGCGCTCGCCCGAGAATACTGCCGCAGTTGCTGTGTTTCTTTTTCTTGTGTACTCGTTCACTCATCATTTTGTTTAGTTTCACGTTTTTCTCGCAATAATTTCGGGGCTTCATTTCACAACATAAAAAAAGTTGAGGTTAGTTGCGGAAACTCCTTATTGCTGTCAGATTATGTATTCATGCAGCATCGTAGCAACGGCGCTGTTACACTTGTATAAGTATTAGTTTAGATAGCCAGCTCGCAAATTAATTTTCCTTGCATTTGATATGCCCCTGAGCGTCATCAACCTTTATGTGAACATGACGTGCGAGACCATTAATTCAAGGCGAAGGACGTTTAATTAATACATGGGCCACGTCACTGAGAGTGCCATCGAAATAGTTCAAAACGCTCGTTTTGAGTTTCAGGCGTTTGTTTTGCAGGCGATTGCTATCAACAGTGCTCCCAAGTGGATTTAAAGCAGTTCATGCAAATCAGGCATGATGATGATGATGATGGTGCAAACTTTATTGTGGTCCAGAGAAGACGCAGGGGAGACCCCGTGTCACCCGGCTAGTCCCACGTAGGGACCGCCAAGCCGAGCTTGGCGGCCCGTTCGCGGGCACTCTGGACATCAGGCATGAACTGCTGAATCCCAGGCGAGTGTTGAGAAGAAATGTTCACATAATCCAAGTATACTAACACCGCAGAATTTCCGAAACCATAGTGTGCGTGGCAGTATTATTTTGTTCAATTTCCCGGATGTATTAAGTGATTCTTTACGACAGACAGATTCATCTAAAGTCTCCTGTAGCAGAAAGCGCAATTCTGTCAAATCACCTAGATAATCTGCAGACAGACATAACTTGTACGATAAACCGCAATGTTTGTTAGTGAATTTAAAATGTCCTAATTTAATTTGTAATCTTCGGGACGCGTGTTCTAACCGTGGAGTCTACACCAAGTTGTAATGAAGTTAGAAACATTAGCGTAAATTATTTAGCACCGATGTCTTGGAGTACGCAGTGAAAACAACGAATGTCTCGCTCTCGTGCATCACCATTTTCATGAAGAATATTCCGTTCGGACGGGAATTCGCTCATTATAAGCTACATTATCCAAACTTTCTACAGCTTACTAAACTTTCGCTACTAGAGTAAACTTCCACCTTCTCCCTTGGGAGATTAGCATCGCGAGAATGAGCAGTAATCACCACCGTATCGTGAAAGAGCGGGTACGCGGCGGGCGCAGAAAAAGGCGATCCTCGGCCGCGGAGCAAGCGAGTCCTTGCCGTGACGTCACATCGCCGCGACTGCCGCGCCGCCAGTGTTCGTTCTCGGGCGAAGCTGAACGTAAACGGCAACGCCGGCAAGCGTTTCACTCTCCTTCGCAATGGTGCTATGGACGATCGCGACGCGGAACTTAAACGGCAACGCCGGTAAGCGAATCACGAAGCTGCGATGCAACGCGAAGCCGAAGCGCAACGGCAACATCGAGCTGGGGGGGGGGTGGGGGGGGTGTAGACAACATATACACAACTCCACACACAATTGAAACAATCACGGAAACATACAAATGGAACAGCAATGGAAACACAAGTGAACACCCAGCGCTGCTTTTCATTGCCACATGGTTCCCTTTAGTGGGAGATGGTGTAATTGTTATTGCATTTTTGTTTTTTGTATTTTTTGTAATTATTGATGCCGGATTTCGCCAATGTCTCAAAATAATCGACAAGACTGTCGACATGAGACGTGGAGCTAAGTGACAAGAAATCGTCTAAGTTATCCGCCAAAGTATTCGCAATGCCCATAGACTGTCGCGCCGCCTAGCGGAATTCAGGAGCGTCCTCTCGAGAAGGGTTAGTAGATGACAAAATGGCCGCAGTACGCAGTCGCTCCCTTTTTCGGCTGTGCTAGCCTCAGTGTTAACGCGTTAGCAAGAAAGAAACACTACGGCTTTGCATGTTTCGTACATCAATGAACAAGTCGGACACTCCGTGACAACCTAAATGTGATATTTTCTTGCAAGACGTGAAGTTTTCGTCAAACTACTTGGTGAAGCACCCTTGTCAAGCCACGCTGCCAATGATGGCCCACAGCATATACATTTAAACTCCGTGAGGTTTTTTGAAGCCATGTAGGTGAGTGAAGTCTTATTCTCTTACTTTTTCTGTTGAAATTCGCGCTGCCTCGCTTGTGCTTACAGGCCTTCAGTGTCTTTTTGTAGTGCATGAAATCAATAACATTGTATGCGGGGAGTCGCTTGAGCTGGCGTGAACTAATCAACATGAGGGCCATCTTAATATATAGGTGATACTTTAAATAAAGGCACTTTATTTTTGGTTGTCGGAAAAGAGCTGTTATTAATCGCGTGAGCGAGCATTCAGTTTGTTTGGGGCTGTGTTCGCTCCACGGCTATTGTGAACTACGACCAAGCAGAAGCCGCGTCTCGGGGTCAATGCTTTCCGCAGTAGCCGCATTCCGATGAATAATTAAAAATGCCAGGCCTGCGCGGAAAGCGCAGCACAGTCACAGCGAAAGCTGGAAGAGCGGTATTTCTAGAGCCCGTTGTAAACTCTCTTGGGGCTACTAATACATGTACACTAGCAAGGTACCCACTACGCCATAAATCACAATATTTGTGAAATTGGGAAGCACCTACAACGCCATTATTCGTCATTGTGCGCAGAAGCGAGGTTCCAGCTACACATATGTAAGGCATTATGTGCACTTTACGTGACGACTGATGACGATGAAGTACTGTGGCTCAGCCCTTTGTAATGGGTTGGAAGCTTTAAACGACTCACCAATTACGTAATTCGCATTGTGTGACGCCCGGTCGCTATTTAACTCTCCCACCATGCAATATAGCATACATTGACGTGAGAAAGAGAGACAGAGAGAGGGGGGAAGAACTTTATTGAGACCCTGAGGAAATGGATGATGGGCTTATGGGCTTCCTTGGCAACCAATGCAAGTGCACTTGCGAGGAACCCACTTCGCTATAAATCGTAATTTCTGTGAAGTAGGTAAGCAGCCACTATGCCATTTTTCGTCATTCAACAGAGAGCCGTGGTACCCGCTAAAAACATTTAAGGCAGTATGCGCACTTTGCTGGTGTGGTGCCTGATGACGATGAAGAATTATTGCAGAGCCCCTTGTAGGGGGCTGGAAGCATCCAACAGCCCACTCGTTGCGTAATTCGCATTGTGTGACGCCTGGTTACAGAATTCGCGTTGTGTGGTGCGTGGTTGCTATTTCACTCTTCTACCACACTAAATTACATATGTTAATGTGGTTCCTTCTGGACATGAAGCCTGTATAGCGTCGTTTTGCAAAGCAGTTCCAAGCACCGGCATGGTTCTGAGGTAAAACACTGGGCTCCCACGCAGAGGGCCCAGGTTCGAACCCCGTTCCATCCTGGAAATTTTTCTTATTTCGTTTTTTTTTTCTTATTTCGAGCGATAGTGGTTACGGACACCGGCGGCGGCGGCGGACAACTACGCCACCAAACACGGCCGTTGAAATGATCTCATAACAGCTTTCACTGTAAAACGTTCTTGACCTATGGAATTCATTTATAGCTGCATTGATGGACCGCCGCTGGCCAAATTAGACCCTCAGTCCCCCTCCGTACGTCGTCTTTCGTGACCCGGGTGTTGAGCGGCGTGACCACAAGCCGCACCGCCGCGTTTTAAGTGAACTCCACCTGTACCGTTCGAGCGCATTGTTGATAGATTCTTTAAGGTTGCGAAGAGCGTGTGTGTGCATACTTTTCGGGATTCACGTTGTGTGGTGCAACATCGCAGAAAAGCGAACTGCGCATGGCCAGAGTCTGAGCAGGACCATTCGATTTTCCTTACAAATTCTCCGAGTGTGGATATCCACCTAGACTGCCATAACCTTGTAGTTATATTTACGTTATTACAGCGAAAGCTGTTATGAGATCACAACAAGGGCCGTTTTTGGCGCCGTAGTTGTCCGCCGCCGCCGCCGCCGGTGTCCGTAACCACTATCGCTCGAAATAAGGAAAAAAAAACGAAACAAGAAAAATTTCCAGGATGGAACGAGGTTCGAACCTGGGCCCTCTGCGTGTGAGCCCAGTATTCAACCTCAGAGCCAGGCCGGTGCTTGAAACTGCTTTGCAAAATGACCCTATACAGGCTTCATGTCGGGAAGGAACCACATTAACGTATGTGATGTAACGTGGCAGAAGAGTAAAATAACAACCAAGTGTCACACAACCCGAATTCTGTAAGCAGGCGTCACACAATGCGAATTGCGCAACGAGTGGGTTGTTGAATGCTTACAAAGGGCTCTGCCATAATTCTTCATCGTCATCACCCACAGCATCAACAAAGTGCACGTAATGCCTTACAGGTGTTTAGCAGGTACCACGGTTCTGCGCAGGAATGAAGAAAAATTGCATAGTGGCTGCTTCCCCTACTTCCTAAATATTATGATTATAGCGTAGTGGGTTCCTCGCAAGTGCACTTCTATTGGTTGCCAAGGAAGCCCATACGGCTCCATATCCATTTGCTTAGGTCTCAATAAGGTTAATTCCCTCTCTCTATCTCTTTCTAACGTTCGCGTATGTATAAGCGTGGTGGAGAATGAAATAGCGACCGGGCGGTCACACAATGTGAATTACGTAACTAGTGGGTCCTTCAACAGATTCCAACCCATTACAAGGGATCAGCCATAATTCTTCATCGTCATCAGCCGTCGCATCACCAAATTGGCACATATGCCTTACAGATGGTACCTCGCTTCTCCGCAGAATGACGAGTAATGTCGTGGTGGGCGCTGCCCAACTTCACAAACATTATGATTTGTGGCGTAGTGGGTACGTTCCTAGTGTACTTGCATCAGTAGCCACAGAGAGTTTATAACGGGCTCTAGAAATTCCGCTCTCCGAGCTTTCGCTGTGACTGTGCTGCGCTTTCCGCGCAGGCCTGGCGCTTTTTTTTGTGGCACCCAATATTTAAAAAAGTATGCGGGCCGAGTTTGCATTAGTGCTTTTTTATTTTTTTATGCTGGCTGACTTGCTTGCATTCTGTACGTGCTATTTCCCTTATTCCATGAAGCCATTGCAAAAGAGCTCGCTGGAAGACTGGCCGTATTACCTGGCACGGGTGCACAAAAGATTTACTACAGCTCCTGTTCAAGCAGACCTGTTGAAGTTTCATAAATAAAACCATTGGGATCTCTAAAACAAATCTCTTGGTTCTTGTTTCGCGTTTTTTGTTTTGACACCATATGTCAAGTTAAACAGGCCCTGAAAATTTGGAATAACTGCACCGTTGCGCCTTTCATCATTGCTGGTAATGTTTGAATAAGTTAACATCACAGAGAATCTAGAGAGATCAGGAAGTACATAAAAAAAGTAAGCCTCTCTTGTCGCTAATAGTCAGAGAAATTCCTCCAATATTTCAGTGCCAAGACGAGTAGGGTCTTAGATACGACATAGGAGTATCCATTCCACCCTGGCTAGGTGATTAGAGTATTACGATATGTATCGTTCAGTAATATCTGATATCTCTGCAGATCTGCAATTGGAAGTTGTAACAACCGTACTTGAGTAGGCACAGCAAGAGCGTGACTAACGTGACTAACATGAGGACGTGAAGGGTACACACGGCACAGCGCTGAATTTCAGCTGAAGTTTTCTTGAAGAAAATGAGACCATAAAACATAAACCGAACATCTTGTGACCATCTCGCAGCAATTCTCCATGTAAAAAGCACCATTTTGTCCTTCCACTTAAACTGCCATTGCTGCAGATAAAAACAATTTTTATTGCAATAGTAATGGAAAGAGTGATTGTTTATTTCTTTTAATCTTGAGAGTCTCTTATGCACGTAACTCTTAAAACAATACGTGGTATCCACAACATATATCACTCATCCCAAACCAACACAGAAACCACAGCGGCATACTGTGAAATCTGAAGTGGCATAAAAATCTGTTACTGAGTTTCTTTTGAGTATGCCTACCTCTTGACGGAACTGGCTTTCCTTGTAAAAAAAAAACTTGTTGGGACCATTTGCCATGTCCACAACACATTGCACTGTTGGCGTGCTCACAAGAAGCAGGGTACCCCTTTTGGTAAAAGGGAGTACAGCGAACAAAATGCATAACACTGCAGGGCAAATGGAGTTGCACTAAAAGATCAACACGAGGTTCTGACACTTCCAGCGGGAGCAATGCAGTTTTAATATGTTGCAAACTATGCAGGAAGGGTCAGTGTGTTGATAAAATACAGCACGATTCAGACAACCCATGCATCGTTCTTCACAACAGGTGTGCGACACTGTGACAATGTCGTAAACAGATAACTAGGTGAATTCAGCAAATACTAGAAAAAATACATGACGCTTCGGGTACCTTACTCATTGAAGATTGCACCAGAACGTGCAAAATCCGTTAGTATCACAAGGCCTCACACTCACGCAGCCGACAAGTTCCAGCACAACCAAGAGAACCAAAACGGCGTACAGTATGAATTGAAGTGGCATACGGTGCAGTTGGCAAATATCTTTCGACTATGCATACGTCTTTTCAAAGCTGACAGTTCTTGAGAAAAGCCTGTTGGTAGCAGAATCCATTGCCCAGATCATATTTCACTGCTGCCTTGTAGGCCTAAAGCTTACGGTGCTCGGCTGCCGACTCAAAAGATGCGGGTTCCTGGCTGCAGAGGTTGCATTTCGTTCGAGGCAAAGTGCTAGAGGCTCATGTACTATGCGATTTCAGTGCACGTTAAAGAACCCCAGCTGGACTAATCTATCCAGAGCTCTCCGCTATGGCATCTCTCAGCCCGAGTCGCTTTGGCATAATAATTACCACGAACCAACCGACCAATGCTTCTTTGGCAACTTGAGTAGAGAGAACGTAATGCACAACAGTACAAAGCAAACGAAATGCACTAAACAGTAAGCATGAGGCTCCGACACTTCCAGGTTGGAGAACGCTGTTCTAAATATCCTTACAAACTATTCAGGAAGGGTCCGTGCATATAACCCGTGCATAGTTATTCAGAATGAGTGTGCAACACCGTAACAGTGACGCAAATAAATAACTTGGGGTATGCAGCAAGTGACTAGAATAAAAAAAGCTATAATGCAAATGCCACAATGACTGTTACTATGTGCAAGAAAACACCACAGTCTTCTGTGATCTCATAAAGTAATAATCAGTTTCTTTGCAAAACTGTTACTGTTGTGAGCCTTTGCCAACTGAATAATATTCCCCCAACTCTTCCACGCGTCAAAAGTCAAATGTAAACAATAGTAAAAACTCAATGAAGCGCTATGTTCATGTGCAGGCACACTCTTGCAGTGTGCCTGCACAAGAATTTCAAGGTCATGAGGTTTCAATGAAATTAACATACAATATGGTTATTGAGGCTCATGAATGAAGTCACTTTCAGAATTTAGCACATTTCATTTCCAGTTGGTTCAGTTGTGAGTATGTAAGCAAAATTGTCTGTTGCTATATAAAATGTCAGTTTATTTTTTTTAATTCATTCTCCTTTCTTATCAAACTCGCAATTTTAACTGTTTTGGTTTCCGACCCAGTACATTATTCTAATTGTTCATCGACTGTCTGCCCTACATGTAACATGCCTAGTCCAGCTTCACTTGATTTTGTTTATTTGTCTAATATGGCATTTACTTGTGTTTGTTCTCGGATCATGAAGCTGGTATTCTAATAAAATTTGGGGATTTACATGCCAAAACCATGATATGATATGATATGATCATGAGGCACGCCACAGTTGAAGGCTCTGCAAAGTTCAACCACCTGGTGTTCTTTAACGTGCATTGACATTGCACAGTACCTGGCCCTCTAGCATTTTGCCTCCATCGAAAAGCGATTGTCACGGCTGGTTTCAAACCCGCGACGTTCGGTTCAGCAGCCGAGCACCGTAACCACTGTTTCACCGTGGCGGACGAAGCTGCTATTCTGTCCCTCTACACCTATCATTTTGCTCTCAACCGCCCAAAATTTGTTGTGGCAGAGCACCCGCTGGAAGGCACTCGACACCCACCAAAAATAGAAGTGGCTTGTTAAAGTATCACATCAAGGATGCACAATGTGACACAGAACAAGCATATGCAGAAAAAGAAAATTTTCGTCTGAGCTCATCTATTGGCGTCTAAACAAAAATTTTAACTTCAACATTTTACATGCCATAACTGCTTTATAATGAGGAAACGTCGTAGGGGGAGATTTATTAATTTTGACCACCTGGGGGTTTCTAACAGGCACTGCAATGCAAGTAACGTCCATTTATGCATTTTCCTTTGCTCCAGCCTAACTAGGGCTCCCTGTTTTCGGATAAATCTGAAAAAAAATCTGATAAACACTCTTGGGGGTAATCACGACTTTTAAACGTACAGACACTGACTGAATACACCATTAAGAGCACCGAAATAAGTGTCAGCTAATCACGCACCTGGCCAATCTAGCAACACATGTATCATGGTGCAAATGTGCCCGCTTTTGGAAAAACAACCGCAATTTTGTCACAGGTTCGTGATAAAATGAAATGAGTAATAACGGAATCTTATATGATGACGCAGGCACATACCGACGATTGTATCAGCGCACCATCCAATAAGCTTTCCTCAAAAGAAATTCATTTTATATTAATAACCTACCTTTTATCATGCGCATGCTCAGTGACTTTTTTGTATTTTGCCTCAGGTTCAATGCCATCATTTGTGTATATATGTGACGGAAACATCTGAAATAAAACAGTTGTTAGTCTGCGCTCTCTGTTTGTGGTGTATTCAGTCAGTTCCTGTACGTTAACAAAGCATGATTACCCCCCAGATGTACGACCAACTAGCCCTATAGCGCTCTTATTGCGATAAACACTCGCCGGTAAAATTTTTGACAATTCGGATTTATCCGACAAGCTCCCGGTTTAAAATGGCATTTTCAACATTCAAAGGGCATTTCAAAGCTGCGAATCACCAATCGAAAAGAGCGCACCTTCATCAGCGGCAGCAACCTCGTAAAATAGGCTTGCGTCTATACAATAAGTTTTAAGGTTGCAATATTAACAAACATAGGTGTTTTGTATTCAAGTATTTGTGCTTGTATGTATATTGTGTGGTGCGTTCAACCTTCCAGAGATCTAAAATACACTTAGTGTGTTCGCATATTTTGGTATTGAGATATAATTTCATCTAAGATAGGTCCCTTTATTTTTCATCGAGAAGATGAGGGAGGCTGGGAGAAAAGCTGAGAAGCAGCTTGACTAGCTCCTGCCCCCCCCCCTCCTCCAGTGCACTTTGGCGAGTTTACAGCAGTGCACATCAACAGCCTATTAACAGGGTAAATGAACATGAAGTGAGAAAAAAAGATAGCATGGAGGAACATGATTATCAGCAACAATGCAACGGTCACTTTCATTGCAAATAAATTAATAAGAACACATTGCAACAACTTATAATGCAAAATAAGACTGAATATTGAAGAATTGGAGATTTACCTGAAATAATGTCCCAATAGACGCCGAATTTACCCCCAAAAAAATAACTCCGAAAAACTCCCTCCGAATTTCAAGGAAATAAACTCCGAAAACACAGAGCCCTAATTATAACGTAGCTGCCAATACCGCAACCTTATGCACAGGGTATTATGATGACTATCCAAGTATGTGAATAGCATTGTATATGTAGACGCAGTCAGTGTTTATCACGCTAGCGTTTTTACAACAACCAATGCTTACGACCAAGCTGGTGGTTCATGCTATTTTCATAGTACCACTGTCTTGTCAAGCTGTAGTCATTATGCCACTGTTGTCACCAGGGGCGTATCCAGAAATTTTTTTCCGGGGTGGGGGGGGGGGGGGGTTCAACCATACTTTATGTATGTTTGTGTGTTGCCACTGTGCATGTTGTATGTGCGTGTACATATATACACATGCAAAATCGAAAAATTTCGGGGGGGGGGGGGTTGAACCCCCCACGCCCCTGGCTATGTCCCTGGTTGTCACTTCGTCCTTCTCAAACTGTTTATCGAAACCCTGTGCCTTGATGCACTTCAGAACACCTCCATGTGCCTTCAAAGGGAACGCGAATCTTTGTGGCGCAACCAAATTCCCCTCTGTTGCGAGATTATTTGACCCTGATGACCAGGATATGCATGACAAACGGCTTAAGAACTTCATTATGAGACAGTGCAGCATGTCACCGCTTTCCCATCCAGAAAATAGGATAGCACCCATCGCAAACTTTGGGTTTTACTCTAACTGGTCTATCAGTGCGTGAAGCTGCACCTACGAGTGGAACAATTACATTTGACATGAAAGTTTTGTGCAGGCTGTCATAGCAGTCCCTTGCAATTAGCTGATGGTGCGATGTGTGGCCCTCACCACATGGACATCGCATTTGTTTTTTTTTTGTTTCCTGTGTTCCACAGTGTAATAGATACTGCTGTTCTTCGATGGCAGTGTTCTGCCACTTTACCTGCCAAAACCACTTTGATTATGAGGCATACCATAGTGAAACATTGCAGGTTAATTTTGATTGACTGTGAATGTTTAATGTCCACTAGAACCCAAGTTTAATGTTCACTACAACGCAGCTACCGTGGCCATGATCTGATGACTTGATCTCATGCTCTGTGGAAGAATGCTTTAGATAACCGAGTCAAAAGTTATATGAATTTCAAAGTGAGGTTATCGCACGTGGCATGGTCATTTGACAGAGCTTCCCCTGTGGCTCCTAGACAGGGTCTGTATGGCCAACTGGAAGCAAAATGTTCGAACCACTACATCGTGCAAGTGTCCTTGAAGTGATGGCTCAAGTGTGCCCTTTGAGACGCGATGCTCTCGGGATGGAATTCCATAATTGTTCGAAAAGCAAACATTTACCTTCCTACGTGAACCGCACAAAATTCACGTCACTGGAAAGCTTAGAGCATTCGTTATTAGTTGAAAGTTGTGGCCACATTTCTAGGCAATCATGTGAGGTAAAACTGAACGTTTCACTTTGTGATTGCATACTAGAATCTCCTCCTGCTTGCATATGTTGTGCCATAAATGTGTTTGTATGGCCTTTTTTCTTTTGCTTTAACCATTTACATTGTAATAAGGAAACAAATAAAGTGAAATGAAAAAAAAAATGCATCACAACAAAATGACTTCAATGCTGATCAATTGAGAAAAACGTTATTTTTATTACTACAAACTCTCTTAAAACCATGGCCACCGTGTTGCAACTCACATTGAGTGCCACTATACAATCACATCTTAAAGTCTGGAAGCTATCCATTAATGGAACAGCTTAAGAATATAGCACACTCAAAAAGAAATCTGAGGTGAACAGTTGTAACATACAGTTGTAAACATGGAAGGAGATTAAGTTGAAGGGCTCGTTTTTCTTTGTTAGACACAACATTAATGAGAACTAAAGAGTAAAAAGTCACGTGCTACGTTACGCCAAAAAGGAGAAAAAAATACGGCAGATCCCACTCTCTGTGGTAATCGATATAACGCGAAGCAGCCGGCAGAGAGCCTTGTTTGTCTTTTGAAACAGGTGAAGTCATTCAGTCGTGGCATCTAGTTCACTATATATAGCATGTCTGACATGCATGCATGCATGTACAATCCGGTATATGCCATGCTAATCAAACGTATATTCTGGAACATACAATGCATGACCTGTCATTTATGTTCATCACGCACGAGTGTCATGCCATACCATTATTGTTATATACCGTTAACAAAAGGGCCGGAAGCGCACCATGACAGTGTCATATAAATCATGTCGTACATGACACTGGCATGATATTCATGTTACCACTCTCATTTATGCTCGCCATACAGTCGCGTCGCGCAATACTAATATTGGTGTATATCAAGCTAGCCAAACGGCCGCGAGTGCACCATGATCGCGTGTCAGTTAAATCATGTCGTACATGACATGCGTGTCATGGTTTTCATGTTACCACCTGTCATTTATGTTCGTCATGCAGTCTCATCACGCAATACCAATTTTGGTGTATATCAAGAGCGAAGTGGCCGCGAGGGCATCATGAGCGTAGCATGTAAATCATGTCGTACATGATTGCATGTCATGATTTTTACGTTACCACCTCTGATTTATGTTGATCATAAAGTCTCGCCGCGCAATACCAATTTTGGTGTATATCAAGCGAGTGAAATGGCCACGAGGGCACCATGAGCGGCATGTAAATCATGTCATACATGACTTGCATATTATGATTTCGTATTACCACCTTTGATTTAGTTCATCATACCGTCCCGCCGTGCAACAGCACTTTTCGTATATATCAAGCGTGCGAAATGGCCGCGAGGCCACCATGAGCGTAGCATGTAAATCATGTCGTATATGACATGCATGTCACGATTCTTATGTCACCATGTGTCACTTATGTTCGCCATCTCAAATATTTCATCATACCAGTTTTGGTATGTATCCATTCATTTAAACGGCCACGAGCACCCCGAGACCATGTATGTAAATCAGCTGACATGCATGCGTCATGATTTGCACATTAGGACCTGCCACTTGTGTTCGCCATACACTATTGCCACGCCATACCAATTTGATATATATCAAATTAACATAACGGCCGCAAGAGGCCAGACCGTGGCATGTAAATCATGCTGTTTATGACATGCATGTCATGCTTTCATGTTATAACCTGACATTTACGTTCGTCATACGGTCATGGTATGTCATGCCAATTTGGTATACACCCCATTAATGAAACGGCAGGAGAGCTCAAAGTCGTAGGCGGCTAGATAGATAGATACGCTCAAAGTCGTAGAAGTTCGCTAAGAAATGCTTCGCATTTAAAAGATGTTCCACACTCGCCGTCATGGCTGCGATCGGCGCTGACTAACACCCTAGTTTAAATGCATATATATATATACCCTATAAAGTGTACGGGGAAATGACCGCCGCCGTAGCTCAGTGGTAGAGCATCGGACGCGTTATTCGAAGGTCGCTGTTTCGGTCCCTGCCGGCGGCAAGTTATCTTTTCGTCCACTTTACTTTCTTGGCAATTATCCTAAATATTAGAAATACATCCCCTGTACTTTCCTTGACGTTATTGTCTGTTAGTTCTCAATAATATTGTGTCTAATTTTAAACATGGTAGCTTCACTAAAGAAATTTAATGATAAGTACTGTGTTGTTAAGAGAGAACGGTCTTCCAAGTAGGGTTCCCACTGGAAAATCCTGATGGATGAACGGCTTCAGCCAAAGAAAGTGTCTAAATGAGCATTTCAAGTTGTGCTAGGTAAGTCTCAGTGGCAGTCTGACACATGTGGTGTTGCCAGGAGTTCTGGTAAAAATAAATGCAAGGATTAGCGCATTCTATTCAAGAAGTCTACTTGCCATGGGGAGAATGGGAACTAATGACAAGACGTTTTGCATTCATAGTGTTGTGGTTTGAATATTTTATGATGAAATTGCAGGACGCCAAGGCATTGCTTTAGCCCTATCAACACAGTCAGCTCAGTTCGTCGTGCGTATACTTGTAAGAAATACAAATGACAAGGCCAGCTCGTGCGGCTCTCTTGTTCTTTGCACTGACCTGGAAACGAAAGTGAGCACCCGTGGTCGTCTGTGCTTCTTCCAGATAGCGTGCATTTATTCTAGGCGTGTTTAAATACCATGAGATGCAGTGAAGAGCCTGCCAAAGAAAGCAGTTTAAGCTGCCAGCCAACAGTTTTAAATCGTATCTCTCATGGGACGACCGTGTACTATTGTTGTCGTTTGCTGAATAATTCTCTGTAATAGCTGTATAATTCTAGCGCATATTGTATGTTATGTTGGAACGTGTTTGATAGAAAAGCCAAAGCATGCAGTGAAGCTCATGTGTGCCGTGGGCCCACAATTTTGGTGTGTAATGAAAAAAAAAAACTTTACTTTTCAAACTAAATTTTTTCATATTGTCTTGCTTAGGCGGGTTCTTTCATCAAAGGGAACACGCCAGCAAGTGGCTCGTCTTGTGCTGACCAGTCGTGGTGTCGACAGTAGAGAGGAGGGTTTCGTTATCATGTGATCAACCCGTGGCCAGAAGCAGCCTGATAAACAAATGGGAGCTGCCATCATGCTGGGTAGGGGTGAGGTGTGGCATGTGCAGATCCTACCAGGCATGTTGGGCTACACATTGTGCCGCCGAGAGCCGATGCCTCAAGTAGAAGTTTTTAAAGACGATAGTCTTTCTTGGGGAACTTAAACGCAGAAATTTTGGTCTGTCTGTCTTTCTGTTTGTCGGCACGTCACTCGATTCAGCCACCCGGCCAAAGTTGAACCACTTGCTTACCGCCCACCCATCTTGAATTGGTACGGCTGTTCATACTTGTGAACGTTATCGATCAAAAAGTAAATATTACGCATATCTGAGGCGCAACATCATTAGGTAAGTATAGGTGGTGTGTTCCTTTATTAGAAAATACATAGATACGCAATTTTAAAGACCCTAGTTTCTTAAGCTGCGCTGAAAATGCGACTGCGCTGGCACTTGTCTTCCTCTGTGCCCTTTGCACAAGCTCATGTTATGTTTCGGTTTCGGTTCAGTATTGCGTTGTACGAATGACAGGGGCGCCGCTCTGGCATTCCTGTTTTACCCAGGCGACGTGTAAATAAGAGAGTTTGTGGAGAGTACTCGTTGAGTGCGGACGTTTCTTCTCCTTCGGCGCATCGCGCCAAACCGCGTGTTCGGGCTGGCCGGCGTCGCCGCCGGTCGCGTCGGTCACCGCCGGTCTTCGCCTGCCGCTGCGCCGGACTACCAGCGCGCAACGCAGCACTCATGTTTCCCGACGTAGTGCCAGATGGCGTCCATATCTCACGCGCGCCTCTTCTATCGTCTTTAGACGACATTTGCAGCGAAGCACGCAGATACGCTGCCAATTTTTTGTTTTCAGCCAACTGTTGGCACTTATGGCAGTTGCAGCCGAGCACGGGGCACACACTCATATATGTTCCCTTTTATAAACGAACCTCTGTACACACAACAGAAACACTGAAATCTAAAGGAATCCTGGATATTTTGCCAGTGCTTTTAAATATTTGTGTCCTTAAACAGTTAACAAGAGCCTTGCAGCAATAATTGGTCCTAATGAGGGAAAAAACTAGACGCCTAAAACACCCTAAGAAGGACGAAGAAGCACAGGGAAAGAGCGTCCTTCTTATGTGGTTTTTAGGCGTCTAGTTTTTTCCCTCATTACGATGAACCAACTAGCCCAGCAACAAGTACTTCTAAGTAATATTGGTCCACGTGCAGGTTACATTTATGTGTTGGTTCGAAGCAGCGCATACATCAACATATTTACTTTATTGCTGGCATGAGACAGTTCACATTTACAGTAACAAAGGTGCAGGATATCTCATGTAGTGTCCAACCTCAGTATTGCTGCTTGCAAGTACGTTGACCTTCCACTGATTCTTCGTTGCCCAACACGTTTGCCCACTTGGTATCTTTGTTGCTCTACGTGTGCATATTTTAAAGGGACCCTGAACGGTTTTGAAGTTTGTCAGCGTTTAGGCAGGAGCATCCCCAAATAATTCGCACCAGAAATTAAGCGACGCACCGTGTACCAAGGCCGCTACGGAATTTATATCTATACCCTCCTCCTCACCACTGCCTTGCACCCTCAACTCACGGACACCCTGACATCGCCGGCGATCGCAGCGCTCTCATGAGCGCACTCGACTGTTTGAGCTTCGCCCAGTCATGGCCTCAGATATTGCGCGCCGACGTCTTGCGCGCAATCTCGGAGGCCCAACAAAACGAAGCCCGCAAAGTGGTTGATGTCTGCTCCGACAGGTGCCGCCACACTACCAGCCGATCTTATTTTATTCTCCTGTACGGTGACAATCTGCAAAAGCACGTGGACAAACAAAAATAATTCGAGACGATCACCGATAAGCGTAAACTCGGCCAATGTGGCTGTGTCTTCAGGGGTGAAGTTACAGCCACAAACGTGAATCGTGGCGTTGAACGGAGAGCGAGAGCGCGACGCTCATTGCAGCGACGAGCTGAAGGGAGTCCGCTCACCAGATGCCTCACGAACATTGCACGATGTCGCAGCTTTACAAGTCACCAACTGCTAGAAATTGCTAGATATGTGGTACGCAACACGGCTACGGCAATTCATTGTGTCCAAAAAAAGATAGCTCGAGATAAACACTGTCGCTCAGTTCACGTCAACACGGAGCACGTTGTAACACAGGCAGACGACGCTCGCTACCCACAGGGTGTTCAGTGACGTGGACTGGACATATCCAATCAGATCAGCCGCCTGCGTAACGTCGCGCTTCCACGACGACGCGCACTGGAAATGGACGGTTTGAAAACGCGTTTGGCTGAACCGGTGTGATCAGTGGCGATTTCCAGCTTAAAGCCTTGTAATAAATTAGACAGTTTACGCACACAGCTTAAATCGGTCTGTAAATGACCCTTAGGACTTGCTCTACCGGCTCAATGTGTTCGTACAAAATCGCCAAAATCGTTTCAGGGTCCCTTTAACACGACCACTTAAAAATGTGCAGGCCTTAGAAATGCAACCCTCCTTTCATCCCACCACCCCCCCCCCCATAAAAAATAAAAACCGATGGTGTTCCTTCATGCCTGGTACAAACACTGCCTTTGCAGCTGCAGAGCAGGATTTCCAGCAACCACAGAGAGCAAGTTGACCAAAGCAGTTTCAATGATGAATTGAATAAGAAAGGCTGTTATTTTACGTTACATGCTGCTCACGAAAAACAAGTGGTGTCCACTTATCTACTGCTTGAACTGTAAAGGCGTTTATTGACGAAGGGATTAGCGGCGCGATGCACAGCGACTAATAATAATAATAATATCTGGGGTTTAACGTCCCAAAACCACGATATGATTATGAGAGACGCCGTAGTGGAGGGCTCCGGAAATTTTGACCACCTGGGGTTCTTTAACGTGCACCTAAAGCTAAGTACACGGGCCTCAGACATTTTCGCCTCCATCGAAATGCAGCCGCCGCGGCCGGGATTCGATCCCGCGACGTTCGGGTCAGCAGTCGAGCGCCATAACCACTAGACCACCGTGGCGGGGCGATGCACAGCGACGACAGTCACGACGGAGCGCAGACTCGCAGACTCTCACGAGCCCGAGAACGAGGGACGTGCTCTAGGAGAAAAGAGGAAGAGCACGACCCAGTAGAAGGCGCTCGAGAGGACGACCCATTACAGCGTTCCAATGCTTCTCTACAATTACCCCGGGTACGAAAAGGGAGCCGCCTGGCGACCTAACAGCTGCTCACTATGAGCGGGTCATGGTAGGGTTGGTAGGGTTTGAGGCGCTCCACGATGACAATGTCGCGTCCTCGACGACGGATGTCCGAAGATGGTTCAGTGGGTTCAATCAGGTAGTTGACCGAGTATGTGCGTTCGACGACACGGTAGGGGCCTTCGTATTTGGGCAGTAGTTTGGAAGAGAGGCCAGTTGCAGTGGTAGGGACCGAGAGTCATACGAGCGCTCCAGGCAGGAACGTGGGTGCAGAAGTGTTGGTGTCACCGCAAATGCTCTTCTGCCGCTCTTGGTCATGCGTAGTAAATGTCTTGGCAAGCTCGCGACACTCCTCATCAAGTCTGGCTGTGGCAGAAATAGGCGCACACTCAGATCGATTCGGCTTGTACGGAAGGTTTGTGTCGATTGTATGCGACGGGTGCCTGCCGTACAATAAGAAAAAAGGTGAGAAACCAGTGGTGCTTTGAGGGGCGGTGTTGTAGGCGTAGGTGACGAAAGGCAGAATGGAATCCCAATCTGTGTGATCGGCGGCGACGTACATCGAGAGCATGTCGCCGAGCGTGTGGTTAATGCGTTCGGTGAGCCCATTCCTCTGCGGGTGGTAAGCAGTAGTTTTGCGGTGAACAACGTTGCACTTTTTGAGGATGGCTTCGACGACTTCCGACAGGAAGACACGGCCTCGATCGCTGAGCAGCTCCTGGGGTGGACCGTGGCGCAGAATGAATCGGTGGAGCAGCAAGGAGGCAACATGGCGCGCTGTAGCCGCTGGGAGAACGGCAGTTTCGGCGTATCGCGTAAAGTTGTCTACAGCGACGATTGCCCAGCGGTTACCAGCCGACGTCAGAGGTAGTGGCCCATGCAAATCAATGCCAACGTGCCCAAACGGCCGGTCAGGGCAAGTAAAGGTTGTAGACCTGGTGACTGGTGCGTTGAAGTTTTGCGGCGCTGACAATCGATGCAGGAGCGAACGAACTTCTGCACGTAGCGGTACATCACTCGCCAAAAGTACCGCTAGCGAATGCGGTGGTATGTTTTAGATACCCCGTGCGCACACTGACGGATCAGCGTGGAAGGATTCGCTTATGTCAGAAAATAGACTGCGGGGTATTACTAGTAGCCACTGGCGGCCGTCGGCGTTGTAATTGCGTCGGTGAAGGAGGTCGTCGCGAATGGCGAAATGGTGGGCTTCACGACGCAACGCGCGAGTGGATGGTGTTGCCGATGGATCAGTGAGCAAGTCTATCAGTGAAGCGATCCATTGATCCTTGCGCTGTTCGGTAGCGATGGTGTGAATGTCGATGGATGAAACGGCATTGTGAGACATTGAGCTGTGGGTATTGCCGTTAGGCAAGGGGGGGCGCGAGAGTGCGTCGGCGTCAGCATGCTGGCGTCCGTTGCGGTACAGCACGCGGATGTCGTAGTCCTGTAGGCGATGTGCCCAGCGGGCGAGGCGGCCTGATGGATCCTTCAATGATGACAACCAGCATAGTGCATGGCGGTCGGTGGATGACATCATATGGGCGACCTACAAATAAGGTCGGAACTTCGTAAGAGCCCAGATGATCGCCAGGCATTCCTTTTCGGTGACGGTGTAATTGGTCTCGGCTTTGGTAAGCGTACGACTTGCATATGCCACGACATATTCAGGGAACCCTGGTTTGCGCTGCGCAAGGATAGTGCCAAGGCCAACACCATTGGCGTCTGTGTGTGTACGTCTGTAGGGGCCATAAGGTCGTAGTGGCGTAGTATGGGAGGCGACGTCAACAAACGACGGAGGTTCGCGAAAGCGTCGTCGCACTCTGACAACCACGAATTGAGGGGCCCGTTACTTCCGAGGAGCTTCGTCAACGGCGATATGATAGTCGCGAAGTTTCGAATGAAGCGCCGAAAGTAGGAACACAGTCCTACGAAACTCTGCGCAGGTTCTTTGACGGACGTAGGTTTGGGGAACTCGGGTCACGGCCCGAAGCCTTGGCTGGATCGGGGAGAATACCGTCCTTGGACACGACGCAACCGAGTATTTCAGCTGCCGTGCTGCAAATTGACACTTCTTTAGATTCAGTTGCAGACCGGCCTCGCTCAAACGCGTCAAAACATGCCGCAGACGTTGAAGATGCGTGGAGAAGTCCGCAGCGAAAACAACGATGTCCTCTAGGTACCATAAGCATGTGTGCCATTTCAGGTTGCGCAGAACGGTATCCATCATGCGCTCAAAGGTGGCGGGCGCATTACACAGCCCAAACGGCATGACGTTGAATTCGTACAAGCCGTCGGGCGTGACAAAGGCGGTCTTCGGTCGAGCGTCATCAGCCATAGGTACTTGCCAGTACCCTGAGCGCAAATCGAGCGATGAAAACAATTCTGCTCCTTGCAGGCTGTCAATCGCGTCGTCTATTCGCGGTAGTGGATACTCGTCCTTACGAGTGATCTTGTTAAGTCGTCGGTAGTCCACACAGAACCGCACAGAACCGTCATTCTTCGCAACAAGAACAACAGGAGACGCCCAGTGGCTGTTAGACGAATAACATCGCGGCGAAGCATCTCGTCGACTTGCTCGTTGATTACACGGCGTTCTGTGGGAGATACGCGGTATGGACGTTGGTGCAGTGGCGGCTGGGCGCCAGCGTCGATGCGATGCGTAATGGCGGACGTGCAGCCGAGGGAAGTTTGAGCGACATCGAAAGAAGAGCGAAATTCTTCCACAGGTCCAGAAGCTGGGAACGCTAGACCTGCGTAAGGTTGTCAGCAATGGAGAACCAAACACGTCAGCGGGTGATGAACAGACGTGGAAACAGCACCGAGCATACTGGAGCTGTGGCAGTGCATTTCATCTCGTTCGTCCGTAACATGTGCGTCTTCGAATGGTTCCACGCTGCCATTCCCCTTGCACCAACGTGACACTGTACGGGGATGGATTGATAACAAAAGTAGATGTGCTGCCCTGAGTGACTTGCACGGTCGCGAAAGGCACCAGCAAGCCTTTCTTCGTGCAAACACGGTCACATGGCAAGAAGATTGCAACGGAGTCGGAGAGACTGGCGCAGTAGACTGACACCGCCGTTGAGTTTGCAGGTACCTTGGTGTCGTCTTTGACATGTACCTTGCCCGCAGCCGATGGACTGTCTACCGGCATCAAATCAGAGAATGGTGAGAGCTCTATTTCGACTGGTGCGCAATGAATTACGGAGTCGTGGCGGGAGAGAAAATCCCATCCTAGGATGACGTCGTGAGAGCAGGCAGGAATTATGTTAAATTCGACGGTGTACAGAGCACCCTGAATATTGACGCGGGCTATGAACACCGCTGTAGGGTGAATACTTTAGGCGCTGGCTGTACGGAGGGAGAGCCCGGAAAGTGGCGTCGTCACTTTTCGCAGTAATCGGCTAAGTTTGGCGTCCATGACGGATACGGCGGCTCCCGTGTCGATAAGGGCAGATGCGCAAACACCGTCCACAAACACGTCTATCACGTTCGATGGGCTTCGCTGAGGGCTTTCGCAGTTCGATAGCGTCGCAGCCCTTGCCTCGTGGACTGCGACGATTGGTTTTCCTGGTCGCGTGAGACCGGACGTGGCCGCATAGGCGACAGTGAACGACGTCGTGGAGATGGTGACCGGCGGGTAGATGGTGCGGGGCGGGACGTCGGTGACATAGGCGGCGCTTGGTCAATAAGGACGGCTTGATTGGCTGGTGATGGCTGATGCGACCCGAGGCGGCTGCATGCGATTGCAGTAGCGTGCGACGTGACCGGCGCAACCGCATGCAAAGCAGATGGGGCGGTTGTCGGAAATGCGCCAGCGGTTCGCAGGTCCCATCCATGTCGCAGAACGGGATGGACGAGGCGGCTGCTGATATGAGTGCATTGTGGGCAGCAGTCGGGGCCTGGGGACGACGTCGACGTATGTAGGCGGCACAGCCACCTCGAAGGCCTGGGGTCCGACGACGGCTTCGGCGTAACATCGCGGTCCAGCCACAAGAATCGCTGGGGGCGGCCTGGCTACAGCTTGCGCGTAGCTTAGTGGCACATGCACTGGAGGCGGTTGGTGGTATTCAGGAACGATCTCTGCGATTTCTTGAATTGCTCGGCGGAGAGGAGGCAGAAGTGTAGTTGGTGGCTGGTCAACATGTTGCGGTGGAGCGAAAGCCTGTAGAGAGACCTGGCGGGTAATTTCCCCACGAACGAACGACTTCATTTCGGCGACCAAGGTGGAGTGTTCAGAAATGGCGGACAAGCCCACGAGATCAGCATCGCGTGATGGCGGTCGACGGGTCATCAAGCGCTGCCGGAGCCGCTCCTCGTAGCTTTGGCACAGCGTGATGACCTCTGCCACTGTGCGAGGGTTTTTGGCCAGCAGCATGGTGAAGGCATCGTCGTCGATTCCTTTCAGAACATTCCTGATTCTGTCAAACTCCGGCATGCTCGCGTCGGCTTCTTGCACAAGTCAAGGATGTCTTCAATGTAGCTCGTGAACGATTCACCTGCCTCTTGTGCTCGTTCACGTAAACGCTGTTCGGCTTGCAGCTTACGAACGGCAGGGCGGGCAAAACACGTCGACGATGGCGGTCTTGAATGCGGACCACGTCGGGAAATCGGATGCATGGTTGTTGTACCACGTGCCTGCCACACCCGCGAGGTAGAAAACCAAGTTGGTCAGCTTGCCTGCTTCGTCCCATTTATTGGGGATACTCACCCGTTCGTAAATCGTGAGCCAGTCCTCCACGTCGGTGCCACCCGCGCCGGTGAAGACAGGAGGGTCGCGGATACGGGGGACACCGGGACAAGCGGTCGGGGCAGGAGGCGGCGTTTGCAGAGCGGCGTCTTGCGGCATGGTAGATGGCACGGTACGGGATCGAAGCTCCATGGGCATCGAATGGAGACCGAAGTTGTGGTGACGGTACAGCACTCTCCACCACTTTGTAAAGGCGTTTATTGACGGCGGGATTGACGGCGACGATGCACAGCGACGACAATCACAACAGAACGCAGACTCGCAGACTCTCACGAGCACGAGCACGAGGGGCGTGCTGTCCGAGAAGAGGCGAAGAGCGCGACCCACTAGAAGGCGCTTGAGAGGACGACCCATTACAGCGTTCCAATGCTTCTCTACAGAACTTCCATCACTTCATTGTGCAGTAATAAGGTGCGCTGCATGGCAACAGGGATACACATATGCTTAGTAAAAATATGAAAATCTAGTCTGTTGCTGATTTCAAACCACATGAAGTGACTATGACTGGGGCCTCTCTTCATTTAGCCCCGACCTCACTGAAGTAAGGGGTACTGGACCTGTTTTTTTCTTTTTTTTTTCACGCATAGTATAGATTTCATTGTCTTTACAGCGAACATGGCACTCGAAATGTTGATATCGGTGACATCGCTGTGGTAGCGATTCGCTTCTTATTCAAACTGACATTCGAAATGTTGACACCATTGACGCGGCTCGCAGTGGAAATTTACAATCATGTAATTACGCCTTAAGAAAAAGTCCGCGTCGCGTTGCCATAAGAAATGCGAAGCGATTGTCACACGGGCCCTTTACCGCAATTCAGCCCGATCGGAACCTTTTATGGTCGTGATCAAGAACAGCCGCTGCGACGCGGTCAGAAAATATGAATCAATTTGGGTGAGTTAACTGAGTTCTAGATTGGGACCGACAACTTTTATTGCGATGATCCGTGCTAAGAGCCAGGGTGTCGGAACGAAATGTTTTTCGTTGCGGTTTTAGTTTCGTTCCACCGCAAAACGTTCTGTTCCGTTTCTGTTCCGAAACGAAAAAAAGTGTTCCGTAACGGTTCTTAACGGTTTTTTAATGCAAAAATTTGAAGTTAAGGTAATCACAAAAAACATTGGATTTTTGATATAGTTACTTGCCTTCCTCTTAATTGAGAAAGTGGGACAGGGGTAAAACACGTTCGTTCCACGTTCTTCAGAGGAGTGGAAGTAACTGTACCACGAATTCCTACGAACTAACACAAACCAGTAATATACCCTTCAAAGTCATAGTATTTATTTTATCAAAAGTCAACTACGACTTTTTTTAGCGGGCTCAATGCTTTGTGTCAAGGGAGTGAGCACGATCTCAAAAGCAGCACGTCATTGAGCGCACGCTCTGTGCGAGACCGCTGATCTGATAAAAAAAAATCGCCAGGCCTGCGCGGAACACGCAGCACAGTCACAGCGTAAGCTGGAACAGCGGCCTTTATAGAGCCCGTTCTATACTCTCTTGGGGAAACTATAATACAAGTACTCATGAAAGGTACCCACTACGCCATAAATCATAATTTTTCTGAAGTAGCGAAGCACCCACTATGCCATTTTTCCTCATTCTTCGGAGAATCGTGGTACCTGCTATACATCTGTGAGGCATTATGTGCACTTTGTGCTGTGGCTAATTACGATGAAGAATTATGGCTGAGCCCTTTGTAACGGGTTCAAACATTCAACGACTGACTCCTAGAGTAATTCGTATTGTGTGACGCCAGGTTGCTATTTTACTCTCCTGCCACGCTATATAACATATGTTAACACGATTATTCTGTATAGAGTATTTTTGCATAACACATCTGTATAGACTATTTTTGCGAAGAAGTTACAAGCACCAGCGTGACACTGTGGTGGAATACTCGACTGCCACGCACAGGGCGCGGGTTAAAATCCCAACCAATCCTAGAAATTTGTTTCTCATTTCATTTTTTTCTTATTTCACGCGATAGCGGTTACGGACACCGGCGGCGGCAGACAACTATGGCGCCAAAATCAGCTGTTGTGATCTCATAACAGCTTTCACTGTAACAAACTTCGGTGCCGACAATGACCTCTACACGCTGGCCTGCGTGACAGGCGCATAAAAGTTCTCTTGCGTTAATATAAACATCTCTGGTTGCCACTGTTTTCGTTTTTCGCACAATTTCAACATATGTTTGTTTTGGAATTCCTGCCTGAGATACGCGCTAATACTGTACTCTGAGATGTGCATAATTGCTCACGTTGCATGACCTCAGTTATTCCGGATTGCCAAGTTTTTTTGTGAACCGAAAAACAATTAAAAAAATGTCGGTTTCACTTCGGAACGAAATAATAGATAAAGTTTCGGTTACGTTTTCGTTCCGGTCAAAAACATCGTTTTTTTTTCGTTTTTCGTTTTCGGTTTTCGTTCCGTTCCGACACACTGCTAAGAACAACCGGGCGCATAGATTCAGGTGTGGCCGATTGAAAGTGACGTTCGTTTTCGGCCCAAGCACAATTGACTGGAAAGTTCAACGCCTCAACGACGTGCTGGCGTTTTGTTTAAGAAATAACTCCGCGTTCTTGAACGCCCAAGTTCTGATGACAGTTGGTACGTGCTTTGAAACCAACGGCTCGCTAAACATGCGGTGCTGTGCTGATATGCCATGGCGTTATTAGCTAGCTGTCAATTACTGCGCCATATCCGTCAGGCAGGCTCAGTAGGTACCTCGGAGTGCTGTCTAACCGATACGTCAATAGTTCATGCGGTATTCTGTAGCACGCACAGGATTTCACAAGGCATCGCACGGTCAGCTGATACGACGCTTCGCACTGCGGCAAAAAATGAGGTAGCGAGCATTTATCACTTCTTATCGTTTGGGCAAGTACTTTGGTCCGATATACCTTTCTTTAAAGCTCAATACTTTATCCGGTGAAAGCGGCACGGGGCGTACGTCCGCGCGTCCAATCTTTTCCTATGCGAGTATGCGAGTTGAGCCTCCTCCCGCAGCCATCTTGAATTGCACGGCGCGCCACCTATAGGCCATGGGCATTGCGAATAGACGTATCATCAGCTTTGTTGAAATCGCAAAATGTAGAATAGCTGAAACATTCATGCGGGATAGGACGATTATTGTGTACAAGGACTGCGTCATGGTCCGAAATTCCTTCTAATACGTCGTATTTAAAAGCCTAAATTAGTAAGACTGTCACTGATATACATTACGTCAAGTATAGAGTTCTGCAACTAATTGTATCAGGCTATGCGACGAGGGAAATGAAATTAATTCCCTACAAATAGATGAATTAATACGTGAGGGAAGGCCAATCAATGCCGGGAACATTGAAGTTATGGTATGCATAAGAACTGAGAAATGTTATCGAAGAAGTCACTGGAGCTATCAGGAGGGCGATAATGACCCCAAATGGTTCTGCTTATGCGCTAGTGGCTTACACCAGACGGATTCTAGATTACGGGGGCTTGATTAAACCTTAAAGTTGAAATCAGCACGCAAGAGCAAAGCGACGCCTCCCCCTTTCTTATCCTGGTGGTATGCCAGTATAAGAAATAGAAGTGTTATCATCGGGCACAAATCTCGGCGTAATCATAAACCAGCGTGATCCCAGTGGGTATTTCATAGTATGATGCTGACCAAGCGAGCTGTCGAAGCAACCAAAGCGATATTCGAATCGGTGAACACGGCGTGTGATCAGGCGTCGATATTATCCGAAATGAAACACGCCGCTGCAGGAAACATGCATGGTCGAAGTGGGCATGAATCATTTTTTTTGCGCGCATCATCATAGTGTCAATGGTAGCTGTAAGAAAAATCCAAGTTGGCATTAAACTTATGATCGGACGTTGTTATCATTAGAGACCGGATTTTATTGCGGCTAACAGCGCGAAACACTTATGCACGAAGGAACTAGAAGTGGACACAACAGTTCCTTCGTGCACACGTGTTTCGCGCTGTTAGCCGCAATGAATCTACACCAACTCGCCCAGTTTTCCATCCTACTTGACCGGATTTTGGGCAAATGCCTATTTTGTTCCTTGCGCTCCAATCGCGCCACTTTGATATATAAACTAGAATTAGAGGTTAAGAAGGGCTTTTAGAGTGTTTTTATTGTGCCTATAAATGCCTATTTTTGGCGTTTGTGCCTAAATGCTTACAAGATCCTATAAATGGCTATTTTCGAAATTGGCGCTTATATTAACGCCTTAAGCCTCGAGTTTTGCTCCCGGGAGCAGTTTGAGACCGTTATTCATGTTACCACGAGACATTCGCTGTTCGGAACTATCGGGTTCAACCAGTGCCGTAGGCAGCAATTTTTTTCGGAGGACCGGGGGGGGGGGGGTGCCCGCGCTTGACCCGACATGGGGTGCGGGCAGGTAAGTGTGGTCGAGTGTCATGTTGTGCTTAGCATCCCATGATAGAAAAAAGTTTCGCGGGGGCGGGGCATGAGCTTGGTGTGCCACCTCCTGGCTACGCCACTGGGTTCAACCTAGTCCTCTAGTTCAACCAACTACCGGAAACAACCGCTAGCAGCCGTGAAGTGGGACATGCCACAGAGACATGGCGCGAGCGATTGGCGAAGGCGAGACCGTGGAGAGCCGTCAGCGGAAAGTAGAGTGAAGAGCAAAAAAAGAAGAAAATATGTGATGTGCACGCGGCTTTTGTTTTTGGAATTTACTTTGTACGGGGTTCACTGTTTTAGCGTAGCCAGAGATCTTTTCGAAGGGGGGGGAGGGGTTCAGCCATACTTTATATATGTTCGTGTTTGTGCTTGTATGTGCGCGTGTATATATACACATGCAAAACTGAAAAGTTTCGGGGGGGGGGGGGGGCGAGGATGGCGGGGGTGAACCCCCGAAACCCCCTGGCTGCGCCAGTGGTTCACTACCAGGGGAGAAATTGGCTCTACGCGATCTGACCCGGCCAATAGGCATAATCGCTCCCTTCTTGTCTTTTAGCGATCTGGCTATCTGCTCCTGTTCTGCCTTTCTCAGTCATGCCGAGAAGACATCCAGGAGTGTATTGAATCGACAGTGCACACTTGACTCACCGTGCAGAACACGGGAGAGACCGTGTTCTGTGAACCGGGATAAAGCACGGCTATGTTCAACTGTTTGCGCCTTTGTGCCATCTTAATCAATACAATTTTTGCTTTCCTGTCGTAGACAGAGGTCGCGCACGTCTTCGTTCGAAATTATTTGCATGTACGTGAAAATTTTGTGCCCATATTTACGATTTTGGAAGCCTAAAACCTTGCTTTGCCTGCCTATTTTTGGCGCCTAAAACCAGCTTCTTTAGTGCCTAAAAATCCGGCCTCTAGTTATCATCCTATGCAAACCACCGCAAAAGTGAAACTCCCATCAAACTGAACACTGCGCATTGCATTGCTGCTAGCGACTCCGCAAGCCACACGCTTGGCATCCAAGCAATCGAAAGTGGAGCACTATACAAAGGCACGCGAAAGCATGGTGGTTGTTTCTGAAAGCTCCGACAAGAGAGGACTGCCGCAACGAATGTGCCTTTTGCCGGTGACATAATTACAAAGCCCACGCAGTCCCATCGACACGCACGTAGTGCTTGCACAAACAGCATCGTCCTTGACGACCTGCTTGGTCCCGCAAAAGCGGTCGATCAACCACTCTCCTCTGGTGAGGTTCACACGGCGAAAATGTTTCTTCCATCGCGAATTCTTTTGAAACCTTCAGAGCAAGTGACACGTGAGGCTGTACGTGCTGGAGGAGCGTAATCAAAAGGCGGGGAGACAAGCGGCTGGTTTTTGCAAGAAAGGCGGCGAAACGCGCACGCCGCAGCGCCACTTGGCCGAGCTTGGGAGGCCTATGGGTGGCTGCCTCCGCACGCTGCGCTGCCACTTCTATGCTCGGGTACAAGTCAAGAAAAAAGCGGCTTTTCGCCGTCAACAGACCCCCCTCGAGCCAATGGAGTCGCCGTGTCATCGTGACGTCGCGGCTGACCGCTTTGCGGCTACAGACAGCGCTTGGACACAAACTTCGATGAGTGCGTCCGCGACATAAAATATGTCCGCGCCGAACAGTCTATGAGTTCGTCCGCGCCTCAGGAAGCCTTCATTTTTACGAAGATATAATTTTAGTTCAATTTCGTTTATTTCCCCGTTAGAATACAACACGTGAAAGAGTTTATTGGTCAGATGGAGTAGTGAATTGCAACCACAGCGGCATCGTTTGTGTGAGTCAGCGCCTGCGCAGAAACAGGCGTAATCTCGCCCCGGCGAGCAATAAACGAGTAACGAAGCGGTCCCCCTTTGAGAGATTCTAAACCAGACAGCCCTCAGTTTTGCGGGCGCAATCAGCGGGAACCGCCCGCTAACGTCGTGCGCTATGCATGGCCGTAATATTAACAAGTTACAGGCGTAATCAATAAAAAATAAACGAGCAGTTATCGCCACCTGCCGCAGTCACTGGTCTGACAACAGGCGTGTGAAACAACATACACCACAAACGCAGGAGTGACAAAACGGCAGAACGCACAATTCATGCTCAAGTCAAAACACCCGCAGAGGATCATGACGACCGCTTTGTGTCACACAAGGCATTGGAGAGCCGATAAACAGCGTATATATCGGCAGCTATTTCTAGGCAGCGCCGAGCGCTTATGCAGCAAAACAAAACGCCATGGCTACCGAACACTGCACACAACACACAAACAAGGCTTTTGGTGGAATCCAAATTGGGATGAACGCACTAAAGTGAGCTTGCGAGAGCGCGATCCCACTGACCACGCCGGTGGAGCGTCGCGAACAGCGGAGGTGGCCATTTTGGTTGAGGTCCGTAAGCGCGGAACAACACGATTTTTGGTTACTCACTTGAGCGCGGAGCGAAGGCGGTTGGTCGCGACGTCACGATGACACTGCGACGCCATTGGCTGGAGGGGGGTCCTCTGACGGCGAAAAGCCGCTTTTAGGGGCGAAGCTCCTTAGGGTGTGGGTCTGTCCCTCCTCTGTAGTATGTAGTAGTAGTAGTAGGTAGCCACCTCCAGTTCTTGGAGTGTTCACTAGATGGCGCTGTCGTAGCCACCTCTAGTTCTGAGAAAGATCCCTAGATGGCGCGGAGGCGCTCGCTGCGTTGAAGATGCGTGCGCTGGTTTTGCTTGCTCAGGTTTCTGGGGGCTGACGTAACCAGCTCAAGGCTGCTGTAAATCGGCGTGACCCCCGAAAAAAGCACCTTGGAGGGAGCGGCTCGCCGCGAGCTGGTGTGACCATACCGCCGCAGCAGCGTTTTGCCGCCGGCGGCGCGCCGCTTGAGATTTTCGCAAGTGTTCAGGCCTTTATGAAGAAATAAGTGGCGAGGAGGAGTTAGCGCCTGTAGGCAGAGCCATATATACCCTTCGGGAGAGTTTGGCGATGCTTTCATCTCGCCGCTCTCCGCGCCCCGCCCCAGCGCGTCCCTCTTCTCAGGGGCAAATTGCGAAGCGCGGCTTTGCACACGCTTCGCAACCTACGCGCGCTCCTCGCCGTCGCGGCTCTGCCAGACTCCGCGCTGCGGTGCCGCCCGCCGCCGCCGGCGAGGAGCGCGCGTAGGTTGCGAAGCGTGTGCGAAGCCGCGCTTCGCAATTTGCCCCTGTACAACAGCCCATTGTACGCAATTTGTTGCGTACAATGGGCTGTTGATGCGCGGTGGTTGACTGCTCAAACAGCAGCGCGCAGGCTTTCCGCTTTTGTAGGTTTCCAAAGGAAAAGAAGCGACGACGCCTTTGGATTAGAAACATCAGACGCAGCAAATGGACCCCGACCGACTACTCCGTGTTATGCGAGTAACGTACTCGCATTTCGCTTGAATATTGCTGGTATTGTAAACAGCGTACCATTAACACAAACTTTTTATTCGTTGTGCAATGGGGCCCTTTCAGGCGCACGAACTTTAAAAATCGTTTTGTCTCGCTGAAAAAAGGAGTTTTATGGTTCGCGCTTCGAACTCTTGGGCAGACTGAAATTTTGCAGAGGTCACGCTACAACTGTCAAGCGTGATGTGTTGTGTTTATGTAATTTATCGCGCTTTAGAGCACGAGTTTGGGATGTTACCGTGATGTTGTGAGGGGAAGATTTATTGCGTTACCCCTAGTGCCGCCGCGCGTCAGCTGCGGCGCTTATCGGTATGTGTTTCTGGCACGTTATGTGGTCTGCGCTTCTGTGACTCTCAGCCTATGGTGTTATTTACCGCTATGTTGCCGATTTTGTACATGCTACCAGGTTCACGCTTAATTCCTGCATGTAAATAATGCGTGCCTCTGTGTTAAGCGAATGTGCCTTGCGCTTCTTAGTCATGCACATATAGTTCACGATGTCTGTGCTCGTGCAGGAAGCTCTTCTACTATAGCAAGGGGCCCTCATGGATGTGCTCGAAGAAATTTTGTGATTAGGAAGTATAGGTCGCGGAGGAGTTGAGCAGAAAAATGATTTTCTAAAGTAAACCAACAGGATGTCCACTATCACAGACGAGCAGAACGATGTATTGTCTTCATTTAACACTCGCCTTCTAGGGGCCCTGCACCTGCTCTGGCGAAAACGTTAGATGCCTCAGCAAACGCAAAAATTCACAGCCGGTGTCCGCGGCGTCGGCGTCCCGTGTCGGCGACGTCAACACGAGGGATGTGAAAAATCCCGTTATCACCATACGAACAAAGCTTGTGTTGTCATGATGACGTCGAAGAACGTGACTTAACGCGATGACGTCATCACACGATTGCAACGCCTCCAAGATCGGTGGCGTTGCGAGCTTTCTGCGCGTCCCCGGGTCTTGCATTGCCTCCGTGATTGGTGGGCCGATCACAGAGGCTGTGCAAAGCGCCGATGTCATGTGATGAAGTTATCAGATGACGTAACGTAATCTGACGTCAAAATGACGTCACTGTCGCGTCACAAATTTTAGCTATCTATGACGTCCTGGTGAAGTCAGCACATGATTTTTACTGCCTCCAGGATCGTTGCAAGCTTTCGGCACCTTACCTGGTCTTATATTGCCTCCGGGATCTGTGGACTGATCACGGAGGCTGTGCAAAGCGCCGATGTCATATGATGACAATATCAGATGACGTTACGTAATCCGACGTCAGCATGACGTCGTTGACACGTCACAAATTTGAGCTATCTACCACGTCTTGGTGACGTCATCACATGATTTTTGCCTCACTCGTGTTGGCGCTGAAGCTTCGGGACTCCAATCAATTCGCGCGTTTCATGAGGCATCTAAGGCGTTCTCCCTAAAAGCAATGTTTTGATGACCATGACATTGAACAGCGCAAATTCTGCTTGCATGGACACCTCCATACTGTTGAAAGCGCGAGTATGGGAGATCTGATTTCTGACTGTAGTGATCTTGCGCACTCGCCGGTACTCCGCTCCCGAAGCAAATAAAGAAATCAATGTTATATATAGTACACTCAACGGTTCAGCTCCAACTTCGGAACGACCATCATCGCAGGGTCCAAAAACTTCTCACGAGCTCACTGTGCATGGAAGCGCCAGCCGAACCGTATTAAACATCTTCAGCGTCAGAAACATTGCCAAGCGTCATTATTAGTGAACCTAAGCTTCAAAGAAAATCAAGAAAACAAACCAAAATAGACGCAAACCCATACGTCTTCATAGCACGAAAACTCACCGATGATAAAGATACTCCCTCATGCGAATTCTGAGCGCAGCTTTGTGTTGAGGCAATGCCAACTGTCTTTGAAGTTCTGGCTATCCGCATTGGAGCATTCGTTACATATCGCCACAGAAACTGCCAGTGTTCGAGTGCTACGCACACCACTCTGTGCGCTGCAGGCGTCGGCGAACCAAGCGAGACGTTAACATCGACATCCCCGTCACGACAAGCGAGACAGTCGCAGCGCACCCGCCAGCCCTTCAAGCGCACGAGCGCCGACCGAAGGGCGAGCGCGCGTGACAGAGGAAGAAAACGATGTTAGAGGCCACTGGTTCGTGATATCGACAGACTCCGCGTTCGCTGTCTTTCGTCCTCATTCGCTCTATCGGTGACGCCTACGACGCCAACGGCGATGCCGAACAACGCAAGAACAGACGCCTAAGAGCTGCGCTCTAAAAGCACAGCGCGTATCGTAGAACGTCGTGGACTCGAATCGGCGTGCACAACTCAGTGTCACGATGATTTGGACACGTATGATTCACTCCATATTCTTCATTAAATTTGTATAACAATGTTCTTGCACAATTTCGCTTTCGCAATTTGTTTAGGAGTGCTATATTTCACGTATGAACAGCGCGTACATAGCCTCAGCCGAGCGCCCGTTGAGCGGGAAGACTATATATGGCGGACGCCGCCGGAGTGGAGGCGTGGCGGTGACGTATACAGCGTCATCGCCGCGCCGCGACGTCACTGCCCCGCCCCTTCGCCAGACTCTCCTCATCGACGGCTCTGCCTGTAGGTAGGGCACTCAAGGCGAGACTCTTTGAAGTCGTAGTGGTTTGGGGCTCTTTAAAGGAGCGGCGCAGTTTCATAAAGAAATGAGTTTGCCAGAGTGGAACTATTGCGCTACTGCTAGACATTCATCGGGCGCAAGTGTAGCCCAAGCACTAACGTAAGACATAGACGACTGCGTGCAAAACGGTGCACGGACGAAAAGGCGACCGACATGAATAATTTTTTTCTTTCGAAATGACAAAGATAGCATTATCTACTTTTTTACAGTCAATACAAGCGCACAAAAATGCTCTCACGGTTGGTTGTGGAATTACCTAGGCATCCGACAATTTCCTTACATGGAACGAACAGCAAACCTTACCTAATTACAGGCAGGGGCTCTTTGCGCGCGAAGTCTGTCTGTAGCCTACGACGAAAGTATTTCAGACCCAAGTCCTCCACTGACCTCTTTCTGGCTCAGGCAGGTGCAGCGAAGAAGCGCTTCCGTGGCGGTCGACGAACGCGTCGTCTTCCGGGCTAAGCTCGCCTTCGAGTCCGACCACTACAGTAGACGACAGGCTCTCGTGAATGCTCGCAGCCTTGCCGGAATTAGCGTCGGAACGATCAGCCATGGCTCACTCGGAATGCGGAATACTGGCTCCTATATGGGGATAATTACCCACTACGGTATATTACAACGGTATGAAAAAAAATAACCGTTCCTAATATCGAAAGACTGAAATGGACGCAGGAGATGTGTTATGTACGTAATCAAGTCATGCCTTTATTTAAGTGCGGCCTGAGAAGCCTTGTATAATAATTATGCTCTTTAAAACAAAAAATAAGAAACTATAAAAATGCATTGCTATCGTCAATGATTTCTGCATTTCAAGGAAACTCAGTGCGAGAGCTTTAATTCCTCAGAATTCTGCGCAGCCCTCGGTATCTCCTTCCTCTCTCACCACCGGCGGCGCCCTTCTTGCGCCCAATCGTTATTGAATACGACACTGTTTCCAAAAATGCGTACTTCCCATTCGTTCAATACTGCGGCTCTACAAATTGTAACGAGAAGCGTTTTCGGCCGTCTTGGCTAGATGGCGCCTCCCTCAGGATTCGAGCATGTGAGCCACACTGCTTTCTCGTCTGCGCTTTGTGTTGGCGCGTGCACCTTCCGTCCAATTCATGGCCTATCCCCCTAAGTGGGTTGCGCCAAATGTCTGAACAACAACAACAACAACGTGCACCTTTTTGGAATCGACAATGAAACAATGTTTCGTTAACTGCGATGAACAGTTTCTTACACCTCATTATAAATTAGCGTCGTGTAGGGTAGACGCCATTGATTCATGCAATAAATGATGCATTCACGTTATCTGGATATTGAGCAGACAGATATACTCCGACTACAAAATATCACCATGATTTTGGAATTACCACTGCACGTACTTCCTCCATAAACAGCTGGTTCCGCAGGCTCTTAAAAAAAAAAGCCGTTCTAAGACTCTTTAAGGTCCTAATTACTAAGGCGAAAGCCTAATATGTATCATGGGTCGAAAAATCGGGACTGCGGCGTTGGAAACACGATCGGAACCAAAATTACGTCACATTCCCTCATGTATAGACGTGATCATGTGACGTCATCATGGCAACACCAACCGACAAGTTTTACGTCATAATAAATGACGTCATCACATGACATCGTCGCTTCGTCAAAGGTGGGCCGATTCCGGAGGTAGTGCGTCAGGTGCAGAAAAATTTGGTACGTTTTTATAACTACTACTAATACTAATTTCATAGGCTTTCTCCCCTAGCGTCGCCTAAAAAGAGTGGGACACTTTGTAGGAGCTCGCGGTGCGTAGAAATATTTCCCGCATCGCTGGCGATGAAACTTATATTGGGCTTGCGATGTCGGCGATGTTGTCCCCGCAGCAGCTGTCGGTGCATTTCCTCGTCGCTTGACCATACCTTCGTGGGAGACCGCGATGCACAGCCGTGGGTCACGAGGGAGGAAACCAGACGGGCGCGCCGCTTTTGGTGTGCCTTTCCAGCTCGGATCTTCGGTGTCAACGCTTGTATTCTTAATCTGCTTCTTTAGGCTAGTGGTACCTGCTCTGCCCTTACTTTTTTCCTTTTAGTGCCATAGCAATTATATGAGCAATCTCGACGGGTTTTGCCGCCGCCATCATGTCCCGTATAAGGTGCAAATTGATAACATCTCTCCGCGCATGATATGTTCTACCACGGGTAAAAGCAGGGCTACGTCAGCTGGTGTACCCCCTCCCTCCCCCCCCCAAATAAGCGGCAATTACGTCGCTAGCGCTAATTTGTCGCATGGTGTTTGGTAGGGCAAACTTCCAAAATAAAAACAACAAACAATCACTGCTTCTGATATGGCAACGCTTTCGTTGATGCGCGAGGAGGAAACACCATGCCGCTTGTCTTCTGCTGTTTCTCTCGACGAGCGCACGACTATCCCGTGAGCCGCAAGCGGAAATCAACACCGCTTGCATATATTTCTTGTCAGATCGTGTTGCTGCTCCACATGTTGTCGACAGCTTTCGTATGCTAATTTTCTTCAAATCTCAGCATGCACACAAAATAATTCGTGTGAAAATATTTCTCAGTTCAATACGCGCCAGCACGCCCTGATGAGGGAAATTTTGATTCGGCAAGAAAAAGAAGTAGTCGGAAAATATGGCTCATTTACTGCTTTTATCGGCAACGTATCGAAAACGAAGACATTCAATACATGCCACAGTAGCGTATTGCTGTGTATCTCGTATAGTAAGTATACAAATGATCGCATTCTACATAGATGAGACGGCGATTCATGGGAGACGGAGCTGGCTGTGGTGGGTCCGCCTTCTGGAAATAAGGACAAAATGAGTAACAGTTAAGCTCGCACGTTGGGCTATTGCTTAAACAAATCCCAGCACTTTTTGCGCAATATGTTGCATCCAACTCAGACTGGTCAGCTCCGGTTGTATTTCTTTGCATGGCTTCAACTAAAAATATTCCTTCAAAAGGCATTAATTAATGCTCCAAATTTTAATCCTGTTGTGCATACACGTGACATGTTAACCATAACTGGCTTCTCATTAGCTGTATAAGAATACTGTAGTATTGTGAGCTTTTATTTACTTTGGCTTTACCATTTTACATTGCCCACAAGAGGGTATTAAATCCCAATCATTTGGGATTTAATACCCGCCGGGCGCCGACACGAGTACTCTTGCTTCAGTAGAATTTGTACTATACAGCGGCAAAAAAAAAAAAAAAACGGGGGACCCTTAAGTTTCGCCTTTAAGAGTTGAACGCGATAGCGAAATCCGGCCCCTAGTGCGCACTGCAACCACTAAGTGCATACTTATTAATGTTTGTTGTTACACACAGACGCCCAGACGCTCAGGCACACACACGCGCGCGTGCTATGTATCTATAGTAATGGTACAGGTTTTCGATCTAATGCACATCCCTGTGCTAGAGTCGAGACATATTTCTCACAATGCCTCACAGATGGCAGCACATTATCTAATGTTTGCTGGTTGCTTGATCAACGCCTCCTCTAGGAGGGGTAGCTTTATATTGTTACAGGTAGCTTGTTTAATAACTATTCACAATGCACAGCGCAGGGTGGACAAGGTGGCGGCAGTCCAGCAACAACCAGAAAGCGACGTCGTCTTCCTCTTTCATACAGCCACGCTGTCTGGTATCATAACCCCCCGGCGGTAGAAGCACCGTCTCGGTGCTAGATCTACAGACTTGTGGTCGAAGGAGGGTAATAAGGCTTGAGCCGAGCCACGTGAACGGTGTCGCTCGTAGCTGACGATGACGTCGTTGTATCAGCTGGGATGATCTTATACGTGACGTCAGTCACCTGGCGAACGACACGGTATGGTCCAGTGTACCGTGACAGCAGTTTCTCAGAAAGCCCCACACGCCGAGTGTATGACCAGAGAAGCACAAGAGAACCCGGGGAAAAGTGCACGTCTCTATGACGACAATCATAGAGCTGTCTTTGGTGCTCCTGCGAAGCTTATAGGCGGTTACGGGCGAGTTGGCGCGCGTGGTCGGCGCGGGCGATGGCTTCGGCGGCATATTCAGTGGCGGAGGGCAGCAAAGTGTCCAAGGGTACTGCGGGTTCTCGTCCGTATAGGCGATAGAATGGCGAGTAGCCGGCAGTGTCGTGACGCGAGGAATTGTAGACGAACGTCACATATGAATGTCCCAGTCCTGGTGATCAGCCGCAACGTATTTCGCGAGCATGTCGGTTATGGTCCTGTTGAGGCGCTCCGTGAGACCGTTCGTCTGTGAATGGTACGAAGTTGTAAACTTTTACTTGGTATTGCAAGACCGCAGGATTTCTTCAACGACAGCTGAGAGGAAGGTGCGGCCACGGTCAGTGAGAAGTTGGCGTGGGGCTCCGTGCACTAAAATTATGTCGTACAACAGAAAGTCCGCAACGTCGGTAGCGCAAGTCGTCGGAAGTGCTCGTACGATAGCGTACCGCGTCGCGTAGTCTGTGGCGACAGCAATACATTTATTTCCGGAGCTGGAGAGTGGGAAAGGGCCAAGCAGATCGAGACCGACTCGAAAAAAAGGTTCAGCGGGAACCTCGATCGGCTGAAAGCAGCCAGCTAGAAGGGCAGACCGCTTTTTGCGGCGCTGGCAGGGCTCACAAGCGGCGACATAGCGTTGAACAGAACGGGCAAGGCGAGACCAAAAAAAAAAAAAAAACCGACGACGTACACGGTCGCATGTGCGGGAAACGCCCAAGTGGCCTGCCAAGGGAGTGTCATGAAGTTGGTGAAGGACAGTCCAACGCAGATGTGCCGGTATGACGGGGAGTAAGTCGGAGCCGAGTGGATCGAGGTTGCGGCGGTATAGGATCCCGTCTTTGACGAGATACATTCGTAGAGGCGCGTCACGAGGTGCTGACTCAAGTTGGTCAATGATGGCTCGTAAAGATGCATCCCGGCGTTGCTCTTCGCCAATTTGGAGCAGCTGCGACACAGAAAAAATTACAGCATATCCACGGGTGAATGATGAAGAGCTTGGGCGAAGCTCCTGAAGCAATCATAGTCTCGGGATTCGCTTCTCGTTGAGCCTGTTTCGCAGCGGCGTCCTTGGCGCGCACCGTCACGGGATCCGCCTGGCTGCCGCCGAGCGAGCGCCCGCCGGTGCGCATCGTCCATGCTCCGCCAACGATCCGACACGTACGGCGACGATCCAGGAGAATGAGAGAGGCGCTCGCTCCCCGCGCATCCTCGCGCAGCCCGCGCAGCAGCCAATCGGAGAGATGGATGGATGGATGCTATGAGCGTCCCCTTTATAACGGGGCGGTGACATGTCTGCCACAAGGCTCGAAGGCGAAAAAAATAAAAGAGAAAGAAGAAAAAAAGCTTCCTTGTTTCATGTTGTCCTAATGCCTTATCTACATTGATTAAATCTATGTTATTATACCAAAAAATATAAATTCACGGTCCATCTCTCTGCCTCTTAAGGCAGAATGACCTTATTTTCCCCCATTATTTATTTTTGTACTTTATCTCTACTTTTCTGCCACCAATACTCTAACCGTCTCTTACTTATTTCTATCGCGGACGTGTTCAGCTTTCCATTGTTGTCCCTAAAACCCAAGGCTTCATGTAGACTCGTGCCCACACGTATACCTGGGTGAATATCGCCACATTCAATCAGTACATGTTCCATCGTTTCCTTAGTTCCCCCGCAGCATGTACAATGTTCTTCTTCGTTACTGAATCTCGCTTTATAACTACGCGTTCTAAGGCAGCCCGACCTTGCTTCAAACAGTAAAGCGCTTCCCCTTGAATTATCATAAAACCTTTCCCTCCTTATTTCGTTTTTTCCCTTTCGGTAGTTACTCAGAGCCGGCTTCTTCTCCATCGCTGTCATCCAATAAGTCCTCTCCGCCTCTCTGACCTTCCGCTTAATGCTCCTTGTTGCCATATCGCCCGCACTGCCAGCCGTGTATTTACTGGTGAGCCTCCTAGTTCTTTTTCTCCACTGCGTGTCAACGCTTTTTCTATACAAATACCAGAAAACCTTCTCTGCCCATCTACTCTCCTTCATTTTCCTCAGCCTCTCTTCGAATCTCATTTTGCTCTGCGCTTCCCTCACTTCAAAGCCTGTCCATCCCATATCACCCTTTACAGCCTTATTTGTCGTCTTCCCGTGAGCGCCCAACGGGAGGCGGCCCACCGTCCTTTGATTTACATCCATTCCTGATTGCACCTCTGACTTCATGCACACCACTGAGTTCCCAAATGTAAGCCCCGGAACCATCACACCCTTCCACAGCCCTCGAAGCACCTCGTACCTATTGTATCCCCATAAAGCTCTGTGCTTCATAATTGCAGCATTCCTCTTTCCCTTTGCTACCGATGCTTTCTCTTGTACCTCCATATATCTATCCCCCTCATTTACCCATACTCCGAGGTACTTGTACTCGATTACCCTCGGTATTTTTTGGCCCTGTATTAAGACCGTATGGTCTCCGTGATCATTGAATACCATCAATCCACATTTTGTTGCACTAAATCCTAGTCCTAGAGCCTCACACTCCCTTCCGCATATATCTGCCAGTCGCTGTATATCATCTTGACTGTCCGCAAATAAGACAATATCATCAGCATAAAATAGACCTGGAAGTTTCTGCTCAACCATCGCTCCGACCTGTTTGTGTGACAAATTAAATCCAATGTTGCTACCTTCTAGCGCTTTTTCCATCCTCGCCATGTACAGCATGAATAACAGCGGGGACAAAGGGCATCCCTGTCTCAGCCCCTTGCTAATTTCAACGCTGTCCTTGCTACTTATTCCTTCCCATTCTATACAAACTGTATTTTCTCGGTATATTTCCCTCAAAAGCTGCACACAGTCGTCACCTATGCCCACTTCCTTCAATATATCCCACAAAATTTCCTGATTAACGTTGTCATACGCCCCGGTGATATCAAGATAAGCTACGTATAAGGGCCTGTTTTCTATTTTAGATATTTCTATACACTGGGTAAGAACAAACAGATTATCGTCTAACCGCCTGTCGATTCGAAATCCATTCTGAAGTTCTCCCAAAATAACATTTTGTTCTACCCACGCTTCTATTTTTAATTTTACTGCCTGCATCGCCAACCTGTATAGCACCGATGTAATTGTTAGGGGTCTATACGAGCGAATGTTATCCTTTTCTCCCTTGCCTTTATAGATTAAGTTCATTCTACTTTTTCGCCAACTGTCTGGTATTTCCCTCTCCTGTAAGCACTTTTCTACGGCTTTCAGCAGTGCTTCTTTAGTGTTATGTCCGAGTTCGTTAATGAGGCTGACGGGAACCCCATCTAAGCCCGGAGTAGTGCGCTTAGGAATTTTTCCTTCGGCCTTCTTCCAATTGAAATTCTCTAGTACTACATCTTCGTCGGTTGCACCCCTTTGCGTACTTTTACTCACCGGGGGAATCCCCTGGGGGACCTTTTTAAACGAATCAGCGGCACTTCCAGCGGCACTTCCAGCGCCCTCTAGTGTCGATTCACACAAGCGCCATATTGCACAGAGTTCTATTGGACGAACGCCATCTAGGAAATGAGACGAGAAATGGTGATGACGACACAGATTGTGTACAGCGCCATCTAGAATATCGTCCCTGAACTGCAATTTGTATGTACTTCTATGAGACAGCGCCATATATTGCATCATACGGGAGATCCGTTTACGCCGGACAACGGAGACGTGACAAGATTAGACTAAGAGGAGCTACGCCCCTAAAAACGTCTGCGATGGTGTCAGTATCGGCTGCTTCCTCCACAGGGTAGCGGGATAAACAATCCGCATCCTGATGCAATCGCCCTGTTTTATACGTTACAGAAAACGTGTATTCTTGCAAGCGTAGCGCCCAGCGAGCAAGATCGGCGCGATGATCGGTGACGACACGGAATGGGCGCCCGTATAAGTATGGACGGAACTTGGCGACTGCCCACACAAGAGCGAGGCACTCGCGCTCTGTGATTGAATAGTCGCGCTAGGCGGTTGATAGCAGTCGGCTTGCAGAGGCTATAGCACGGTCGTGTCCACGTTGGTGTTGCAGTAACATTGCTCCTATGCCGTACCCACTGGCGTCAGTGCGGACCTCGGTTGAAGCTGATGGGTCAAAGTGGGCCAAGACTGGCGGAGTGGTAAGCAGGGTCGTAAGTTGAGAAAAAGGGTGAGGCTTGATCAGGGCCTCAGTAAAAAGGGGCGCCTTTCTTCAAAAAGTCGGTGAGGGTGCGTGAAATGGTCGCAAAGTCCTTAACAAAGCGCCGGAAATAGGAGCACAGCCCCACAAAACTTGAACATCCTTTAGGGACCTCGGAACAGGAAAGTTTGTAACGGCGCGAATTTCCTCAGGATCTGGGCGCACGCCCGTGGCATCGACGAGGTGGCCAAGCACGGTGATTTGACGACGAGCAAAGTGGCATTAGGAGGAGTTCAATTGAAGTCCGGCTCTACGGAAAACGTCAAGAATTGCCTCTAAACGATCGAGATGCGAGTCGAATGTGGGTGACAAAACAATAACGTCGTCGAGATAACACAAGCGGGTGGACCATTTGAACCCTTGGAGCAATGAGCCCATCATTCTGTCGAAGGTGGCCGGCGCATTACAGAGACCGAAGGGCATCACCTTGAACTTGATCAAGACCATCAGGAGTGAAGAATGCGCTCTTCTCGCGGTCCATCTCATCGACGGCTATCTGCCAGTAGCCAGACCGAAGGTCGATAGTTGAAAAATAAGTAGCACCATATCCGCCTCGTGCGCTGCTGCTTTCAGTTGTACTGGTGGCGCCACCAACGGCGAACGGTGGCGAAAGGTGGATACGCGCGGCTCATAGAAGCCGTGGGCAAAGCGCCTGTTACTCGCCGTTTTTCTATTCATTTTTCATTCTGATTTGATATTTGTACTACCGACGCTGCTACACTAGACAACCATGCCGTCTGTTACGTCGATTATTCTATATTATTTGTTTTAAAATGACAGGCCCGCTTTTTATGCGTGCGCGCGATGCACTGCGTACGTTTCCTACGTGCATGCGTCCAAGTTGTTTGCGTGAACTATTAACAGAGATGAAATAAAAACTGTTGCAGTACAAAACAGCATTCTTGTTTTATTGAACAGCCCAAACAGTACAAGAACAATGACTATTACGGCTGTATGCCTGCTTAAGAAACGCACATAAGACACGCGTTTTTTTCTTCGCCCAACACTCGTAGCACTCAACTAGGCCAACAAAACCAAAATCTAACTTGCTCAACATTTTAACAGCCGTCACACAGCTGCATAATAATGCGTGAAAGTACTTTAGCAAATGACCAACAAACATTCACACAGCGTTTTTTTTTTGTTCACAGACCGCGTTAACATATGAGAAAGTTCTAACTGCATTGCAATCACATATTTCGGAATATCTAATCACTTTCACCACTGAAGCCACAATCCTCTAACACATGCGCTTTAAATTGAGCATGGCATTACTCAGACTTATATAGGAAATGCGCACGCGTGGCATTACTCAGATTTATACAGGAAATGCGCACGCGTGCAATGTATCTCGTATGCTACATTCTACTTTGGTACGTGCAGCTCAAAATAAAATGCGATTCTAGAAGTAATGTTCGCGGAGTAGCGAGCATATAGCAGGACAACTACTTACAGCTTCACTTACCTTTGCAAAAACGGTATTCCAATTGCAATTCAATATTAACTGACGCAACAACGATAACAACACACTTGTTGCACACAGGCGTACCAGGTTGACGCGCGAGGCCAAGCGCGGTATTTTAAGTGTAGCACAATCGTGCGCGTACAGTACGCTAGAATATTCTGGCACAATGTCGTCAAGCTTGCAGTCACCTCAGCGGTTCCCACGATGTAGCACCAGTTGACGTCCTCGCATCATCAAACTGCTGCGACGCCGAGAACTACACACACAGCTGACTTGGAAAAACGCGGTCTTGCAGGAGGCCATCTTGTCCAGCAACCAACGGACAAAAGTACACAGCTGAGGCGTCTGAAACATTGCTGTTGATGAGATGGCAGCTGAACGAAATCAGGGCTCATCGTCTGACGTGTGGCCACCGCCTTAACGCAATATTAACGTCGCAACGTTCAAGGTAGACGCGACGAAAGCGACGAGCCCAGCCGGTCTTGGGTGCGCTACTGCACAAACTGCACAGTGCAGAGCGCGCGCTCTCACGGCCACCGAAAGAAATAAAAGAAAGTGGAGAGAGGAGTTAGCTTGGCGCATGGCCAGTCGGTGGAAGCAAGAGGACGTGTTGCGTCGTCGGTGTGGCGTATTGTCGAGAGATGGCGCTAGTTTGTTTTTGCGCAACGGAATCGCAAACTTCATTGAAAATGCATGGGATCCTATGGGGGTTTGTGACACGGCCGGTCTGGAGGCGCGCGCTCGCTCCTTCCTTTACGGCATGCGCACGGGGGGTTGTTGCTACCTATGGCCGCAATTTCGTGGGGGCGCTCCGAGCCAACTGCTCTCTAACTCACTCCCGTCCGTTGCGGAGGCTAGCGCGCAGGGAGTGCTCAACTTCCGACTTACCGTGGCGCTTTCTGAAGTTACTCTATATGGTATTAATGGTACCAATGCGATAGAAACATGGTAGCAAGTATATATGATGACTCTGGTAAATTCCGCTTTACAGAAGTGGTGGCGCAGGCCGCTCAGAAGCCCGCTTCTGTTGCTCGGCAAGGCATCGACGCGGTTATAACACAGCCTTGTTTTTTTTTTTTAGGTTTCTGTAACTTCGAGAATAAGTAAGAGGATGAACATTGCATTTGGTTGAGGAAACGGTTTAATCATGGTTTAGGAAATGTTTATTTCAACTGTATGTGCCGGCCGTCGCTGTACTTGAAAATAACAAAATTGCACATTTTTTTGTTGGAGGCATATATCTTAATTCGCGCTTTAATATTGAAACAAATACTTCAGAAAAGTAAAAGTCACTGCATAATGGGGACGACCACGCTGCAGACGAAGAGGAAACATAAAAAACTTTCAGAGAATCCTTTCAATGGGAAACAGAATGTTTTCCTTGGTACTACAACAATATGCGCATGGAGAACTGAAAAAAAAATCACTGCTGGTAAAACACTGTAGTAACGATCACAGTTTAAAGGAGTCAAGTCTGTCACAGCCTGATATGCTTCCGCGAGGGCTTGTGAATAAAACCGGAAGGCCTGTCATTCTGATCTGTTAACTTTTTTGTAGTTAATAAGAAGAATCCGGAGAAACTTCTCAGAAATAATATGAGCCAGCACTCTCGCGTGACTCTTGTCCACACCTTCCGGACAGTCCAGAAGTGGTGAATCTTCAAGGTATGGCTCAACAGTCAATTGCAGAGTCTCGAGGATTTTCGTTGGAGGAAGATATTTGACTGCTTTCTCGAAGAACGTCACAATTGTGTCCAGCATTGATAGTAACTCCTGCTTTGGGTAGTGTAGATCATAGGCTTCTTGCTGATGGAGAAGATGATACAAAGGACTGCTCGTTTTGTTTATCGTCACTATAGCACGGCGCATGTTTCGCAACCGACATCAGTGATGAGTTTGGCAATGTAACCACCTACATACACCAAGCCTGAATAGGCAACAGAGTTTGGTGGTTTGCGAGGAGGTTCTCGCAGAGCTTCAAGTTCCTAAAGAACATCTTCTGGAATAGACACCGCCGCTTCTTCAACGTTTTCGTCGCGAATGCGCATGTCTTTTCAAGGTAGCGCCTTTTCCTTGACAATGTGGGTCAAAGCAGCTACGACGGCTCTTGCGTCTAGCGCGTCATTGCCCCCGCACATTGCCCTCAATTTTGCAAACAACGCCTCTGTAGGATCACTGTTAAATTTCTTCGTGAGCACATAGTTTACTCCTTTTCTCAGAAGAAATCGGACTGCCTGCACTGTGGACTTCGTGGTGAAAAGCAGGACAGTGTACGTCTTGTCTGTAAAGTTCCCAACGCCAGCGGCGACAGAAGAATCCTGGATGCGCTTAATGTAGCCTGAAAATTAATTTTGCAGCCACAGCAATCTAAGCACACGGGCCTCAGTCATTTTCGCCTCCATCGAATATAAGGTGGTCGGGTCTTAAAAAATGTTGTTGTTGCTAGTAGCGCTGCGTGTGCGTCTTCTATGGCCGAGTGCCGAGAAAGGCACTGTCCCCACACGCACCTGTACTTCCTTCACCGCTTGCTACAACCGAAAGAAGTAATTAGCACGAGAAATTGGTCGGGCACAGCTGGTTTACAACACGAAGCCCATGCGGCGAAACGCGCTTTGGGCGGTTGGCTCGCGACGCCCTCACGCGGAGCGCGCCGTCGTGACTGTATAGAAAAAGTTCCATTGTACTCCCGGCGGCTGCTCAGGCCGTAAGGGAAGGAGTGAGCGCGCGCCTCTAGACCGGCCGTGTTTGTGAGAGGGTACAACCGCCTGAGCCGAGCGGTGGCGCCACCATACCGATGCACGAGGCGTCACCACAACAACGGCGTTTAACCGCGAAAATAAACGAATTAAGGCTCGCGGTCCTACATTTAGAGAGCACTGAAACACAACCGCAAAAACGCCCAAACCTATTGACAATGCACGACCACAGCAAGGGTCCCACCAGCGCAACGCTGCGCTCGCAGCTCGTCTCAGCGCTCCGCGAACAGCCCCGCGCGCTGCTACGCTAACGAAAAAACAATATAAAAAAGCAGAGAGAGGTTAACTAACGACATTGCAGAGCGGTGGAAGCAAGAAGAGGTGTTGCATCGTCGGTGTGGCGTGTTGTCAACAGATGGCGCTAGTTTGTTTCTGCGCAACGGAATTGCAAACTTCATTCAAAATGCATGGGATCCTATGGGGGGTTGGGAGAGGGTACAACCGCCTCAGCCGAGCGGTGGCGCCACCATACCGATGCACGAGGCGTCACCACAACAACGGCGTTTAACCGCGAAAATAAACGAATTAAGGCTCGCGGTCCTACATTTAGAGAGCACTGAAACACAACCGCAAAAACGCCCAAACCTATTGACAATGCACGACCACAGCAAGGGTCCCACCAGCGCAACGCTGCGCTCGCAGCTCGTCTCAGCGCTCCGCGAACAGCCCCGCGCGCTGCTACGCTAACGAAAAAACAATATAAAAAAGCAGAGAGAGGTTAACTAACGACATTGCAGAGCGGTGGAAGCAAGAAGAGGTGTTGCATCGTCGGTGTGGCGTGTTGTCAACAGATGGCGCTAGTTTGTTTCTGCGCAACGGAATTGCAAACTTCATTCAAAATGCATGGGATCCTATGGGGGGTTGGGAGAGGGCACATCCTCCTTTCTCCTCGCTAGTCACCAGGGGAGCCGAGCGGTGGCGCCACCATACCGATGCACGAGGCGGATAGGCAGTCTAGGGCGTCGTCGATGCGGGGCAAAGGATAAACATCTACGCTAGACTATAGTTGATTTTCCGCACTTGGTTTCTGCAATTCAAATCGGATGGCGCCACCACAACATGGCCTTCGAGTCCCTGGAACGTGGCCTTGGGCAGCCCTGCTCAATGTGTCTTCATCGCACCGTGTCGTCTGCTCGGTGTCCCCATAGCGTCTACGCACACACGTTGGACCAGTAAAAGCGAGCGCACGGAAGCGGAAAAAGAAATACATTATAACTGCACCCGTGGAAGCGGGTTCCTTCCACCTCAATTTTGTCACGTTGTCGCCGTGTGCTGTGTAGCCCCTATGTTCAGAACGTACACCTTTATTTGCTTTATATTGCGTCTTCAAGCTCCGAGATTATTGTATTCGTCGGAATTTTGCGCTGTTTCGGCAATCTACTTTCAAATCCTCGGAGACTAGGCTTAGCAGGCGTGGCTGAACAACCAGCTGATGTCAGTAATAAAAACAAAACATACCTGATTGTTTATCCCCAGCTTGACATTACACAAAGCGGTAGCCGATCTCACAATTTAATATTGCTGTCAGGACAGAGGGCAAAGAGCAAGCGCGAGTTCGGACCGGCGGTCGCGTCGGCATGGGTCTGCCATGTTCATTTGTAACCACAGTATCTGGTGGTTACTTATGCAAAAATTCTAGGCATGCGACGTAAATGTGAAGAAGGATAAACATGTCGCGTATCACTGTGGTGTAGCACGCGCCAAAACAAACGCGGACGTTTATACCTTGTCAACGTTTAGGCAAATAAATATAAACTATGTTTTGCTGCGCAAGCATGTGATTTGCTTACACCCTGGCACAACCCGCTTGTGTGGTAGGGCCACAGCCCCGGCGCTGGGCCAAGGCCAGTCACGATCATGTTATCAAACATTGCTACGCCCGCGCGTCGCCGCGGAAAGTCATCTATAGTTTTTCCAGCAGTTTGTTCAGCATATGTAAGCGTTTTTATATTACGATAACCTGTGGCACATGGACCCATATAGGATGGACGCGTATGACGATATACTCCACACGTGACGGTAGGGCAGGGTTTCATGACGTACGCGACCGGGATATATCGTGTTATTAAATGCAATGTATTTATTTGTGAACCAAACGCTCTTTGACCGCTTCTGTCTGCCTTCCTGCCTGTCTGTCTGTCTGTCTGTCTGTCTGTCTGTGTCTACCAGTCTGTCCCTGCCTTCCTGTTTTTCTGTTTCTGCCTTGCCGTCTCTCTGTTTGTCTGTCTCTGTCTGTCTGTTTGTCTGTCCGTCCGTCCGTCCGTCCGTCTGCCTCTGCCTTCCTGTCTGTCTGTCTGTCTGTCTGTCTGTCTGGCTCTCTGTCTGTCTCTCTTTGCCTGTCTGCCTGTCCGTCTGACTGTTTCTTTGTCTGTATCTGTGTATATCTGTGTCTGTCTGTCTGCATGTCTGTGCCTGTCTGTGTCTGTATGTGTCTGTCCGCCTGCCTCCGCCTTCCTGTCTGTCTGTCTGTCAGTCTGTGTCTGCCTTCCTGTCTGTCTGTCTTCCTGTCTGTCTTCCTGCATGTCTGTGTCTGTCTGTCTGTCCGTCTGTCTGTCTGTCTGTGTCTGTCCGTCTGCCTCCGCCTTCCTGTCTGTCTGTCTGTCTGTCTGTCTGTATCTGTCTGTATCTATCTGTCTGTCTCTGCCTTCCTGTCTGTCTGTCTGTCTGTCTGTCTGTCTGTCTGTCTGTCTGTCTGTCTGTGTCTACCAGTCTGTCCCTGCCTTCCTGTTTTTCTGTTTCTGCCTTGCCGTCTCTCTGTTTGTCTGTCTCTGTCTGTCTGTTTGTCTGTCCGTCCGTCCGTCCGTCCGTCTGCCTCTGCCTTCCTGTCTGTCTGTCTGTCTGTCTGTCTGTCTGTCTGTCTGGCTCTCTGTCTGTCTCTCTTTGCCTGTCTGCCTGTCCGTCTGACTGTTTCTTTGTCTGTATCTGTGTATATCTGTGTCTGTCTGTCTGCATGTCTGTGCCTGTCTGTGTCTGTATGTGTCTGTCCGCCTGCCTCCGCCTTCCTGTCTGTCTGTCTGTCAGTCTGTGTCTGCCTTCCTGTCTGTCTGTCTTCCTGTCTGTCTTCCTGCATGTCTGTGTCTGTCTGTCTGTCCGTCTGTCTGTCTGTCTGTGTCTGTATGTGTCTGTCCGTCTGCCTCCGCCTTCCTGTCTGTCTGTCTGTCTGTCTGTCTGTATCTGTCTGTATCTATCTGTCTGTCTCTGCCTTCCTGTCTGTCTGTCTGTCTGTCTGTCTGTCTGTCTGTCTGTGTCTACCAGTCTGTCCCTGCCTTCCTGTTTTTCTGTTTCTGCCTTGCCGTCTCTCTGTTTGTCTGTCTCTGTCTGTCTGTTTGTCTGTCCGTCCGTCCGTCCGTCCGTCCGTCCGTCTGCCTCTGCCTTCCTGTCTGTCTGTCTGTCTGTCTGTCTGTCTGTCTGTCTGTCTGGCTCTCTGTCTGTCTCTCTTTGCCTGTCTGCCTGTCCGTCTGACTGTTTCTTTGTCTGTATCTGTGTATATCTGTGTCTGTCTGCATGTCTGTGCCTGTCTGTGTCTGTATGTGTCTGTCCGCCTGCCTCCGCCTTCCTGTCTGTCTGTCTGTCAGTCTGTGTCTGCCTTCCTGTCTGTCTGTCTTCCTGTCTGTCTTCCTGCATGTCTGTGTCTGTCTGTCTGTCCGTCTGTCTGTCTGTCTGTGTCTGTCCGTCTGCCTCCGCCTTCCTGTCTGTCTGTCTGTCTGTCTGTCTGTCTGTATCTGTCTGTATCTATCTGTCTGTCTCTGCCTTCCTGTCTGTCTGTCTGTCTGTCTGTCTGTGTCTACCAGTCTGTCCCTGCCTTCCTGTTTTTCTGTTTCTGCCTTGCCGTCTCTCTGTTTGTCTGTCTCTGTCTGTCTGTTTGTCTGTCCGTCCGTCCGTCCGTCCGTCCGTCCGTCCGTCTGCCTCTGCCTTCCTGTCTGTCTGTCTGTCTGTCTGTCTGTCTGGCTCTCTGTCTGTCTCTCTTTGCCTGTCTGCCTGTCCGTCTGACTGTTTCTTTGTCTGTATCTGTGTATATCTGTGTCTGTCTGTCTGCATGTCTGTGCCTGTCTGTGTCTGTATGTGTCTGTCCGCCTGCCTCCGCCTTCCTGTCTGTCTGTCTGTCAGTCTGTGTCTGCCTTCCTGTCTGTCTGTCTTCCTGTCTGTCTTCCTGCATGTCTGTGTCTGTCTGTCTGTCCGTCTGTCTGTCTGTCTGCGTCTGTATGTGTCTGTCCGTCTGCCTCCGCCTTCCTGTCTGTCTGTCTGTCTGTATCTGTCTGTATCTATCTGTCTGTCTCTGCCTTCCTGCCTGTCTGTCTGTCTGTCTGTCTGTCTGTCTACCACTGCTCAAGGAGCGGGGGGTGTGCGCCAAAGGTGATTAACAGTGAATATCAACCCACGACAGCGAAAAGACGCAGTGGATAGTGTATGACACTGCGTAGGTTAAACAAGAAAAATACATGCCGTTTGTCATAGTTGGCGACTGTAAAGTAGTAGATAAACTCCGAAAACACGTGTTGCAACTACCCTCAGCCAGCAATTGCGCGGAGCGATCGTGAATAAATTTATTACACCAACGGTTGCCTAACATCAGTTGTGGTGGTGGTACTTATCAATCAATTGTTGTTGCAAAGTTCACTATTCACTTTATAACAATATAATAAACTTTACGTATCTACTCCCATGACTCAACTACCTATAGTCTCGAGTTGCTCGTCCCCGCATGAGTATGGCTGCTGCTGAGTAAGAACATGAGTAAGAACGCTGCTAACCCTTCGTTCCGATAAAAGTGACGGCTGTGCTGTAACGAGACTGCCGTCGTTACATCTCACAATGAGCTACCTTTCACACGCCATTGCAGTCAACGAGCGTTGTGAGCTCACGATTTGCATCCAACTACTCAAATTGCACGAAGGCGTGGATTCTTCCAAGACTTGGCTCAAAGTGTAGCATAAACAGTTACTGGCCTGCTCCTTCGCCTGAAATCTATAGCCACAATGCATGGTGCCTGACGAAATTTCTTATGTTATCACCTATCTGTCATGTTCGACATACACTCATATCCTCCTATGCCAATTTTGGTAACTATGAAGTCAGGAGACGAGGGCACCACGACGTAGGCGGTCTGACAAATAAATAGAAACATGGTCATGTGCCTTTGGTCCTCAAAGAAAAGGTACGCAATTTAAACCTACGTACACGCGCCTCGGGCGCGTATGTATGGTTCTTGCATGAACAGAATTTTCCACGCCATGTTTATCATCGACACACCATGCATAGCTGAAAAAAAAATAAATAAAAAGACAGCCATACTTTGCAGACGCTCTCTATATGAACGACGACATCATGCAAACTGTGCTAGTTGTCTGCATCAACTTTATTGATACTTAACTGCGCGTGAACTTGAGCTGCATTATTCGGAACAGGACTCCTGCTCGGTAGCCGAACGTTTTTCCAAGCTTCTACTTTTGTGGTGATCGGTGTACGTATTTTTACATAGGTCATAATGATCATGTCGGGCCAGGTGAGCTTTCGTCAAACATTAGATTTTATTCTACGAAGGCCTTCCTTATCCTTTCCTTGTACTTACCAGTTGTGTATATGGTAATGGTTTTGCATACGTGAGCATTCAGTTGGTGATGGCCATTTTTTAAATATATTTGTCACATTTCAGAGAAGGGGCTGCCTTATTCACTGGAAAGGTTGTTCCATGTGGGAGTGTTCGTTTGAACCAAGACGTAACCTAAACAGGGACTGCCTGCGGAGTTTCGAAGAGTCTTGGCCACCTGACAGCAGACGCTTACAGCATGCAGCTGATATACTTTTTTACGAAGTGTAGAAGAAACTTCAACGCAGAAGGCATTCCAGCGGGGTAGTGGTACTCCCATTCGATTTAGACATATTTAGTTGGGCCATCAATGACTCCGGGACAAAGATTGAAGGTGGCTGGCTTTTATGTGAAGAAGAAGACTTCAGCAAGCTTCCTCTTCCTCACGGTTGGCAAATCTCAAAAAAACAAGCTCGGAGGAACACACCCGCATTTCGTTTCCAGTGCGGGTGAAAGCAACCTTGCGGATGATGAAGACGTCGGGCAAGGAAGGACTGAGTTTTTCCTCTTGAGCGGCGGCGAATTTTTATGGCGACCGAGGGTGGAGGCACATCATAAAAGAACGCGAATAAGTGTATTACCTAAAATGTGTGGTCAGGTAATAAAAGCATGATTGTTTTACGCAGATAGTTTTGCAAGTGTTCGCACATTTTGGCCCGTGAAAGGGCTCATGCAGCCCTTCTTTCCTCTGCCTGCAATTGGCGGTCCACGGATTCTAATTTTGTACCAAGATAACATTCCTTATGTGTATCTGCTGTGTACCCAAAAGAGGTTTAGCGCGTTTTTTATAAATATAGTAGGACAACTTTGAAGTCCAGGTCGTTTCTTCGTCAAAGGCGGATGCATACAAAACTGCACCAATGGGCATGCCCTGCAGGATGACGTCATGAGCCGGACGGCCGATGACCCCGCCTTCCGAGAACATCGCAGAGTGCATGAGCGGGACTACTTTTGTAGTCGCGGAGGTCATCGGCTGCCGCGGTCTGGTTGTCTGGCGACCGAGGACAGCCTTCAATGTTGTATCCAACCACATTCCTTCTTGAGGTACGGAAATTTGTAATTAAGTGAGAGCGCATTTCCCATTGGACTCTTAGTGATTTTATTTGACAAGAAGGCAATTTCAGGCAGATAAAGCAAAACACTACGCTCATGTTCACTCTGTTGCACGGTAGCCAAGCAGTCGCCGTCTGACATCGTTCCGAAACGGCAAATTGATATGACTTGCCAATTAACGGTGGTCCTTAAATCAGGTGGAAGAGAAAATGCATGCGCTGCCTTTATCAACGCTGAGCGGTTGTGTAGCTCACTTGTCACATGGACGAAAAATTCATGCCGGATCAAGACGACCTTTCTCAGAAATGAACAAGTGTGGGTTTCGTTTGTAGCCCCATGCTCCATTCAGGTAGACGGCAATTCTCCCTTGCATGTACAGGGGGGATGGACAGAAACGCAAACAGCGCGGCGCGCTGTTTTCATCGCGACCGAACCTTGCTGGCAATAAAAAGATGGTAGAGTGATCCTTGATAGTATCGTAGATGACACTATCGGCTTTTCATTGCCCTCCAGGCTACAGCCGCTTGAACTTAAATGCGAAACGGCACATCATGCATATTCCGCAGTGTTCGCGTTTCCTGTCATCGCGATAGCACCCATGGTAGGCTTTACTAAGCTTTGAACACAGCACAACTTATACAAAACCATTTTTATTCAGGTTATGGCCGGCATGAGAGGGATACGTCCATGTAATATTTACAGCGGTGGAGGAATAAGCACGAAACATGGCTCTGCTGTTTTCAGATGAATGCAAAAGACACCCGCCGCTGCGATGTTAGTCTGAATTTGGTTTATTCCGGAAATCTTCTTCCTTTAGGGTCATCATCATCATCAGCAGCAGCCTGTCTACGCCCACTGCAGGGCAAGGCCTCTCCCATGTTCCGCCAATGAACCCGGTCCTGTGCTTTCTGCTGCCACGTTATACCTACAAACTTCTTAATCTCATCTACCCACCTAATTTTATGTCTCTCCCTCACGCGTTTGCCATCTCTTGGAATCCAGTCAGTTACCCTTAATGACCACCGCTTATCCTGCCGACGTGCTACGTGCCCGGCCCATATCCATTTCTTCTTGATTTCAACTATGATGTCCTTAACCCCCGTTTGTTCCCTGACCCACTCTGCTCTCTTCCTGTCTCTTAAGGTTACACCTATCATTTCCTTTCCATCGCTCGCTGCGTCGTCCTCAATTTAAGTTGAACCCTCTTAGTAAGTCTCCAGGTTTCTGCTCCGTAGGTAAGTACCGGTAAGATGCAGCTGTTATATACCTTCCTCTTGAGAGATAGTGGTAGACTACCATTCATGATTTGATAATGCTTGACGAATGAGCCCCATCACATCCTTATTCTTCTAGTTATTTCACTCTCATGGTTCGGCTCCGCGGTTACTACCTGTCCTAAGTAGACGTACTCCTTTACAACTTCCAGTGTCTCGCCACCTATCGCAAAGCGCTGTTCTCTGCCAAGATTGTTCCACATTACTTTAGTTGTATGCATATTAATTTTCAGACCTACTCTTCGACTTTCCGTATCCAGTTCAGTAATCATGAGCTGTAATTCGTCTCCCTCGTTACTCATCAATGCAACGTCTTCAGCGAATCGCAGGTTACTGAGATACTCTCCATTAACTCTTATCCCTAATTCTTCCCAATCTAGGGCCCTGAAAACCTCCTGTAAACACGCGGTGAATAGCATTGGAGAGATCGTGTCTCCCTGCCGTACGCCCTTCTTTATTGGGATTCTGTCGCTTCCTTTATGGAGGACTATAGTGGCTGTGGATCCGCTGTAGATTTCTTCCATTATGTTTATATAAGCTTCGTCGATGCCCTTATTCCGCAGTGCCTGCATGACTGCTGATGTCTCCACCGAATTAAATGCCTTTAGGGTAAATAGCGTGAAAATACCCCAAGTTTCATTTTGTTCTGCGCATCTGCCAAAACATTTCGCCGCGAACGTAAGTACTCGCGAAAAGTCAAACAAAACCGTCAAGTTAGAACTCTATAACTCAACAATGAAGAACGATATCGCAATCATGTTATTTGCACATAATAGTACATCTAAAGTGGCCTAAATTGACCTGGTTTACATGGCTCTCAAACGAGCAACCCGCATACACAGTATACCCGCATACCCCAAGCCGCAGTATACGGGTATGCGCCACATGTGAGTGACAGTTTATATCTACCCAGGAACGGCGAGAACAGACATTGCGAATTTAAATGCGAGAGCGTTAGGAAAACCTGACATCGACAGCGTTGACCCGATAAATACACAGATTAAATATCATGGTCTCAGCAGGAATGGAACCCAAGTATTCTGCGTGGCAATCGAGTATTCTATCACAGAGCAACGCCAGGTCTCGAAACTGCTTTGGAAAAACACCCTGCACTTGGCGCAATGTGGGTGAAACATCCATTGTGGTTGCAGCGTTGGTTATCGAATTTTACAAACATTATATACGTACTCCTATGATACAGGCGTCACGTCGGTTTACCGGCAATTGTACTTAAGCGCCATCCACTGAAGTTGGTCAGGTAGCACCATCCAGGGCTGCCATTGTCGCAAGCAGAAGCGCTGCGTATCAGCTTACCGCTTCTGGTGTTGGTAATACCAGAGTCATTCAATGCTTCTTATGGTCACGAAACTGCCGCGTCAGTTTCATATGAAGCCAGCGGCCGCCGCCAGAAGCGCAGCTGTGCTTGAGAGGCGATGCGAACGCTGCTATCGCTGGGGTTGTGTGTGGGAAGACTCGGTGTTTAAGCTTTCTAAACTTCCGCAACGGTCACTTTGCTTTCACGATTTTACTTCTAGCACTTAGCATGCATAAATACATTTCTGAACGCGTTTTCTGTTTTAAAATGATCACCCGGGAGGAAAAAAACCAGCTCAATTAAAACATGCAGCTCGCGGTGGTATCAGCAGAACAAATACAAAAATTCGGGGATTAACGACAGAATACCAAGATATATAATTACGAACGCCTTAGCAGGGGCTTCTGTATGACTTTTGCCATCCGCAGGCACAGCTGTTTCACCATGCTCGTAAGTCGCTCGCTGTATGCCGCCGGCCGCAAGTTGATTCGTCTCGCCTTCACGCTAGATGTTTGACAACAGTTGTGGCATGTAGAGAAAGACACAGTTTGACCTGTACTTTATTCCAGAAGACATTACTCTCTGTGAAGCATATTCTCGCAACGTTTTTTTCACCTGCACCGGCAACGCACTCACACCGGCCGCCGGCCGGCTAGGTGCCGACGACGTAGCGAAGCCTACTTCGTATCGCTTCGTAGTTGTAGCAGGTAACTCTGCGGGAATACAACAGCTGACGAACAGCTTACTTTTGTTAACGCTGGCAGTGTTCTTCGTAGTTCTTCCTCATTCGGTACATTGAAGCGAGTTATCCGTGGCGTCCGGGCTCGAAGGCTTGCACTTGTTTGGGTCCGGAAGCTCGATAGGGAAGAAACGTGGGTTAGCGCGCTCGCTCGCTCGCTGCGTGCGCCGGCGAGAGTTGCACTTGACTCTCATAACAGCTTCTTTCACTCTGGCGTACAACCGATATGACTTGTTTTCGTCTAGCCGACAGGGCCGAGCAGTGCAGTACTTAGCAGGTGATCGGCGCGCAGTTACACTCCCCGTTGGTCCCTTTCTTACCAGGCGTTTGCGCACGACACGCACTACGGTGCGGCCTAAAGAGGGCGTCGGCGACGCTTGGAGCTCTTCACAGGCTGACTCACGTGGTCGTTTGCATGGTGGTCGCACTGTAGATGAGCGAGATCGAGGTTTGCGCTTTGTGAGATACGAAGGAAGTCCTTCAAAAATCCTTCGAACGGTGTCAGCCTTCAGCGTTGGTTTGTCGCGTTTCTGCGACACGGAGTCGCCGTTGATGTTAAAATCATACGCAGTGATAATGTCCGATGCGTCGAAATGGTTCGCTCACACACACGTGTATACTTCGACTCAAAGTTAATTATCACCGCTTTCTTGCAGCGGTATGGCCCGCTTCCATTTCTCGCGCTGCTGCTTGTCTAACGGTAAACAAAAGAACGACACCTTTTTGCTTCCCTTGTAGCCGGAACGGCACCCCGGCACGCAACATCTGTTAGACATCCTAGTCCTGCGACAGCGTTTCCTCTAACTTAACATATGATTTCTAGCAGCTTGTCTCGCACTGCGCGAGTATTTCAGTACTCGGACGACGCAGACGATCGCCTCTGTGGCGCAGCGGCGGCGCGTTGCGGCATTTTCGAGCAGCGTATGAAGCTCGCCCATAGCGTGACGGTGCAGTTTCGTGACCATAAAGAGAATTGAATGACTCTGGTAATACCCATGTTGCAGTTGGCACCGTTACGAAACTTGAAACAGCTGGCTATAAAAACATATGCGACTGTTCAACATATGTTTGTGCATACAACATGTGTACAGTACTCACGTATTAAAACAGGAAAATTTAGGTCTAAGTAACGCACATACTTTGGCCTCCACCGTATTCAGTTCGGGTGATATTGGCGTAATTTCCATTTGAGTGCGTAGATCAGAGCCAACATCTTTAGAGAACAGATTCGTCACGACATGACGTGATTATCTCGGGCAATTACTCATGCCAGTCCTTATACTAAAAAAATTGATCTCTCATTCGAATTCGTGAGTACTGTAGATATCTTTAGCGTTATTTTGTGACGTCTCGCTCATTCAAAAAATACACCACAGTCACTTTCCTTCCGCATGCTTCGCATAACATCGATTCCCATGGTACGTGTGACCTGCCGATATATTCTTTTGTTTATTTTTTTCTTTTCTTGCCATGACGCAACTCCCGACGGCGCGCGAGATTCAAAAAGATAAAGGTCATGCGCTAGGTGATGTAAGACACGCGAACTGAACGCTCATGTCCGTGAAAGCTGGATCTGAAGCCCTTATCAGGACTACCAAAATTTTGCTGGTCGGGCTGCATAGAGCGCATTCATTCCGTGACCTCTCAAATAAGTAGGCCTTTCATTTGATTGCATATCTTTGAATTCCCTGTACAAAACACCCTCAGGCTCCCGTATGTATTCGCCCAAGACGACTCGAAGGTGAGAGTCGTCTTCTATGTCCTCAGTCAATGCATTGATCCTAATCCGCCCGTCTCCGAAAGCTCTCTGCACCTAACGTGGCTTTACAATGCGTTCATGATCGATGGCATTGCAAGCTTTCTGCATCTCATCCGTTTTTACACTGCCTCCGTGATTGGCAGGCCGATCACGGAGGCACCGCAAAGCTACGATATCCTATGATGACGTGATCATGTGACGTCACAATAAGATGACGGCACATGGTGACGTCATCACGTGATAGTTTTTTGCGTCCCTCGTACTCACGCCGCCGAACGCGTGACGCTGATGGTCAATTTTCGTGTTTGATATAGAAGTTGTTGCGGTTTTACGTCCGGAAACCACGACATGATTATGAGGGAGGTCGTAGTGAAGTCTCTGGAAATTTCGACATTTGGTGTTCTTTAATAACCTGCACCTAAATCTAAGTAGACGGGCCACAAGCATTTCGCGCCTCAACCGAAATGCGGCGGCCGCGGCCGACAATCTCTCCCACGATCCTCGGGTCAGTATTCGAGTACGACGGCCACTAGACCACTAGGTTAGGTACTGACAGCGAAATAAATGCATTAGAGAGTTTTATAAGTATGTCTAATCCTAGAGGCCCAATATATTGAGGCGAAAGCCTTGAATGCCTCATCAAACGCGAAAACTGACCTCCGTCCGTCGTCGGCGGCCTCAACACGACTGCTGCAAATTATCATCACGTGATGATGCCACCATACGACGTCACAGATCGCCAACATTTACGACGTCATCGTGGCGGCATAGTGATGTCACGTGACGTTACATGCCGACGTCATCACATCACATCGTAGCTTGGGGTGCTATGCAGAATGGCCCGAGTTTGGCGAAACTCGGGATCTTTCCGAGCTCTGGCGACACCCCCTTTTGAACGAGCTAACAGTACGCGAAGGTGAAATCCATCCCTCAGCGCGCGCTCCGTTTCATTGGTTACGATGGGACGCGGCGTCACGTCAAGGGACGTCGAGAAGGTTGGGTGGTGTCTTCAAACTAGAGGCACCTTCTTTCATTTGTTTGTCGTTCCACTCAGTGCAGAAGTGCACCCATGCAAGAAAAGTGAATGAAAGTTCTACTAACTATATTTTTATGTGTTCGCGGGCCGTTTGAATTCATTTTCAAGCCTTTAATATCTGCACTAAGTATCCTTTAGAGTAATCAGCACCGTGGCCTCCGATATTAGTTCCGACCGAGCGCTTTACGACACCGCGGCTAGAGCTAATCGCCGAGGCCACGTGTATAATCACCGTGGTCGGCCTCTACATTCTAGCGCGTTGCTCGGCCGGCGCGCGCCCTCTTCGTCCTCTAATTAATCGTCTGCTCGCTCCATGAGCAGGTGCAGCCGGCTGATTAGCTAATTGGCTGGGCGGTATACCTAGCTAAGTCAGGACATGCTATGACGAAGCTGATTAAGCCAAATCATGCTAAGGCCGAGCTAATTAATCCACGTCTCACTAGGACCATGCTAATGAACCGTGTAAAGCTAAGAACAAAGTAAGACCATGCTAATTAACACGACGCTAGTTAGAAGCGTGTAATTAAGATCAAGATAATCAAGACCTTACTCACCTAGATCGTGTTATTTATTTTAGTGCTAATTAGGATTATGCTAATAACATCTGTATCATTCCGGACCTTGCGAATTAAACCTGAGTTAATAATGTCGTGATAATTAAAACATTAACAATCAAGACAGGACTATTCAGTATCATGTTAGTTAAGACTGAGCTAATTATGGCCATGCTAATTAACACGACGATAATTAGGAGCACGCTAAATAAACCAAGCTAATTATTAACTTCCTCGTCAAGTACGCCGTAATTATGATGACTCTAATTAGCATTATGTTAAGCACATTCGTGATAATGAAGACATTGCTAACGAAATCTGATAATTTAAGGCCGTGTTAATTAAAACATTACGAATTAAGGCATAACGTACTCCCTGCCATGTTAATTAAGGCCTAGCTAATCAATAGCACGAACATTGAGACCGAACTGACACGGTCATTACTCTGAAGCAGACCAAGCATACAGAGTAGACGAGGCACGTAATAAGCTCGAAGAAGCTAGGTGACCACAAGCTTCTCCGATGGCCCCAGCCTTACACAAGTAGTGCAAGCTGACCAAATTATTTTATAGGCAAAGAAGCTGCTGAGTAGCGTCCACTGCATGAAACACTTGACAGGCACACCGACACTATGACAGTCCCGAGTTGAACTGGGGCCTTTTCATAATCAACGAGTTTGTGCCCGAGTTCGCACGTCAGTCAGTTTGTTTGACAGACGCCCGCAGCGAAGATCGGGTAAGCCCACCGCGTTTGCTCTTGCGGAGGAGCAGTGCTCACGGTGCAACGCCAGCGAGCGGCAAGATTAATCTATCAGCTTAATCGCACACACTATACACAGACGCACGAAGGACTAAAGGTTTTATCATCACGTGGCTACGATGTCTCGCATTCAACTTCACCGCGCTCACGATGTACCACTCACAGCCACGAAGCAAGCGCCCCTGGTGGGATTTGCGGCGAGAAATGTTATTATTTACTTGTATGTGGAGACATTGTTTCTACCGATTGGTTACTACAGAAAAATCTTCAGACGCGTAGTGTAAGTATAGCAGTAACCTGTCCGTTTATTTATTCGTAATATTCCAGAGAAACGAAACTAGCTGCACCAGAGTGCTGCGTGTGCGCCCTTGTTGCCTTCGAGAGTGGAAATTTCCATGCTGCAGGTGGAACGAAAGAATTCTCCGAAAGAGGACAAACGCCCACGAACAAGCCCATGGGAGGCGCGATGATCAGTTGGCAAAAAGATAGTGCGACAATCACGCTGACCTCGCTGCACTGTTGAAATGATGACTGAGTGGCGGCGCTGACGCGTTCGCACGCGGCGTTCCTTTGAAAACCGCCGCAAGTGCCGCACATGCGCATGTGACGCCATGCTCGTTCTTGTAGCCGTTTTTATCAACGCTGCTATCGCGTGCTCCGCACTGTCTTCCTGTGATGACCGCCGTAATGCGAGCTGGGAGCAAACTCGTGTGCCCGAGGAGCTCGGGCCAACCTGCATAGCACCCTTGGTCAACGTTACGCCGAGCATGGAAGCAGTGCAAAACAAGGTAAGGCGCCTCCGATTCTGGAGACAGTGGTAAACCGCGTAAGGTGCAGAAAGCTTTCGGAGGGTGGCGGGGCAGGAACAATGCAATCGACTGAGAAGAAAAAGAAGATGGCTTTCGCCTTCCAGTCGCCTTAGGTGAGTCCATAAGGGACCCTGCGAGTTGTCTGCAGTTCACATTCGCGTACTATTTCAATGTACGAGCATGCTGTGTGTGCGCACAGGGCAACACGAAAAGTTTCTTCATACACAACCTCTTCACAGGCACATAAGCTCAATACAAGGACGCCGTACTGCGCAGGCCCGACGCCTTCGCATATGATGTCGGGCATGGGAAGGCAAGTTGTTTCACCTTCCTGCCGCGAATCACGTGCTGTTCTTACGAATCGTGTGCGCTGTGTCCGCATTCCACGAGTGGCAGACGAGAACCAGTGTACCAGAGATCGACTTTCCGAATAATAATAATAATAATAATAATAATAATAATAATAATAATAATAATAATAATAATAATATCTGGGGTTTAACGTCCCAAAACCACGATATGATTACATGGGGCGCCGTAGTGGAGGGCTCCGGAAATTTCGACCACCTGGGGTTGTTTAACGTGCGCCTAAATCTAAGTACACGGGCCTCAAGCATTTCCGCCTCCATTGAAAATGTAGCCGACGCCGTCGGGATCCCGTCACCTTCGGGTCAGCAGTCGGGCGCCATAACCACTAGACGACCGTGGCGGGCGATCGACTTTCCTAGCGGTCACCATGCATTCGCTTTCTTGACGACCTAGTGCTACTAAATCGCCAGCACTGCAACACTGGAATGACCTTCTCAGACCAGTCGCCCCCATCCAAGACCCTGTTTGTTTTCGCGCACCTGTAGCTAACTCTACGGCAAGCAAGCTTATTACTTGTCACTCTCACATGCATTGTTGCGTTGGTATTTTGCTGTACTATGCTGTGTTGTTTTTAGAGAAACATAGGCATGCGCACAAAGAGGGCATGGGCTACCCCTCCCCCCCCCCCCTCTATTCATTTGGGGTGGGCGCCAAGTTTGCCCCATAAATTCACTTAGTCAAACATTTCCAGTTACTGTTCGAAGTGCAAGTTCTCCAAGGTGGCAATCTGGGCTAGTTGGTAGCGCCATTTTAAGAAAAGTAAAATCGCTGTGTGTGAGCCAGTGTGACTTCTATGTTTCGCGGTTTGTAGTGCACTTTAGACATCCTTATAGATAAAGAGCATGGGGATGGCCATGTAGGTTTTTGACGATAATGGCCGCCAAAAATTACTGATTATGCATTCCAAGATCTGTTTACTACCGATCTTCACCCCCGTAAAGCAGGGGACCAAAGGCAAGGCGTTGTGGGAAGCACGTCATCGCTTCATTTTCATTTTTTAATCAACTGCGAAACTTGTTTTCTTTCGAACTCGACCAAGTGGGGGAGAGGTTGGCGCTGTGGTGAGACTTCGCCGCCCCTAATGAAGGATCCTGCGCACGTAGGACATCGTACGATAGAAAGAAAGTGAAAAAGCTAAAGGACATTAAGGCGAGGCAGACAGTGCGCGCAAAATGAGAATAATTCAAAAGTGCGAATGCACAGAGTACTTCACATAACACAGTGTAAGCGCCTGAGATTATATATACAGTTCCAAATGTATATTCGTTCAGGCGTGATGCTAAGATGTATGCCTAGATGACCGAAGTGAAGACGAATCCGTTAGCACTCATCACAAGGAACATTTAGTTCACAAAAATAAAACGACACTCAAACAACACAGGAAACAATAGCGAAAGCTACTGTATACAGCACGTTATACAATGACGCTAGGTATTGAAAGATGCATTCTGATGTCTGTCTTAAACATCATGAGTAAGCATAGGCGAAGTGATGAGTAGAGTGCACTGAGCACAGTCTAGTTTTTCGGTCATGCCGGAGACAACCCAAAGTGAGGTAGATGCAACGCAGCTGAAGTTTAACGTGGGTAGAATGCAGCAAAAGGTGATACTGATGATGAGCGCATCGAAGGCGGAAAGCTGAAAAGCTCGAGGCCGTTGTCCAGCCGCTTTCACTTTGTGAACGGTTACGCGAATTCGCGAGCGCATATGTAGATGGCTCGCAGGTCAGTTACGCAGTGGCTCCACCGAGGAAAGCGTCGGCTCGACCCTGGCTGAGAACTCTAGTTTCTGTGCTAGTCTTGTGTGCTTGGGCCTGAAACCCTATGCATATGTCTTGTCTGCAGTGCCTCTCTCTCCTTGTTGCAACTCTTTCGCTCCTTAAAACGCGCTTCACGTTTTTTTTTAGTAAAACTCTCCTGCGAGCCTTCCTTTCTCTTGTCTGGTTTTCTTTTGGATTTTTGCGGTTTTCACTGAGTGGTCACTCCGCATTTCTGCGGCTTTTCAATTTTTTTACTGTGAAAGCATTTCCACCCGACCTATCGAAATTTCGCCTATGTTCAGAAAGGACACTAGGTCCCAGTGACTCAATGGGTGATTTGGTCCCAGCGTCTGGTTAGGCTGTCCGCGGCACTTGTACTATTGTTTCGGCCAGCCTGGCTTTGCAATACGCGTCGTTTTAGGCAGAGTGCCCGTCATACTTGTGCGTTCTACGAAGTGCGAATCACATTCGACGTTCTCGGTGGCTCTCGAATATGCTTGCGCACAATGCTTCGATGTTTAGTTCAACCAAACAGTCGCGCATTCTTTACGTCACTTGGTCATTGCGCCACGCGTGCTCGAGCCTGGTGCTTCTTCGTTGCTTAATGCCTGCCTTATCTTGTATTTTCCGCCTTCTCATTTGTTTAGCCTCCTTTGCAACACGAGTTTCACGTGCGCACTTCACCCATCGCATACGTTAGCCTTGTGCACAATTTTAGCCTTTGTGCAGACAGCAACGCTGTGTGTCTAACCTCTCTTTCTTGCCGACGTCTTTGTTTGTGTGGGTGCGCTGCTTTTCTTCAGAAAATTAACATTGACGAACTAGCCAAAATCGCTGTTTCGTAACTTGTTCACAACGTCTTGTATCAAACTAGCCGAAGGAAAAGACCTCAGTGGCATGAAATGCAGAACGACGCATTCTCACGACTCCGGAGGAAGTTCTTGCGGGTGATGATGAGGCCGTCGTCCACAATGAAGCCTAAAGAAGACAGCGTGAATGACACTAGTAAAACAGGTTCGACATGGGTTAAGGTGCGTGGGAAGTGGGACGTAGCGGCAGCCTTTGGCAGGCCCTGTCCACAATTTGCAATATATTCTGCGTTTACAAAGGACTTCGAGAGGACACTGAGAGTAGCTGCGGATACCAATTTCGACCACAACAACGCCTACGCATCGATCGCGGCTGTGAAGGGAGGCTGTCAGGTTGAGGTGTCGGTCCAGACGTGAGCCTGCGTGGTCCTGTCGTTTTTCTGCGCTCTTTCCAGTAGTGAAACTGACAGAGAAACTCGAACCCAGGCCAAGCTGACTCAAGGTCCCTGTATTCAAACACAGGCCTGTGGTCACTCACTTCGGAGCGACCGGCGTTCGACGACGAGCAGCAGAGAGCATGCCGACGTAAATCAAGAGCCGCGTTTGGATGAGATGCGCTTCTTGCCACGGGTTGCCACCATGCACACACGCAGCGCTCTATAGGCTGCTAACAATAGACAGTGAGCCACACTCACGCATATGAATCCCAAATGGAGAGAATGATCGCATCCATCACGAGCGCTAAAAGGTCATGACGCTTGCTGAGGTAACTCCTTCACTTCTTGCCGTCGCTTCCTATGTAGCTTCCAGCACGGTCGTGTGGACAAAAGAAGAGAGAAAGCGCGTAAAGCAGGCTGTGAATCACTGTAACTCCACTCGTTTCTTCACGAATTTGAGTAAAATTTGCACCATTGATTCGTGAGGCAATAATCTCCGATACTACACTCATTCGACGATTACTTGAAAAAGTGGTTCATTAGCCTTTTCAAGCAACCTACTACTGGCTCTCTTTACCTTTGGCAGCTTGAGACGCCATCATGCGGAGCCTTTTCAAATTTTTTGAAGTTCTCTGAACGCCTAGAGCTGCGAGTTCAGTTCTCAGCTCCCCAGGTGTCATGCTCTCGAAGTTAGGCGCATCTGGAGTCTTTGTACTTGGTGCGACACTGATGCGTTGGCGCCGTTTCCTGGACTCGACGATGCCACCCTCGTGCCAGTATTCTTTGTCGGCTTTGTTGTATGGCCGCTTAGATCGCTCGCAGCTCGAGTCTTCCAGCCTTTTATACAGCCTCACAGCGTCTGCAGCAGAGCCCCACTTGTTCGAACGTGCATGGTACAAATGCATCAGTATGTCGTTATTCTTCTCAAGCCCCTGACTCGAAAACTTGCCAAGGCCGTCCGCTTCCATGTGTTTCTGTGCTGCGTGGTGCCACAAAATGTGCATGTATGGTGTGAACCTTTCTCGACCATACCCTTTTCTTGCTGAGCCACCGAGTCGCACGAACGTCTCACAAAAGGTTTTCAAGTGAGTGTCCAGATCTGAGCCTGCTTTTTCACTGCTCAAGGTCTCCAAAACTGACCGCAGCATTACCCACGGCAAAATGACGTCGTCACGAGTGTCGGCGTGCAAAAGGTTCTTCATTTTCTCGGGAAGCTGGCAAAGTAAAGTTTTCGATTCGTTTCCGGTCAGGGCTGTGAACGTACGGCCTTTGTGAGATGCATCTTTTAGGATGTGAAGCTGGACGCCGCACTGTGGCACAAGCTGAACGAACTGGTCTACATGACTGGTGGTTGTGACGCCAGTAAAGACACCTTCTTTCGAGTCCATATCTTCAAATTCTTGAGGAACATTGTCCAGCAGACGATCTAGTGCGCGTACTCGCATGTGCATTGTGTCCGGGAAGGTTAGCTTGGGCTCGATGCGGATGAGAGGTACGTACTGCACTCCAAACATGAGGTTTTCGGCATGCGTGCGGAGGTTGTCCTGTGTTCTCACTAACGCTGCCCCATTAAAGTAGGCCCCGCTGAGAGTGTCGTCTGACCATTCATGCTTGTTTGCTAAGCAAAATGGGCAGCCGAAGTTGGATGAGGCGCCTTTCATTCCAAATACCAACAACAAAAACTTGAGGTCTCCCCCGAGGCAAAGCGTAAGAGGAAAAAACCGCCCATCAACTTCCAGCCCACCTCTCTCGGCAACCTGACTTATTTCATTGAAGAGTGGACCACAGGTTTCACGAATAGCAAAGTATGGCTGTTCATTCTGGACCACAAGAAGTGTTCTGTGCAGGTTCGGATCCTGAAGCCCGTTTGACGTGTGTCTAATAAGTACAAATAAAATGGTTGTCCAAGACACCGTGCTGCTCACTCTGCACCCATCGCCTTCAATTTTTACCATTGTCTGTTCATGAATCAGTTCTGTCAGGGACTTCCCTTCACGCTTGCAGGTGTCGAGGATTGCGAAGCGGAGCTCTTCAGCGAACGATAGGTATGCTCCGGGAGCAGCGCCTGGAGTTCTCTGCATTTCAAGTCTGCTCTCAAGTGATTCTTGGACTTCCTGAATGAAACCCCATGACGGAACCGAAAAAAGTGCTGCCATTTCCTTCCAGAAGGTCTTGCTGACAAGGTGTTTGTCCAAGAGAACGGCAGTTTCTCTCGTGCGACACCGGTCCAGTTCCAGCAGTTTAGCTGTGTCCTTATATTTCGCAAGGAACGGCTTCTTTACGTTCAGGTAAACATCGGCGGGTCTTTCCGTGTTGTACTATATCCCGTGCCAACGATCCCGTTCGTCACGAAGGTAGAGGATAGATACATGAAGTCCGTAAGGCGATGGTGCGGCTTCAACGGCGCCTTCTGCCTCTTGCGCTAGAGACTTCAAATGCCGTTTGTCAGTTTTCGATGAGCCTTCACCCACGCTCACGAGAAGTCTTTGCTGTCTGGGCTGATTGGACGTAGTAGCCATTTCATGGCTTCCTGAAAATTGGGGCTGAGGTTCATCTTCGGTCACTTTAGTATAACGCGGAACATCTTCAGGTGGCTGAGCAAACGTGATGCCTTCAAGCTGGTCATTGTGGCTGTCACGGGTTTCTGGAAGGTCTGACTCCTGGGACGATACAAAAAATGGTGGCATGTTCGTAGCCAGCTTCACCTCATGTACCTTCTCATTGTACTGCGCCCTTTGTCGTCCTCGCAACGCATTTTTAGTCCGATGAATTCGTTTCAGCTGTGCGTCTAATGCAGCGTTCGCAGAGCTCGCATTGAGGAACTCGCGTATACTTCTGGCGGCTTCCGCGAGCATGGTGCACGGGTTTGCTGATGCATTTTGTGATTTGAATAACTGCAGCGCAGTCCTTGTGCTGAAAGTCACCGTCAGCGTTGATTCCGACAGGGTGAATCTCAAAAGGTCCCCCATTTTCTCCAGGAATTCGACAGGGGGATGTGCGCAACATTGAAAATAGGCGCTCCTCTCTGGTAGTGTCCAACAAATGATACAAGCAGCTGATTGTTGAGAAGCAGGCCAAGTGGCACCTAGTGACGTGCAGTCTGGTGAGACCTGCAAATAAAAACAAAAAAAATCATACCTATGGTCCAGCCATGCGTAATGTAACGCATGAAACTAACTTTTTTTTAACATTCATGGTAATAGCAGGGAGATTTTATATGCTCACGGTTCCGAGCACAATTACATCTGTCGACGTGACTCCCTGCCCGGAGTGACGCCTGTATAGGTTGGTTCTGTGAGGTAGTTCTAAGCACCAAGGAGCTCTGTGGCGGAATACTCCACTCAAATTGAAACCACACTCCATCCCGGATTCTTTTTCCCCCTGTGCTCCATAGCTATTAAGGACAGCCATGGCGGCGATGGCGGCGCTTAACTACGCCACCAAAAACGGCTGTTGTAGTGATGTAATTACAACTTTCGCTGTAAAGTCTGCAGACACGAAGGAACCGTTATCTATTGAGACGAACTTCAAGCAAAGGGCAACATACTTTGCCACGGCTGAAGTAATTTAACGTCAAGACTTATGGCACAGGTGTCTTTAAGAACCAAGCCTGTTTTGAGAAGTTTATTAGCATTAAAGGCCACGAGCTCACCGGGACGTAATAAAGATGGCTGCACTTTTACGTCAGAACCAAGGCGCGTGCCGCATAATCTTGTTAGAAAAAAAATGGCCAAGTCATCTGAAGTGCACAAGCATACCATACGCGTGCAATGCTCGTCTTTGGTCTCTTTCTGCGGCGTTGTTTCGAAGGCGTCGTTTGAATTGTTTTCTCTCACTGAACAAGAAATTGGAGCAATCTGGAGCTTCGCATACAATATTAGAACGCGATAACATAATCGGGCCCCGTGCGCATCGCATTCTCCATTGCTTGCCTGGATTCGGAACTCGGCACATGCCTCAGCTGTGCCGTAAAGTAACGAATGACTGTGCGCGTAACAATGGCTATTTCAAATTATCCTAAAATGCCTGCTGCAAGTATAGTTGTTAGGTGCCCACTACGCCATAATTCTTCCTTGTACGCATCAGCGAAGGGCCCACTACGCGCCTGTATGGCAACACGGTAACCTACAATGCTTCTCGCTTTGTGTATGCTTTTTCTTATGAAGATGAATAAATATATTGTCTGAGCGCTTCGTAATGGGTGGGCCTTCAAAACACCGCGTAGTTGCGCAATTCACATGTTTTCACGCCTGGCACGGTTTCGCGCTTCTGCCTCACAATAGTACATGCGCTGCCACGCAGACGGCGTGTGCAGTTCTCACTAGAACGGAAGATTTTTATTATTTATTTTATTTGCATATCTCTCAATTTTTCGATCACGGACAAGATGATTTTTCGCTAACACAACGTTCGCCTTCACTGATGCCGACACTAGAATTTCCGCGAAACAAGCTCTGTAGCGCTATCGCGTTAATATGAAATCTCATATGAATTTACTGCAGCGTTTTCTCTAGCAGAAAGTGCAAAAAATAACGGAACAAACGGTGACTTGCGTCTATTTAAATGGGGATCTTTTTAGACAAAACAGAGTGTTTCATAAAAAAATGCTATGGCGACAGGGCAGCCGTCTTCTTCACCGACAAATTCTACGTCAAAGCGGAAATATATTGTATCTGCTAAAGTTCCATTGCAATGACTAAATAACGTAGCTTGTTATTTATTTAATTTCCGTTGTCATATAATAATAACTTATGGAGCTTTACGTGCCCCTGTCACAATATGATTATGAGCCATGCTGTATTAGTCGTGTTTGCAAAAATGTTGACTAATAGGGATCTTTCAACGTGCACCTAAATCTAAGTTTGGCGCACAACGCACTCCTCACCCAAGAAGCACCACCTACGCAACGCTCTATACGGGGCGATGCGCTAAAGGCAAGCGCGCTTAAAAATGTATTATCCGCTAACCTGCCGTAAATACAGCGACTGAAAAATTCAGCAAACCTATGCAAAAATAGTAGTTTGTTTACCAGGCTGCTTGCTCTTCTATAGAAGGCGTCCTTTGATTTTGCAAAGCACCAGTGGTTCATATCATAGTGCAGCACATTGAAAGTACAGATGCAACGCTCATAGCTAACCGACGTCTAGCGATATTTCAATAAAGCCGATGAATTTCTTCACCGTTGACGAACCTGTTTTACATCATACTGAAAAACATTCCCCTCCTCATGAGTACACTCACCTATACTCTCAAACATGGTTGTCATTAAGAACATGCGACATTACTCATGGAAGGATTCGGCGACATCCGCTGTCAGCTAAGCGTCGGCTAACGGTGGCTGTCCGCAGCCATAGTAATTTAATAAGATAATGCAAGTGCACAATAATATGGCTCTTCCTCCTTGCATTAAATGACGCGCACTGGTCAACAATGAGAATTAGTGGATTTCACCGCCAACTGGTCACTCTTACATTGAAGCTGTTTATGCAGACCCGTCGTCATTATTGGCATAGTCGCGCTGCAGAAAGAACCAGGGTGGAGAAAAGGAAGTCTGACGAGAGGCAAAGAAGGTCGTGCGACGACGCCTACGCAATTCGAGCGATACAAAGTGTGGTCTGAAAGCACGTGATAAAGCTCACGGAAGGCGGGCAATTGCGTTTCGTCACGCCGAGCCGGCGACGCTACGCCAGGCGCAAAATGGTCTCCGCTACAGTCGAGCCGGCTCCAACGTGCCGGTGCGATCGCGTCTAATGGAGCGCATGAGCCGTAAAGCCATAGAGTAACAGAAAATGACAAGAGTGGACACACGAGCCTAAAAGCGGCGGAGCTACGCAGCTTCTCGCCAGCCGTTAGACGGCAGCACGTCACTCCCTGTTTCCAAGAGAACGCGCGTACTAGTTGTCTACTGCAGTACCTTTTCTGGTTCACGATACATCTACTTGTCTTTGTCAGACTATGTGGCTGCGGCAGTGGCTTCCGCTGGCTCGCAGTGCGGCTCTAAATCCGTCTTTATCGTCTACGATTGGACAGTTCGAAATCATCGATTGGTAGCTGTCATGACCATATATGGTCAGGATTGCCGGCATGGCAAGACGACGCGGCATGAGCGGCGACGCATACAAAATTGGCTCTACCTGCTCCGTGGAATTCGCTGGGATCGTCTGCCGGGAAGTCACTCTGCTTGGCGGCTGCTTGGTAAGAACGCCTTCATTAGGTTCTTTTTTCCCTTCATTACTTTGCAATGTATTTGTCGCTACAGCTTTAAGTTGACATTTGACGCACTTTGTGTTTTAGCGCCGAAAGCTTCCTTGTGCTTCACGCTTCGCGTATGATGCTCGTGAATTGCTTTGCATTAAGAAATAGCAACTTGAAATGCTGCGCAGCACGTTAGCAAAGAAATCGTTTCTTGGCGCCAAAAATGAGTCGCCGCTTGCGTCGTAAGGTTTTCTTTGTGCATACAATGCCGTTACACGCAGTTCTAATTCACTGCATGGGTGTGCAAATGTGTGAAAGAGTGCAGTTATGCTTAGAATCGTTATTTGTGGTATTCGCAGTTCGCTTGACGCCTATGTTAAAGCCGAATTAGAGAGAACTTGAGAAATGAGAACAGTGTTCGTTGGCCGTGGCTACGACGTAATATTCTCGTTAAATACTGCCTCAGTAGTTCATGCACCGAAGGTTGCTTTGTTTTCACTGCGGCAACTGCTTGGGACTGTTTTTCGCGAAAGGGCGCTGAGAAGTGCGTCGGAGACAATTTGTGCGAAGGCCAGAGAAAATACGGTAAACTTTTTTCTCTTTTTCCAGGTCATGCCGTCCGGAGTCAAGTAGTACGGCAGCTACTGCTGCGCTGCGTGGTGCAACAACAAGGATAGGGAGAGAGCGTGGTACTAAGTGGTTCAGGATTCCGCGAGACGACAGGTAGCCCTTTGCACATTTCCAAGATCTAATTTTGAAGTTGGCTGTCATTAGCTAACTATCAAAGTATGTCCGTATCTTTCGCACTATTTTGCCGTTCAGCCAGTTAGTGTTTGGATGGTCATACATATTCTTCATTCGCTTAAATCGAGTGGCCCGTTTTCACTCTGAAAAATCGTCCCCTTTTCACTCTGAAATCCCCTTTTCCTCTGTGATGCTAATGCTGGCTTCTGCACTTTTATTGTATTGTGGCAATTTTCTAAATATCGCCTATTTATTCCTACTGTGCAATTTCTCAACATGTGGCAGCTGTCTTGCATTGTGCAGTGCACCCATCTTTTGTATGTGCTTACTGAGAATTTGACTTGAAATAAAATGTTTCGTCTCTCCCACCGATTGTCATGTCTGCATAAACACTGACATTGTGTGCTCGCTGCTCTGGCGGTGTGGCTTACACGAAGCTACTTATGCATGTAACGCGTTAAGAGAGAGAAAAAAAAAAATATATATATATATATATATATATATATATATATATATATATATATATATATATATATATATATAACCTCCGAGACAATCACACGAACAGAAGTGGTCTCGGGGGCCGTGTAATTTTACCTATAGCTAAATAATGGCCTCTGAGATCGGCATTTTTAATTTTTTTTTTCGATTTCTGATCTCTGAGGCGGCTGTTAGGATTCCCCACTTCCGTTTGGTGCGCTGCGAACCCAAATCAGCCGCAGGGGCCTACGGGAGTGTCCTCTCTTAACCTTTTTTATAGTACTCTATGGTAAAGCGAAGAACGCCCGCGCCACCTGTCGGGAACCGACGAAACAACCCGCGAAGCAGGTTCCTGTACATGCGAGTCCGGCGCGGCCGGCGCGAAATGCAGCAGGGTCTATTCGGCGCCGAGCGACGCCCTAGCGCGCCAGGAGCCGTCGGCCGCGTCGGCGGTCAGCCGACGCCGGACTATAGAGGGCAGTTTTTTGCTGACGTAACGTCGCCGTGACGCGCGCGCGCGCTCGTCGACGTTGCGCTGGAGTATATCGGAGCCTTTAACGGCGATAAAGATGAGACCGGTGACCCATATTCTAAAAGAGCCTAGTCATTCCCTCATTCTTTGGCAAAGGCTCTTTTTAGACTTGAAAAACAGGGTGCCCGGCTTCACCGGAGAATTTGAAAGGGCAGCCAAACGTGTTTATTGATTAATGATTTTTTTACCGTGCGTATTGGCTCAGCCGATGACAGATACTGAAGGCGTTGTCGTTTGCTTAATTGCCAGCTCTTCGCAATGTTGATTTCGAGGTTACTCAGCCTGTCCTGTCTGGTTGCTTTGGTCCGTGCGTTTTTCGCGCTGTTCCCTGCTTCTCTGGCTGCACAGTAAGCGGGGATACTTATGTTTTCTAGTTGTGTTTGTACGACCACTGTGTCATATTTATCATTTGCCACGTGGGATAGCACGCGAGGTGGTCAGTCGGGCTTAATACACATTGATTACAGTAAAAATGTTTTTCGCACCCCAACGTACTTTTACAAACGAGTAGGAAACCCGATACCGTCGCAAATTACACATTATACCATCGTTGCGATGACGTAGACTGGCCGCATAGCACACCAAAGCAATCAAATTTGAGTTACCACCTAGCAGCAAGTAAGCTCAACAGTACCACTGTCCCATCACACATTTCTTCAAGAAATGGCCTGTAACAGGTCTGAAAGTGCAGATTATTTTGTGCGGCAGGACAAGCATATTAGTTACCGTTCAATCATGTTGAAAATGTTATCTGAGCGAACGAGGGCCTAACTTAAGTTGCAGAAACCCCAATGTTATTTTTGTTAAACCTGATTACGCTATTTCCCTCAAGTGTAAGCTTCGCCGCACGACATGTACCCGTCGCTATAGGAGAACGAAAGAAAGAAGGACATGTAAACCGGAAACCTGTGTTGTCGGCTACCCTATTTTGAGGGCAGGGACATGCACAGATCAAAAACAGTTGAAGGAATTGGTGAGGAGTGCCTACCGGCGAGAGTATTTGCGGTCTTCAATGGCGGCGGCGAAAAGGTAACTTGCCGCCAGCAGGGACCGAACCTGCGACCTTCGAATAACGCGTCCGATGCTCTACCACTGAGCTAAGGCGGCGGTCATCCTCCCGTTTACTTTATGGGGTATATAAGTGCATTTAAACCTAGGAGTGTTCGTCAGCGCCGATCGCAGCCGTGGCGGCTGCGATCGGCATAATTTGAACGGGAGGATGACCGTGGCCGTAGCTCAGTGGTAGAGCATCGGACGCGTTATTCGAAGGTCGCAGGTTCGGTCCCTGCCGGCGGCAAGATACCTTTTCGTCCACTTTACTTTCTTCACATTTATATCCCAATTATTATAAATAACATCCCCCATACTTCCCTTGGTATTATCGTCTGTAAGTTCTTATTAATTACGAGGTCGTTGTCACTGATGGAAGCGCACTCCTTTCGAGTGATGATTCTGGGCCTCTGAAGATGGGGTTGTATCAACATGCCAAATGTTATTTCGTTCCACTGCTGAACTACTTGAGAGTATATCATGATGGTCGTACGTCCAGGAAGCTCATTGTCGCAGAAGGTTGTACGCACCGGTACTGCTCCTCCTCCGCGAAGTCCCGGCGACTCGTCGATAATGATGAAAATGGTGCGGTCTGTCATAGAAGAGCTTATCGACGCAGTGTCTCTCGCACTGACCTCATGTAGTTATTTCTGATATAGTGTTTCCCTGCTTGGCATCGTGCGTGCCACCGGACACTTGATTCAGAAGAGTCCAAGAGCTCCATCAGCCTGATGCCGTAGAATCCCAAGATGACTTCTTGCACCGCAAAACTGTCGCTAAGGTGAAGTTTATGTCAGCCAAACCGGTCGACGTGTCAATGACCACTTAGAACATGCTCTTTTGATAAAAAACGAAACAAGGTCATAAATGCCATTAAAAGTGGAGCTTATCAGATAACTCCTAATGGTGAAAAATTTTACCGGCGAGTGTTTATCGGATTTTTTTCGGATTTATTAGAAAGCAGAGAGCCTAGTTATAACATAGAACACATCGAGGACGAACACAGTTTTTGTCCTCGGTATTCCATCCGAAATGCGCACCGAAAAAAAAAAAAGTCACATCCCATGAAGCTATGCCGCGCTTCTGCCGCGGTGTGATTGGATATGGCGACACTGGCGCATCGCCATATATCCAATCACACCGCGGCAGAAGCGCGGCATAGCTTCATGGGACGTAATGTTGCGTCGCCATATCCAATCACATCGCGGCAGAAGCGTGACTTCACGCCACTGAAGCATCCCCAAAATTTCGTCGCCATTCTGATCTCTATGGACGAAGTTACAATAATGCATTTATTTGCATGTATCGACGTTCACGACAGCATGAAAAGATTGCCTGCAAGTATAAAAGTGCCATTTCTGCAAAGCAGGGCATAGTTACAGACAACTCGCTAGATTCGTGGCTATGAAGCAAGGACATTTCGCAGATTAACTGCGACGCCGGCTGCCTCTGCGAACCGGCTCACTTCGCTTCCACTTTTGCTGTTCACAGCGAGGGTACCAATAAAAGCAATTGCACATGCGAACGCAAGACTTTTCTTTGCTTAAGAAAAAAGAAAGCACACACACACATGATAATTTTATTGGCAAAAACAAACGGCGTACGGCGACTTCGACTGTTAGAAAAGGGTGTCGGCAACGGTGTGCGCACACCTACATTTGCCGCTTTGAGGCGTCAGAGATGGTGCCCTGCTGTGATGTGCTCCTCGCTAGCAAACATTGGCGTAGCCGGGGAGGGGTGGTGTTTGAACTCCTTCTGAAAGTTTTAAGGCTTGTGTCTGCATTCACGCACACATACAAACGCTCGCACGAACATACATAAGGTATGAATAACCCCTCTCCCTCCCCCCTTTCCCGCCCTTCGCCGAGTGGAGCGGGCCGGCGGCGACGGCGGCGGGGACCGGTATGCGCGGAACAGACGGCGAAACGGTAGGCAAGCAGACGCGGAAGCGCGACAAAGCGCGGCCGCGCGCCGTTGCCATGGCAACGACGGAGAGATCTTCCACCGGCTGCTTTGCTGCTGGCTTGAGTTTCCTTTACTGAATTCTCGGCGGTCGCCACTTTCCTATGAAGAATGCTGTCTCACGCTGATAACGTGCATGCCATTCGTGATCTGGAAGTGCCAAGCGCGCGGCGATAATACAATCGAGAAGCATGCAAGATATCAGGACTAATTTTGTGAGGCGAAACCACACCCTTTCAACGCGTTCTTCATTGTATGCTGCTTTCCTGACCAGCATAGGTAATTTCATCGGGTTATATTAGCCGATGACACACGGCCTTTGTTGCCGCAACGCCACTTCACGCCGTTGAAAGAGCAATCACTAAGAGGAATGTTCAGGCATGGACAGGTGCATGTTGTATTTACTGCTGAGTTGTTCGGAACAGCTACCCTTGTCAGCAGCAATGTACAGCAGAGTGAATGAAAACAGACCGAAAGAAGACTTCAAAACTAACAAGCGCTTTTCGCATTACAGATTCAATGAGCCAAGTACTCCGTGCTCACTTTATTGTCTTTCGCACTGGGTCGCGAAACCCAATACAGTGAAACCTCTGTGATACGAAACTCACGGGACCACCAAAAATATTCGTATCATCCAAAATTCGTATCACCAGAAAGCATGAAAAATTATAATGCGACAAAAAAAGGCAAAAAAAAGCTGGTGTACATTTTTCATTTATTGTTTTTCAGGACCGCAGCAACGTCAGGAAGAACCCTGAATGATTGTCAGTTAAGTTTTTAGGTGTCGGCAATCATACCAGCACTCGTAAATATACGGCCCGTAAGAGCGTCTTTAATGAACCAGGTGCGTTGTGACCCGCGACAGCAGTAGCCCCGTCCGAATTCTAGCATGCTTTTTCGCATGACACAGGAGTACTGCGGCGAGAGTGACGGAAGAAGTGCTTTGACGGGATAGATCAAGGCCACAAAATTTCAGAACCGTGGTCCTATGTTATGCTTTCATGATCGCGAAGGTGTTGGGGATGTTTTTGGGAGATTTACGGCCGTGCCTGCACAAGTGCGACCTCAACAGTCGCGCATGTTGACGTTGTGAGGCCTGACTCCTTTGCCAAGACCGTCCTCGCCTTCTTTCGGGCCTGGTCCTCCTTTCATAGGATTTCTGGTGCACGAGGCAGGCACGTGTTCAAACAGGACAACGACAGGAGCCCACGTCGATGCGTTAGAAAAAAAAAAGCAGGGCGCCAATGCCCCCTGTAATGGAAACGCTAACGCACACGGAGGCACATTAGAGCCTCAAATATTGGCGCACACAATCTCGGAAGCCGTGACGCGTCTCTGAAGGGTTATTCTGACCGCAAGAGAAGTATTTTTCTTACAACGTCATTCTGACGATTTGGCGGTGCCCGCGCTTGCGTTCCCGCGCTCGCACGTGCTTGGTGCGTGTCACGAGGCTATTTAATCAATACGCTCTCGTGTAGGTTCGGTAAACATTCAACCGATGACATAACCGCTATCAAGAAACGAGGCGAGACCATTTGTGGACACACGAAACCAAACACTCAATATATTTACACAGCATAAATAAAGATAGCGAGCGAGAGAGAAAAGTACAGAAAATGCAAGCGGAAAAGAAGTTACCAAGAGTAGGAAAATGTTAACAGACGCGAACAGTTCACAGAAGCTAAGTACAAGAGAAAAAGACAGTGTCACCGTTCATCGTGACGCGGAGCTTGTAGCGGAGACGGGGAAGGCAAGGCACAGACGCACTCGCACAGACGGCGACGGCTATAGATGCAGTAGACGCTCACTCGGGTGGACAGAAGCGTAGGGCGAGTCGAGGTCAACGGCCAGACGCCCTGTTATGCCAGGGCTCCCAACCCAAACTTCCTTGCTTCGACAAGGCATTCAAGCTGGTAAAACGTCTGACGCAACCAGCGTCAACACCCGCTGATGCAACGAGGCGGGAGTCTTACGCAATCCCCGGTAACTCCGGCGATGCGTCTGACGCAACCAGCGTCAACACCAGCTGATGCAACGAGGCGGGAGCCTTACGCAATCCCCAGCAACTCCGGCGCTGCGTCTGACGCAACCGAAGGAAATCTCTCCCGCAACGTGCGGCAAGCCCTCTCATCCGCGGATCCGGTTCGAGCCAGCGACCAACGGCGGTTCCTGATTGGAGGCTTCGCGCTCCTGGCTGATGCAAGCGATCGCCCAGGGCTATAAAAGAACCAAGCTGCGCGGAGACAGAGACACAGCGAGACAGCGAACGAAGAAGTCCCGGGTCGTCGTCGCACCGCTGTGCGAGCCCAATAAGCTGTCGGCCCCAGCGCCGAATATGTAACGCCTCTGTATATATGTATATAAATGTGCCTTACTCACCGTCGCCTTGATCGCTCCGTCTATCAGCTCTGCGCAGAAGCAGTCGCAAGCTGAGACACCCGTTTCTCAACAGCCCCTTCGGCGTTCGCCAGACGGGGTTTGAAGCGGGAGAGGCCGCGGTCTTGACTGGCCAACGCCAGACGATGAGAAGCGTGTGTCTGGCCAACGCCAGACGACTGAAGAAGCTGGGTACGCGCCCAGGTGGGATCCCGCAGCGGCCTCGACGCAGGAACTCTGCCGGCCGCCACTCCCGCACCCTGGTCGCCTTCTTCACTCGGTCACGTCCCGGCCACGTCTCTTCGCTTGGCCGTTCTACAACCGTGGCTTTTCTTCCAGAACACCGTGGCGGCTCTTCATTGGGCTAAAAATTGTTCACGCTCACACGCGCTACGGCCGCGAGTCATCGTCGTCGTCTTCATCGGTTTGTGTTTGCGTCGCGCCCTTTTCAAACGCGCACTTGCACATCACAGTGCGTCTTCCGTGACAGCGCGGCCACAGCACCTCTTCGTACCTGGGCGGTAGGGTACATTCGTATCAAACGTCGCGGGGTAAAAATTGCTTCGCAACAACCATACTCCATTACATTGCAGGCCAACGGGCCTTGGCCGGGAACAAAGAAAAATTCGTATCACCCCAAAATTCGTATGAGCTGCGATCGTATCACCGTGGTTTTACTGTAATGGTTCATCAAGCTATATGAACAGATCAAGCTAGCCTTGCTTGCTCGTGTCGGGTCCTTATCTATCTATCTATCTATCTATCTCTCTCTCTCTCTCTCTCTCTCTCTCTATATATATATATATATATATATATTGTTACGAGGTGGCCCTGCGAGAGAAAGGCGAGAGAAGCGGTAAGAGAATGAAGACACTGCTCCTGCGATCACCACGGTCTTTTGTGTCTCTGTGCTAGTTAAACAGCCCCTTTAAACCTCGCGTGTGCGCGTAATATATATATATATATATATATATATATATATATACACATATATATGTGTGTGTGTGTGTGTAAGCGCCTGGTCCTGTCTTTCTTTCTGTGTCCTCGTTAGTTTACGCGCTGTTTCGAACCCATGAATCCTTACCAACAAGCTCAAGCCCATACCCTTTTAAAGCCTTTTGTCTACTTCGACAAGCTCCTATACAAACAGCTGCAAGGACGGACCGTTTCCGATTGCGTTTGACATCCATGCCTTTCAGGGCTAGTATAGTTGTTCATCCTGAAGGACATGGTGCGATTTGTTTGATTTGCAGCGTCTCAAAAATGGAGCGTTTCCCGTCTGTCTTTCTATATCCTATATGCCTAAGGCATTTAAAAGTTTGATCGAGCGCCTAAAACATTTCTTCGACAACCAAATTTTCCTGTTTTATTGCAAGCAAATAATCACGTTGTTGGACCGTTTTGATCTCCGGCAGTGTTGAGGCAGCTGAACGAGGAGTCGGCTTCGGCGTAGACCTGGCGGTAGCAGCTCCGTCGTTTTGGTCGCACTAGCCAGCACCTCCACCGGAATACTGTTAATGTTGAGGTTTAAGCGTGGTTATTTATAGGGGAGATTGATCGTCGCGTAATGATGGCGTCGGTAGACTGCGCCAACTCACGTCTTCTTCCTCTCATCCTTGTCCGGCTTATACCTGTTGTAATATATATATATATATATATATATATATATGGTGGGGTGAAATTCAATGGATCCGGTGGAAAATGCGGTAGAAAAACAGGTCGACAAGCGTGCGAAACACAATTTTTACTAACGTTTCGGCAGGAGGGCCTGCCTTCGTCAGAGTGAATGGTTACAGATGCCACGCAGGGCACATGTATCATTCCTAAGCGTGCACATGTAATTTTCCTAAGTATGCTCTATACATGTGCCCTGCATGGCATCTGTAACCATTCACTCTGACGAAGGCAGGCCCTCCTGCCGAAACGTTAGTAAAACTTGTGTTTCGCACGCTTGTCGACCTGTTTTTCTACCGTATATATATATATATATATATATATATATATATATATATATATATATATATATATATATATATATATAGTTGAAGAAATGAAGGAGCACACTTACGAAAATTGCATATTTTTACTCATTTACGTTTCGGCCGTGGCATGGCCTTCGTCAGAATGAGACGAAGGCCGTGCCATTCGTCATTCTGACGAAGGCCGTGCCACGGCCGAAACGTAAATGAGTAAAAATATGCAATTTTCCTAAGTGTGCTCCTTCATTTCTTCAACTACACGTGCACCGGACCTTCAGAAGTTTCTTTTGAATTACAATATATATATATATATATATATATATATATATATATATATATATATATATAGCGAAAGAAGAAGACGAAGACGGTTGTTGTTGGTGCTCGCGCTTGCTCGGCTTGGACCGCTGATCGCTTCAGCTGCTGCAATCTTCTAATAAACGCGTTACTGCCTCAACGTTAAACGCATACCATCAAGTGGTGGAGGTGCTGGGTATCGATCCCCGTACCTCTCGCCATCGTGTGGGCAATCAAGAAATTTCGACCTTACGTATATGGCCGCCCATTTGATGTTGTGACTGATCACCACGCCCTCTGCTGGTTATCGTCACTCAAAGACCCATCTGGTCGTCTAGCTCGTTGGGCGTTACGTCTCCAAGACTACGACATCCGTGTCGTCTACAGGTCAGGCCGCCGACATTCAGATGCCGACGCTCTTTCCCGCTCTCCTCTTCCCCATGAATACGGAACTGCGTCTGTTTCCAGCTACGATTCTGCGTCACTTACATACGCTGACATGCCATCTGAGCAGCGCCAGGACCCTTGGATAGTCTCTATCATGGAGTTCCTGTCTCGGCCATCTCCACCTACCGCCACTCGTTCGCTGCGACGCACAGCTCGACATTTCACCGTACGCGACGGGCTCCTGTACCGCCGCAACTACCTATCTGAGGGCCGCAAATGGCTGCTGGTGATTCCTCGCCAGCTACGGGCCGATATCTGCGCCTCCTTTCACGCGGATCCCCAGTGCGGCCACGCCGGCGTAATAAAAACGTATGCACGCCTCCGGCTGCGGTACTACTGGCGTGGAATGTACCGCTTTGTCCGACAGTACGTACGCTCGTGCTCCAAGTGTCAACGCCGGAAGAGCCCAGCGCACACAGTCACTGGACCACTACAGCCGTTGCCTTGTCCCTCCCGGCCCTTTGATCGCATCGGCATAGACCTGTATGGCCCCCTTCCCTACACACCTGACGGGAACCGCTGGGTGATTGTCGCTATTGATCACCTGACACGCTATGCTGAAACTGCAGCGCTGCCAGAGGCCACATCACGTGAAGTCGGCTTATTCATTCTTCCAAAACTCGTTCTTCGCCACGGCGCACCTCGCGAGCTACTCAGCGACCGCGGACGTACGTTCCTTTCTGAAGCCGTGCAAGCCCTCCTTCGTGAATGCAACGTTGTGCATCGGACAACCAGCGCGTACCATCCCCAAACCAACGGAATGACTGAGCGCTTTAACAGCACACTGGGTGACATGCTGTCCATGTACGTGTCCGCTGACCACACCAACAGGGTCCGCATACTACCCTTTGTTACGTACGCCTACAATAGCGCCACTCAGTCTACGACAGGATTCTCTCCATTCTTCCTTCTTTACGGCCGTGAACCTTCCTCGTTTATGGATACCATTCTTCTGTACCGCCCGGACGCTTCAGAATCCACGACTTTATCTGAAGTCGCCAATTATGCCGAGGAATGCAGACAACTCGCGCGTTCTTTAACCGCCCAAGACCAAGCGCGCCAGAAGGACCGTCACGACGTAAACCTGCCTACTCCGTCATATTCGCCTGGAACGTTGGTGTGGCTTCGCGTTCCCTCCTCTGCTCCTGGCCTTTCCACAAAGCTACTGCCTAAGTACGAAGGCCCCTACCGCGTCCTACGTCAAACATCCCCAGTCAACTATATTATTGAGCCTGTTCAATCATCTACGGACCGCCGTCGTCGCGGCCGCGAGACTGTTCACGTCGATCGACTGAAGCCGCACTCTGACCCACCAGTTGTACCTGTTCCTTAGGTCGCCAGGATGGCTCCTTTTCCGCGGGGGAGTGATATATATATATATATATATATAATGTGACGTGATTTATTGACGCGTCTTCAGGTAATGTCAGCAGGCGTCTAGAGTAGGGCGTTGGAGAGCGGCGGGCGTCAAGCAGCCAAAATCCGGGCAAGCGCGAGCTGGAGTCTCCTGCTACTGTTGACACTGCGGCTTGCTTGCTTGCTAGCTTGCTCGTGTGTTTCTTCGTCGTCCTCTCTTCACTACATTGGCCCCCGGGGAATAGCGGAGCCATCCTGGCGACTTAAGGCGTTGACAAGATAGCGGGGTCATAATATGGCTTGATGCGAGACACGTGGACGATTTCTCGGCCGCGACGGCGCAAGTCGTCAGATGGTGTCAGGGGCTCGACCTCGTAATTGACGGGAGAAGTCTGAGCAAGAATGCGGTAGGGGCCGTGGTATCGGGCTAGTAACTTGGAGGAAAGTCCAGGAGTGTTCGGCGGTACCCAAAGCCAGACGAGAGCACCTTTCTTGAAAGCAGCAAGAGGTCCGTCGTCGTCGCGCCTAAGCTTCTGGCGACCTTGGTCTTCTGTCGTGAATGAACGGGCCAACTGTCGGCAATCTTCTGCGTACCTGGCAAAGTCGGAAATTGGGCTGTACTCACATGCGTCAGGTGTGTAAGGAAGCATGGTGTCCAGCATGCATGATGGCTCTCGTCCGTATAAAAGAAAGAACGGTGAGAATCCTGTGGTGGCTTGCGTAGCAGTGTTGTACGCGTATGTCACGAAAGGAAGAACGGTGTCCCAGTTGGTCTGGTCGGATGCGGTGTACATCGTCAGCATATCACCGAGAGTGCGATTAAATCTTTCGGTTAGGCCATTGGTTTGTGGATGATATGCGGTCGTCATGCGGTGAACGATATTGCACTGAACGAGCAATGCTTCAATAGCTTCGGAGAGGAAAACACGTCCTCTGTCGCTCAAAAGTTCGCGCGGGGCGCCGTGGCGCAAGACGAAGTTGCGTAGAATGAAAAACGCAACTTCTCTGGCTGTTGCTGTGGCCAAAGCTGCAGTCTCTGCGTAACGCGTGAGGTGGTCTACGCCGACAATAATCCATCTGTTCCCAGAAGTGGTCGAGGGCAGCGGGCCGTATAAATCAATACCAACGCGGTCAAAGGGACGCGCCGGGCACGGGAGAGGCTGAAGTGTACCGGCTGGTCGTTGGGGTGGAGCCTTTCATCGCTGACAGGCGGTACAAGTGCGGACATACTTGCAAACAAATGAATAGAGTCCGCGCCAATAGTATCGCTGACGCAGGCGGTTGTAGGTCTTGACAACGCCGGCGTGAGCGCTTTGCGGGTCGGTGTGAAAAGCAGCGCACATTTCCATGCGCATGTGTCGAGGTATCACAAGGAGCCACCTCCGACCATCAGACGCGTAATTACGCCGATAGAGGAGACCATCTCGAATAGCGAAATGGGGCGCTTGGCGACGAAGAGTTCTTGAAGCGGGGTAAGCCGATGGATCAGCCAGAAAGTCGAGCATGTGGCAAACCCACGCATCCTTGCGTTGCTCCAACGACATGTCTGTGACGTCGATTGGCGACAAGGAAGCTGATGGAGAAGCGGTGTCGGACGCTAGCGGTGAGCGGGAGAGCGCATCAGCATCAGAGTGCTTGCGGCCCGATCGGTGCACAACACGAATGTCATACTCTTGCAGCCGAAGCGCCCAACGACCGAGGCGTCCCGACGGATCTTTCAGTGATGAGAGCCAACATAGAGCATGGTGGTCCGTGACGACGTCGAAAGGGCGGCCATAGAGGTACGGGCGAAACTTAGCCAAAGCCCAAATTATGGCAAGGCATTCCTTCTCAGTAACCGAATAATTGCACTCCGCTTTCTTGAGAGTTCGACTCGCGTAAGCGACGACGTATTCTTCGTATCCCGGTTTGTTTTGAGCCAGTACTGCACCAAGGCCGACGCCGCTGGCGTCAGTATGGATTTCCGTTGGCGCATCAGGGTCAAAGTGCCGAAGTATTGGAGGCGATGTCAGTAAGCGCCGTAGCGTTTCGAAAGATGTGTCGCACTCTCTTGACCAAGCAGACAGGCCATTAGAAGTTGTCAAAAGATTGGTAAGAGGGGCGATGATGGAAGCAAAGTCGCGGACAAATCGGCGAAAATAGGAACACAGCCCAATGAAACTTCGAAGCGTCTTCATGCAAGTGGGCTTGGGGTACTCGGCAACGGCCCGGAGTTTCGCTGGGTCCGGAAGAACGCCTTCCTTGCAGACGACGTGACCCAGTATCGTCAACTGGCGCGCCGCAAAATGACACTTTTTGATGTTGAGTTGAAGACCAGCTGAGGCGAGGCACGTCAAAATCTCACGTAGGCGCACAAGGTGAGTAGGGAAATCCCTAGAAAAGACCACGATGTCGTCGAGGTAGCAAAGGCAGGTGTTCCACTTGTAGCCGCGAAGGATGTTGTCCATCATTCGTTCGAAGGTAGCTGGGGCATTGCACAATCCGAACGGCATGACGTTAAACTCGTAGAGTCCATCAGGAGTGACGAAAGCAGTCTTCGCACGATCGGTGACATCCATCGGTACTTGCCAATAACCGGAGCGTAAATCTAAAGACGAGAAATATTCTGCCCCTTGTAAGCAATCGAGGGCGTCATCGATGCGTGGCAACGGGTACACATCCTTTCGAGTAATCTTATTGAGGCGGCGATAGTCAACGCAGAACCTTATTCATCCATCCTTCTTGCGCACAAGTACGACAGGAGAGGACCAGGGGCTCTGGGACGGCTGTATCACTGCGCGTTTAAGCATGTCGTCGACTTGTTCGTTGATGATTTGCCGTTCTGCCGCGGAAACTCGATAGGGTCGTTGGCGTAAGGGAGTGTCACGAGGCTATTTATTCGATACGCTCTCGTGTAGGTTCGGTAAACACTGAACTGATGACATAACCGTCATCAAGAAAGGAGGCGAGACCATTTGTGCACACCAGAAACCAAACACTCAATGTATTTACACAGCAGAAATATGAATAGCGAAGGAGAGAGAAAAGTACAGAAAATGCAAGCGGAAAAGAAGTTAACAAGAGGAGGAAAATGTTAACAGACGCGAACAGTTCACAGAAGATAAGTACAAGAGAAAAAGGCAGTGTCACCGTTCATCGAGACACGGAGCTTGTAGCGGAGACGGGGAAGGCAAGGCACAGCCGAACTCACGCAGACGCCAACGGCTAGAGGTGCGGTAGACGCTCACTCGGGTGGACAGAAGCGTGGGGCGAGTCGAGGTCAACGGCCGGACGCCCCTTCGGCGTTCGCCAGCCGCAGACTGGGTTTGAAGCGGGAGACGCCGGTCTTGACTGGCCAACGCCAGACGATGTGCAGCGTGTGTCTGGCCAACGCCAGACGATTGAAGAAGCTGGGTACGCGCCCAGGTGGGAGCCCGCAGCGGCCTCGACGCAGGAACTCTGCCGGCCGCCACTCCCGCGCCCTGGTCGCCTTCCTCACTTGGTCACGTCCCGGCCACGTCTCCTCGCTTTGCCGTTGTACACCCGTGGCTTTTCTTCCAGAACACCGTGGCGGCTCTCCACTGGACGAAAAATCATTCACGCTCACACGTGCTACGGTCGCGAGTCATCGTCGTCGTCTTGATCGGTTTGTGTTTGCGTCGCGCCCTTTTCAAACGCGCACTTGCACATCACAGGGAGCATGTGAACCGGTGTCGATGTGGTGTGCGACGCTCGTCGTGCGGCCCAAGGTTGGCTGGACACAATCGAAGGACGAGCGGAAGTCTTGCAAAAGGGCGAGCAGTTGGCTGCGATGCGATGGCGGTAGATCGTCGGCGATTGAAGGGCGGAAATTATCTGGGGCTGAAGAGTTGGGAACAGGGGACGTCATGGCGTTCATCTGAAGGTGGTGTTGGTCCTCAGAGAAGTCCAGTGAACGCAAGAGGTCGACGTCTTGTACGTGGCCCAAAGATTCCCCGCGAAGCAAGGTAACGGAGGACGTCAGCGAGTTGGCAACAAGCATTATCGTAGCGCCAGCATTAATCGATAGTACTGCAAAGGGCAGTCGTAAGCCGCGACGACGTAGAAATACGTCCGACGGGGCAAAGAGTGCTGTTCCGTTTGGTGCCGTCGTACAGGTCAGTGCTACAACGGTCCACGTGTTTGGGGGTATATCTGTGTCCTCAGCGACGACTAGTTTGTGGGGAGGGTCGGACGAAAGAGAGGTCTGCAGCGGCATAAGAGCTACTTCTGCACGAGAACAGTCTATGATGGCGCTATGACTCGATAGGAAGTCCCAACCGAGAATAATGTCGTGGGAACAGGACGGTAGCACAAAGAACTCGATCACGTAAAGTGCACCTTGTATGGTGACTCGCACAGTGCAGACAGCTGACGGCGCAATGCACTGTGAGCTGGCAGTACGGAGCATTAGTCCTGATAGCGACGTCGTCAACTTCTTTATCTTGCGGCACAGTGTCTCAGAGATGACGGAAACGGCGGCCCCTGTGTCAATAAGCGCAACGGCGGCGGTTCCTTCGACATCGACGTCTATAACATTTGGCGGAGAAACACATGGAGGCCTTGGGCAGTTCGACTTGCATGCAGCTCTTGCCTCCGGAACTGCAGCAATCAGTTTCCCTCCTCTGTAGCTGAGCGACGACGCATGGGTGACAGAGAGCGTCGTCGAGGAGATGGTGATCGACGATTGGAGAAGGATTGTCGATTATCAGCGGCGTACCTGGGTGGTGTGCGTGACGACGAGGGATCAGGTGTGGCCACGGTGTCGAAGAAAGAAGATGGGCAACGGCGGCAGTGACGAGCGACGTGTCCAGCGACACCGCAGGCGAAGCAGATGGGCCTGTTGTCCGGCGTTCGCCACACGTCTTGACGGCGGAAAAACGAAGGCGAGGGCCCCGCGTAGTGAAGCGGCGAAGAAGTCGTGGTCAGCGGCGAGGCAGGGGTCGGCATCGCAGGGGTTGGCATTGCAGGGGTTGGCATCGCAGGTCGGGTATACGGCATAGGCTGCTGAGGGGACCGAGCAGCGACAGCTGCGTAAGTGAGCGGCGCAGTGACGAGTGGCTGTTGGGGTATAGAAGGTGGTAGGTGCTCAGCAATTTGGGTCCGAATGACGTGTTGAAGGTCAGGGGCCAAAGTCTGCACTGGCTCGTTCGTGAGAGGTAGTAGTAAAAGCTGACGCGCTACCTCTTCGCGGATAAACTCCTTGATGGTGGATAGAAGCGGCTGCTGATCGGCAGGGCGAGCAATAACGTGCAAGCTCGATAGCGTCTCGGTCGTCGTGAGGGCTTGGCGCGCGATCGAGCGCTGCCGACGCAACTCGTCAAAGCTCTGACACAAGGAGACGAGTGCAGCGACTGTGGTGGGATTCCTTGCGAGGAGCATCTGAAAAGCGTCGTCCTCGATGCCCTTCAGGATGTGCTTGATCTTATCCTCTTCGGTCATGGTAGAGTTCACGCGGTTGCAGAGGTTCAGCACATCCTCAATGTAGCCCGTGAAGTTCTCACCGGGTTGCTGCGCGCGTTGACGCAAGCGTTGCTCTGCCCGAAGCTTGCGAGCCGATGGCCGACCGAAAACGTCCGCAATGGAAGTCTTAAAGACGGACCAAGTGGTGATGTCGCTCTCGTGGTTGTTATACCACAGCTGGGCGATGTCCGCAAGGTAGAACTGGACGTAACCAAGCTTCATTTGGTCGTCCCATTTGTTGCTGGCGCTCACACGTTCGTATTTCGAGAGCCATTCTTCCACGTCCGAGTCTCCTGAGCCGGTAAAGATGGGTGGATCTCGCTGGCGGTACACGGCGCCGCAGGTGACGTGGACTGCCGAAGGTCTCGACTGGAGAGGGGTCTCCTCGGCCATGGTGGCGATGTGGTCACGAACCGGGGGGAGTTTCCGGGAGCGAAGGTCCAGGTTGGTACTGGGAATCCACGTACCTCCACCAAATGTGACGTTATTTATTGACGCGTCTTCAGGTAATGTCAGCAGGCGTCTAGAGTAGGGCGTCGGAGAGCGGCGGGCGTCAAGCAGCCAAAATCCGAGCAAGCGCGAGCTGGAGTCTCCTGCTACTGTTGACACTGCTTGCTTGCTTGCTAGCTTGCTCGTGTGTTTCTTCGTCGTCCTCTCTTCACTACAATATATATATATATATATATATATATATATATATATATATATATTGTAAGGAACGAGACAGAGACAGCACCCGTTCCTGGGCCAGCTGTGCTATACACTGAACCTCCTCTTCCTCTGCCTCGATCTAACTGCCCGCGCGCCCGAACGTCGGAGTCTTTGTCATCACACTCGGCCATGACTGCGAGCGCGCGGAGCTGCCGGCAGTGTCTCTGGTGGGCGACCCTGGCTGCATCGCAGTGGTCGATCTCGGCCACGCTGCGACGTCATCTGACCCGTAAAACATGCTTCTGGCTGCCGGCTTTGGCTTTGTTGCAGAGGTAATGGTGGACGCAGCATGCCCGGAAGAGGATGCCGGAATAACATCCGAGGAGGCCCCATGGGAGGCACTTGGGCTGGCTTCCTTTCGGTTACATCCACATGATTGTCAGCATCGGAAAGACGGTTCGGACATTCGTTTCGAACATTCAGTGGCTTTGGGAGAACTGAAAAATGCTTTTCTTCAGCCAAATTCTGCACGTTAGCAACGGCGCGCTCACTCTCTTTCTTTTCATCGATGCCCAACGGCTCTGGAGGTGGTATAGGTGGCTCTTCCGGCGCTGTTCTTCTGGGTTCCCCTGCTACATTTTCTGGCTCGCTTAGCACAAGGTGGGCATCTGCGCACGCGGCCAATTTTTGCTCTTGAAGTCGGGGATGTGGCTCCGACGAGTCTGAAGAGACGTTGCTGATGGCCATGCACTCGTCCGCCCTCTGAATCGGTAGCGTGTGAAGCACTAGAGGAGCCGGCACGTCCAAGTCCCGAAGGAAAGATGAGCTTGGGGACGCGTTACCAACTGCTGTGGAGAGAATGTTGTCTCGACTTATCGTGGTGGTAAGCTGCACTGCGCAGTAGCAGCCTCGAGGTGGTGCCCCTTCAGAGCTCCATCCTCGGTAACGGTGAGGTTGGACTGAGAGGTGGCAGCGTGGTGGTAGTCAATCGGTACAAAGGCAGCTATGAGCCTGGTGCTCCACTCGGCCCAGGATTGCAGCCGCACGCCTTCGTACCTGTGCCACGCCGCGGCACCGTTTCGAAGGCGGTCTATGGCCACGCACCACTTTTGCTGATCCGTCCAGCACTCGCGAGCTCCGATTGCGTTTACGGTCGCCACCCAGTCGACGGCGTCGTTCGAAGTTCGGGCGCGCGGGCAGTTAGATCGAAGCAGAGGAAGAGGAGGTTCAGAGTATAGAACAGCTGGCCCAGGATTTTATTAAAAAAATTAGGAATACCACTAAATACTCTAAATATCCTCTCCTTTGGGGCTGCTTCATTGGAATTCAGTAAAAACAACGTCTGCGGGGCCCTCTGCGAAATCCTGATTGACACAACGAGATTACCTTGCTAATCCATTGTTTATGAATTTATTGTTTCACATCCCCCCCTCCCCCAGAACAAAATCTTATTTATTTCTTTATTTCCTTTTCTCGTATCACGAGAATCGCCTTATTCTACTTGAAAAAAAAGCCACTTTTCCCTTTCCCTGATTTTTTATTTTTATTTTTTTAACCCAATGTTCCAATTGACTGCAACCGCCGGCTTCTTGGCCAATCCCCCATTGTGGGTGTGAGCGAAATGCAAGGAACAAGAAAGCAAGCAAACGGGTGCTGTCTCTGTCTCGTTCCTTACAATGGCGCAGCCTACGACGCGAATCGAACCTTGAAGATGAAGCCACCTGCCCTCGAGGGTCGTCGGCAGCACGGGTCTCTCCATCCAAGGAACGCCGTCCACGCTTCCTCGATCATGAACTCCACGACTCGACCGCTGCTGCCGCCACGCATCGAATCATCCGCGGACGGCGTCCATGCCTCTTCGGTGGTTCCAGCGTACGACCTGCCAGGAACCATGCTACCACCTTCGTCTGAGAATCCGCATGGGTTCCAGTCGTCTGCAAACTTCGCATACGCTTCTCGTGACATGCACCCCGTGCCCAGGACTGCTCCAACGCGTGAGCATCCAAGGGACGCCGTTCAGGCTTCCTTGGACGTGCTGCTACCACCGCATACTTCGCGGACGTGAGTCCTCGCTCCTTCTGCGCCTCATCCGACAGCGCCGTGGAGCTGTTGCGTTCCATCGCGCAACTGCGCGACGAGATTAACGCCCCGATAGCGCGGTGCTCCGAGCTGTATCCGGCCGCTATGCCTTCATTATGCACAATGAAGGCCCTTTCAGCTGCAGCTGCCTCACAAGACCTTGAAGCAAGCTCAGTCCAGAGCCGTAGAGATCTCCGGTGTGCCCTCACGAAGCTCACATACCAACTGCGCTGCTTGGCGTCGGCATACGCCGGATTTTCGGCTGCCGCCACACCATCGCCGACTGTTCGCTAATTACCGGAGTTCCACGGTTTCCAGAACGACGCCACTGTCATCACACTACACACACGCACGCACGCACGCGCACACACACACACACACACACACACACACACACACACACACACACACACACACACACACACACACACACATTATATATATATATATATATATATATATATATATATATATATATATATATATATATATAGTGCCTTGCATGGAAATTTTATCGGGCATTATCTGTGTTAGCAGCCCAGAATGGCGCCCCGGCAGTCGCTTATATTGTTGACGCGCTTCGCAGCAGGTGGCTTAAGTGCGCACATTGCTTTACATGTTCGTCCACCTGAAGGGTTCTTGTAGCTCATGGAGCATGGATCATTGGCCGATGTGCCCTCCTTCTGAGTCATCACGAACGGCTTATAGTATTGCTGTACGAAAACATTTCGGAACGGCGAGGAGGTGTCGTTTTTCCGAGAAGTCCTTGTGCCATTCATGATGGTAAAGTATGTACGTGATTGCGTATTGTAAATATCGGGTTTGCATCTGCACTCCTTATACAGGCAATGACTGGCGCTAAGCGTTTGTCCTCTTGTTGGGCTTCGAGCATAAGTACCCGGGCGAAATATATGTGGGGTCATTCCACGCCAAACGTCCCAGACATTGCGCTCGACCCTCTCCAATTGTATTGTAAAAAATTGTGGACGTTCATATCAGTGCACTATTTGCCCTCGGAAAGTATTTTTTGGAAAAAAAAAATTTTCTTCTCTGTTACAGTGATTTCAATTTTGCCGTAGAGGGTGAAACATAGGTTGCGAAAAAATACTCTAAAAAATACAATACTTTACGGAACGCCTTAAATATCTACTGTTTACTTGAAAAGGAATGGTACTACCTTATTATTGCCCATTGGCGACCACTACTTTTTCTCAAGATGTGCTTTGTGGTGAAGCAATGCTGCAATTCTGCGCCCACTTTGATTATTTTTTTTAAATTCTACGAATATTATAGACATAACAGGACTATATCACATGGCTGGATAGTTGGCAGTAAGCGTGTCAAAAAAGTATTGAAGTCGATGACCGAGTAGTTTCGAAGTGGAAGGGGCGCAAACATTGAAAAATGTGTGAAATGCTCCACGTTCAGGCACATGTAGAGTGGTGATGCAATCCAAGTAAAAATGCACGCTTGGTCTCGTTGGGAAGAGTAAACAAAGGAGATTTATTTGTGAAAGTTTAATTGGAGTGTTTCTTGTTTTTGACGAGAAACAAAATTTTATGTTGAGCATTCGCGGCGTGCCTGGGCGCGGGCCCGTAAGTCCGCTTCACTGCGTCGCCACTGTTCCTTGGGGCAACGGAAGTATGCAGCGCCCACGCGGGTGGCACGATCGTGTGCTGCTGTGAGTTTTCACGTTGCTGAAAACTTGCGAACAGTGTATATGGCTGGCAGAATGTTTTTGAAGGACACTAAAGGCTGCCGGTTAGTAGTCGGAGCAGAGCACGATTTCATTGCCACGTCACTGCATGCACACGTACGACAGGCGCAGAGCTTGGGTTGTGTTTTCGATCTCTGCGGAGGTTGCAGTTCTTACTTCCGTTGCCCACGTATGGTCTTCGCCACTTGAAATGCCTGTGTTGCTGAGTAGGTGGTGAGCCCGGCTTTAAGAGTGGTCAGTACGTGATGATGGCACGAAAAGGTGAAGCGTGCGCGTACCTTTGAGGGAGATTGTAGACTCAAACCTTGCTGATAGCTCAACTTTCTGCCACGCTGCATGCGATGCTTTCATCTTAGTAATCGCCTTGCGATTACTAAGCGAAGGCGATAGACATTTAAAAGGACGAAGCCGCCTTAAAGGCGGCTTCGTATTTTTGTAAATTAATCGCTTTCGGTTTCTGTTGTACAGGCTCTCCGTCTAAAATATGACACGATAGCAGTATACTCACCATTCGAAATGTTTATCTTACTCGCTGCCAAGGGATGCGGCCGAAAGACGAACCTTCGAGTGCCGCGTGCTCACTCGGCGACGCGATCACCGGAGCAAAGTTCACCTCTGCCGAAGATCCGAGCGTAAGAATACGTAGCACCATTCGGCTGCGAGGCACGAATGGCGCGCGTCACGTTCAAGCGAGCTGCCCATAAAAAAGAATTATAAGTGTATTCCCGGTGCCTGTTAGCCGCTTTTATTATATAATAATATATTTTAAACGAACCATCACTCGTTTTCCCTGACACTTCGTCGGCGGCACTGCGGAAAGCCGAAGAATGCGTGTCGAAACGTGAAAACTCACAGCAGCACACGATCGTGCCACCCGCGTGGGCGCTGCATACTTCCGTTGCCCCAAGGAACAGTGGCGGCGCAGTGAAGCGGACTTACGGGCCCGCGCCCAGGCACGCCGCGAATGCTCAACATAAAATTTTGTTTTGCGCCAAAAACAAAAAACACTCCGATTAAACTTTCACAAATAAATCTCCTTTGTTTACTCTTCCCAACGAGACCAAGCGTGCATTTTTACTTGGACTGCATCACCACTCTACATGTGCCTGAACGTGGAGCATTTCACACATTTTTCAATGTTTGCGCCCCTTCCACTTCGAAACTACTCGGTCATCGACTTCAATACTTTTTTGACACGCTTACTACCAACTATCCAGCCATGTGATATAGTCCTATTATGTCTATAATATTCGTAGAAATTTAAAAAAATAATCAAAATGGGCGCAGAATTGCAGCATTGCTTCACGACAAAGCACACCTTGAGACAAAGTAGTGATCGTCAATGGCCGATAATAAGGTAGTGCCATTCCTTTTCAAGTAAACAGCAGATATTTACGGCGTTCCGTAAAGTATTGTATTTTTTAGAGTATTTTTTTCGCAACCTATGTTTCACCCACTACGGCAAAATTCAAATCACTGTAACAGACAAGAAAAATTTTTTTTCCAAAAAATACTTTCCGAGGGCTAATAGTGCACTGATATGAACGTCCACAATTTTTTACAATACAATTGGAGAGGGTCGAGCGCAATGTCTGGGACGTTTGGCGTGGAATGACCCTGTGGTTTGCCTGTTTCCTTTCATGGCACGAGTGGGTTTCGTGAGATGGCATCGGTGATGTTATTCGAGATCCCATCGTGATGTCGCACGTCGAAATCACATTCTTGTAGCGTGATCAGGCAATGACTGGCGCTAAGCGTTTGCCCGTTTGCCCTCTTCACTCTAAGAAAAAAAAGAGTCAAAAGAGGGTCATGGCCGCGTGACTCTCTTCGGGTGTCCATTTGACCCCTTTTGGAAGGTACAGGCAGAGAAAGAGCGTTCGCAATTCGACTGGAGTCACGGGACGCTCCTGAAGCGCGTTTCGATTGGCGGCGGCGCCGTATACGCCATACATATCGCGCGCTTGCCCTTTGGCGCCGTTGTGGCGCGTTGGCTCGGCGACGGAGGCGAGGCAACGCGCCACAACGGCGCCGGGGTGGCGTGCCGCCAGTGCCGCTTCTGTTTTCCTTTCTGTCTTGGAATTCGTTGCGTGTTGGTTGCGCGGGTAGTGTGTCTGTTCATGCGCGTCTTCTGTGGTGGTGGTGTTGACGCCGGCTCCGTGCACGAAGTGACGCGCTGACGCTTGGAGGACGGAGTATTCCTGGAGCTGCGGACAGGAACAACGGGCGCCAGTTAACGGTGAGTGTACTGCTTTCGTACGTACTAATTATACAGCTTTAGCTGGGCGTCTGCAGCAGCTCTGCGGAAGTTATCTGCCAGCCATTTCCAACAGCAGCCTGTGTCCGCAGGGCTGTTGCGGATGCCCAACTAAAGCTGTCAGTTAACGAGTTGCCACCGCTATGCGCGTTGCTGTGCAAGCTCCCTTATAGTGAGCGATGCAAACAATTATCAAGGGTAATTTTTTGCTGATCGCACGTTGTGTCTGCGCTACTGAATGTGCAAGATGTCGTTTTGAGATGCACTTTAGTCTACTTCATAACATTTCCATCGACCTTGAGTGTAGCGTGCTTCGGCGCGTGGGAACGTGATAAAAAAATGCCTGTGTACAGAACGCTCAGACGCACTATATATAATGGTTTTTGTTGGCTTAAAGACGGTAGATTGAGGTGCAGATATAGTACGGTGCTTCCAGAACGTACGCGGTAGTCATTCAAGTTGGACACGCTTCACCGGTAAAGTGAAGAAGCTCTAGACTTTCGACGGCGGGCGTTGGTGCGGCCGCGGCCGTGCACTCTTCCCTCGTTTCTGTTTGCTGTTTTCGTGATTTGCATACACTGCGATGACGTTGGGCGTTATTACAGAATCGAGTGAGTGTGCGTTATTGTGGGAGCTATGTGCGGTAATTCTAGCATATGACATGTCTGATCTCGACGTCAAAAAACTTGGTTCTTGACCATGCCTGTTTGCATTTGTTGTTTTGTTGTTAGCCTTTATTATGTCTGTGTGAACCACTTATTGTTTAGGTTTTGCAAACCTTTACTGCAATTTCATTTTCTCATCATATTATCGCGTTCTTATTTTCAGATGCCGTTTTTCATGGTGCTCATGCTGAACAGGAGCGACAACCTAGCAAGCCACAAGTCTGATGTCTCCAGCCGTCACCACTTCTTGATTTATTGTTAATCATAAGAATAAATATGGAAACATGATGCCAATTTCTGCTGTTTATTTAGCACCATATGACACTGCGCATCACAGTCACACATTTTAGTTGGCTATACTCATACAAGCATGCAAATGAGGAATACCTTAACTTCTTAATTGGAAATCACTGACCATGCATCTTTTCGCGCTTTCTATATAACTTTGCTAGAAAATATGTGTTGTTTTGACGAGTTTTATTAAAATAATGCTAAAATTGAACTATTCTTTTTTTTGCTGTCGCTGGGCAGAACGGCAAGTATTATTGCACTTGCTTAAAATGAATACTCCACTATTTTAAACGGTATAGTCGCGCAAAAGTAGAGCAAGGGTCAAAGGAGTAGCTTAAAATACTTGTGGAGTCTCTTGACGCTTCGGTGTGGCTCACTTGACCCCCGTAGGAGTGTTACCGGCAAGAGTCGTCTGATTCCCTATAAGTGGTAACTTGATCCTTCGGATGAGAGTCTTTCCACCCTTCCTAGAGGGTCAGGGGACTCTCCTAGAGCATGCCGACCCTGACCCACCAAGAGAGTCACCGTGACTATTTAAAGAGAGTCCTATACGTGGCAAGTCAGAACTCGCCGAAAAGAGTCACGCATACTCTTTTTTTTCTTAGATGGGCTTCGAGCATAGGTACTCGGGCGAAATATATGTGGTTTGCCTGTTTCCTTCCATGGCACGAGTGGGTTTCGTGAGATGGCATCGGTGATGTTATTCGACATCCGATCGTGATGTCGCACGTCGAAATCACATTCTTGTAGCGTGATCAGGCAATGACTGGCGCTAAGCGTTTGTCCTCTTGTTGGGCTTCGAGCATAAGTACTCGGGCGAAATATATGTGGTTTGCCTGTTTCCTTCCATGGCACGAGTGGGTTTCGTGAGATGGCATCGGTGATGTTATTCGAGATCCCATCGTGATGTCGCACGTCGAAATCACATTCTTGTAGCGTGATAAACAACCGGACAAATTTGTACTTGAGCTATTACTTGGAAAACATCCACGTCCAGGCAGCATTATAAGTTAATACGGTGAATCTGCTCCCGAACAGATAATGCCCGAATTTATCGTCCACTCTTCACACTCTGGGCTTTAAGTCTCACTTTATCGGAGGGGGATACCCATAGGGCGGTTACCTGTGTATACATGCAGGTTTCGATGTGGCCATATTGAGCTGCTAACGTTGTCGTTTTTTACCCGCAGCGGTGGTCTAGTAGCCATGGTGCTCTAGTGCTGACCCTGAAGGGTCATCGAATCCGGGCCGCGGTGATTTCGATGATTGTGAAATACTAGAAGCCCATCTACTTAGACCTAGGTGCACGCTCAACACAACCAGGTGGTCAAAATTTCAACAGCCCTCCCGTAGCATCCCTCATAATCATAACGTGGTTTTAGGATATCAAACCCAAAATATTTATTTTTATTTTTCTAACCTAGCAGCTTTGTCTCTTGAACAACTAAACAAACTGTGCTGCAGTGGTCGAATACGCTAGGGTTGGCTCGACGCACCCGACGTTTTCTGACATTATCATAAGTACAGTTGCGCTCAATATGACTTGCAACGCTGGAGCGGGAGGCCTCACGAGCTCAAAGACTGATCAAGGCTTCAAGTGGCCTTTATTTCATAAAATAAATGCTGTTCTTGCGATTGGGGATGATTCCCATTACAGAAAATATCATTTGGTTTTAGAAATAGGTGGCGTTGAAGCCATGCGCAATCTTTGATCTCCTGAGGCCACGTGCTTCCGTGTTGCAAGTCATATTGAGCGCGACTGCACATGTTACCAGGTACAAAGCAGAACATTCCTTATTAGCTCGAGTTGGCGTCGCGCACATGTCTTACGGAAAAGCGTCTATACATCAGTGATCGAACCTTCCAGAGTAATCTCTGGTGCTGCGTGTAATCTTAACAGAACAATTGATAACAATCGCGAAGCTGGCCAAACATTAAGGTGCTGCCTGCTCCGAGCGCTGCTTGTAGTTTTTCGGTCTGCCTTTCCGGACGTGCCTTGAGGTACGGGGGCGGAGCCACTTTTTGTTTTGCTATTGTTTGCTTTCTGACATCATTTCCGTTTCTTCTTTCTTGTTTTATTTTCTTTATTTTTTTTTTGCGTGGAGCGGCTGCACGTTTTCTGAGGCGAGATCAGTTTCCATTTCGCCCGTCAAGTTCGAAGATGAATATCTCGGACTATGTGCAACTTTCGCGATTTCTAAAGAACAAGTATGCCATAAATTGGCAAGCACTACAACTTTGTAACATAAACACTTGCCCTGAAGTCAATAATTGAAAAATTAATTGACGATTTTTTTGTTAATTAGTCGCTACAGTGTCATGCAAGCTGCGGCAAAGTATTTCCGCCTCGACGTGGAGGTCGTGTCGAAAACGACAAGAGACGTTGTTGTAGGACTTTTATAAAAAATCTGTATATCGCTGTTGACAACGCCTCCGTTAAGTTATACCCATTACTCTAAAAGAACCGGCCCATTGAACCATTAATGAATCACCGCCCATAAACCCCCTCGCCCCCAACAGCTGCGAAACGAGGCTTGCTCCGGTGGCAGCGCGCATGTTCCACGCGTCAGGAATAAGCAAAGAAGGGACCGTGGACAGCCATGCGGAAGTGGCCGACAGACTGTCGCGGGGAGTGCTCGTACACACGGCATGCGCCCCGCCGGGGCCGAGGTCAGGGGCCGGAAGTTTTGTGGTTATTTTGCTTTACTGTTGAAGTTTGTTTTAACTAATATATGTTATACTAGTACACGCTAGTGAAGGCATTTTTTCCCGTTTTTAATGTGTGCTACCTGCAAGTTCATTCAATGTAGAAAACGCCGCGAGCATGCGCCGTTGCTCGACATGCGTTTACTAGTAGTCGCGAAGGCAACGCCGCTTCTCAACGTCAACTCCTTTTACCATTTTGTAAGCACAGAACAAAGCGATAATGATAGTAACATCTCGGGTTTAACGTCCCAAAACCACGATAGGATTATGAGAGACGCCGTAGTGGAGGGCTCCGAAAATTTCGACCACCTGAGGTTCTTGAACGTGCACCTAAATCTAAGTACACGGGCCTCAAACATTTTCGCCTCCGTTGAAAATGCAGCCGCCGCCGCTGCCGCCGGGATTCGATTCCGCGCCGTTCGGGTCAGCAGTCGAGCGCCATAACCATTAGACCACCGTGGCGGGGTCAGAATAAAGCGAGGATGCCTAGGTGCGGATTAATTTTAAGCACAGTTTTTTTACTAGATAGCAAGCAGCGGACTGCGTGCAGCATTCTGAACATTTAATTCGTGCACTATAAAGGCTTGGCCGTCAGGCAACGCGACATGCCGTTGTCGTGACTTTCAAACCGCAATTTAAAAATACAAGTCCTAATGATATGGCGAAAAAAACAGCTCGTTTATGTCACTGTAATGCACAGCCATTAGTCTCCCACCAGAGTCTTGTGCGTTTAAGAAAGCACGTCGCGAATGTATATAGTCATAGAGTAAGCATTTATTCTAAAACGACGTGACATCACTCATGCTCACCTCAAGTTCTACGTTCACAAATATTTGTCCATAAGTAAACATTGAGAAGGTAATTGTGCGTATATATTTGAACTTTCTCACTATCAAGGAGGTAATTTCTGTGTCACTACAAAATCTTCCCTAAATGGTGGCTCTGCGCTGTACAGCACACGCGTGTTTAAAAAACTGAATCTAAGAAAAAAATAACATGTTACCAGATTGACAGGAAAAAATTCTGTTAGCTATTTTCACTCAGACAAAGCTGAGAGGGAATACCATGTCTACAGGGTGTTTTTTAAAATGCTTGCATCTATGATAGCACTGTGCTATCGATGCGCATTAACCAGGCTTCACACCTGCGTGCAGATATCCCTATTAAAAAAAGTCGAAGGTACATGCCACTTATCGAGTCCTCTGAAACATTATTATTTTTCTTAGTCGCTTTTGCGCGTATTTCTATTGCAACTTTTCTGTTGCAGTAAAATTTCCGATTGAATTATTAATTTCTTACAGTCTATTTTACTATGCTTCCCCTTTCTATAACAGAGGCAAGGCTACCTGATACAGTTGAAGGGATTTTCAAGGTGAGCCTACAGGTGTGAGCCAAAAAGGAATCCAAACCAGGAATGTCCTTGGAACTTTGATATTCCTATCAAGCCAGAAGATTTCAGGATTCAATACGCGGCTGGTGTTTTGCATCATGAAGTACAAAAAAGCTCCGGTTTTGAAGACCCCTTCGAGCGGAGCTGTAATCATTATATTCGACATGGGTCATTTTCCGTTGGGCTTTCAGAGGAAGAATACTACTGCTTGAAAAGCAGTAGATATTAAGGGAAAAAGCAGATTTCGCTAGGCTTTATCTGGCTGAAGACTGGTATTTTTCAGTCATTGCTACGAGCAAAAAACTACTAATCGAAATTCCTGTGAGCATAAACACCATTGTTCTCTTAAGGGAACCTCCTGGAAAGAAAGGCTTAAGATTTCCTATGGAACGCCTGCACATCTTCGTGGCAACAGAAGGAACTCCACTCCCAACTGAAGAAATTTTCATACGCTGAGTGAACGAAAGAAGGGGGAAAAAAAGGGTTCGCTTTTCTCTGATGTGTCTTGTGACCCGTTGTTGAGCAAGTCAAATGCATTTTGTATTGTACATCAGGAATGATACAGAATAAAGAAGTGATTTTGAGAGATTGTAGGAACAGTTACTATATTATGTTGCATTAACAATCGTTGTTGTCAGCGCAAAAACGCCAAAATTCGCTCTTCTGAATTTCTTTGTGCTGATCAAAGTGGACGATTGGGCCAGTAGGTGATTCATGATCGACTTTGTGCTTGCTGAAGTGCAAAGTTGAAAGAGACTGCGCCTACAGAACATGAAAGGAGAGCTTCAGGAGAGCCCATTAGAGTAACCTGTTGCTGTACCTGCGCCAACAGGATTCAAGACAATCAACTCCAACATATGAGTCAGTCTACTGTAGAAAAAGAAGAAATGCAATAAGATAGATAGGTGCCTTTTATGGGCGGGATAGACGGCAGATCTAGAGGTTATTACAGAACACGTCGGTCGTATGTGTTGTACTATACTTTCATTCCTAACAAAAACGAGTCTAACCAAGTTCACATTTTCCTGTGTACAAGATCATCGTTCAATGACTGTATCATTTTTTGCACACTCGCTTCGACGGCGCCAAGCCGGCGGTGGCAGCCACATTTCAATAAAGGCTGAATGAAAAAAAAACAATCTTTAACTTCGTTTTTTCACTCTCATTCCTAGCGCTCTCAGACTTATCCAGTTTTAATTTGAGGTAACGCAAGGAGCAAACGAGCTACACCTAAGTGGTACACCAAAGGAAATTCAGTTATTATGCAACCACAATGTACTGTTCGTACCCAAACACAATGGCTCTCGCTAGCTCAAAAAGAAATTCGGAAGGCAGCATGCTGCGGAACGATGCTTTTTCCGATTCCAATGCCATATTCTATGCTATTCTTATCATCCACCACTCGCGGCTGGCTGATCGCGTTGATAACGCGGAGGGACCGTCGTTCTGACCACCGGCCAAGCGCGAAAAGCACGAAAAGCGTTGGAATAAAGAATAGAATCGTTCCGCGATAGCACCCCTGCTCCAAGATCCTACCGGTACGGCAGCGCAAGAAACTGAAAAGCAAACAAACAAATAAAAACCCACGATTCTGTTGATGCATCGCGGGTGCGTCTATTACGGCCAGACATTTGGCACGGTACGTCTAGAAAAACTGTCAATTCATTGCCAGTAGTCGCCGTCGAGATAACGCCGACACACAGCGCTCTATTTTCTGCGCACTGACGTGAAGCGACAGCCTCGGGGCGTTTGTACCGTTTCTTTTTATTCTCTTTTATTTAGTGCCGCGTCACTGCATACGTCATAGCGGGACTTTTGAATGGATGGATGGATGGATGCTATGAGCGTCCCCTTTAAAACGGGGCGGTGACATGTCTGCCACCAGGCTCGAAGAAAAAAAAAAAAAAAAAAAAAAAAGCTTCCTTGTTTCATGTTGGCCTAATACCTTATCTACATTGATTAAATCTATGTTATTATACCAAAAAATATAAATACACGGTCCATCTCTCTGCCTCTTAAGGCAGAATGACCTTATTTTTCCGCCATTATTTATTTTTGTTCTTTATCTCTACTTTTCTGCCACCAATACTCTAACCGTCTCTTACTTATTTCTATCGCGGACGTGTTCAGCTTTCCATTGTTGTCCCTAAAACCCAAGGCTTCATGTAGACTCGTGCCCACACGTATACCTGGGTGAATATCGCCACATTCAATCAGTACATGTTCCATCGTTTCCTTAGTTCCCCCGCAGCATGTACATTGTTCTTCTTCGTTACTAAATCTCGCTTTATAACTACGCGTTCTAAGGCAGCCCGACCTTGCTTCAAACAGTAAAGCGCTTCCCCTTGAATTATCATAAAACCTTTCCCTCCTTATTTCGTTTTTTCCTTTTCGGTAGTTACTCAGAGCCGGCTTCTTTTCCATCGCTGTCATCCAATAAGTCCTCTCCGCCTCTCTGACCTTCCGCTTAATGCTCCTTGTTGCCATATCGCCCGCACTGCCAGCCGTATATTTACTGGTGAGCCTCCTAGTTCTTTTTCTCCACTGCGTGTCAACGCTTTTTCTATACAAATACCTGAAAACCTTCTCTGCCCATCTACTCTCCTTCATTTTCCTCAGCCTCTCTTCGAATCTCATTTTGCTCTGCGCTTCCCTCACTTCAAAGCCTGTCCATCCCATATCACCCTTTACCGCCTCATTTGTCGTCTTCCCGTGAGCGCCCAACGCGAGGCGGCCCACCGTCCTTTGATTTACATCCATTCCTGATTGCACCTCTGACTTCATGCACACCACTGAGTTCCCAAATGTAAGCCCCGGAACCATCACACCCTTCCACAGCCCTCGAAGCACCTCGTACCTATTGTATCCCCATAAAGCTCTGTGCTTCATAATTGCAGCATTCCTCTTTCCCTTTGCTACCGATGCTTTCTCTTGTACCTCCATATATCTATCCCCCTCATTTACCCATACTCCGAGGTACTTGTACTCGCTTACCCTCGGTATTTTTTGGCCCTGTATTAATACCGTATGGTCTCCGTGATCATTGAATACCATCAATCCACATTTTGTTGCACTAAATCCTAGTCCTAGCGCCTCACACTCCCTTCCGCATATATCTGCCAGTCGCTGTATATCATCTTGACTGTCCGCAAATAAGACAATATCATCAGCATAAAATAGACCTGGAAGCTTCTGCTCAACCATCGCTCCGACCTGTTTGTGTGACAAATTAAATCCAATGTTGCTACCTTCTAGCGCTTTTTCCATCCTCGCCATGTACAGCATGAATAACAGCGGGGACAAAGGGCATCCCTGTCTCAGCCCCTTGCTAATTTCAACGCTGTCCTTGCTACTTATTCCTTCCCATTCTATACAAACTGTATTTCCTCGGTATATTTCCCTCAAAAGCTGTACACAGTCGTCACCTATGCCCACTTCCTTCAATATATCCCACAAAATTTCCTGATTAACGTTGTCATACGCCCCGGTGATATCTAGATAAGCTACGTATAAGGGCCTGTTTTCTATTTTAGATATTTCTATACACTGGGTAAGAACAAACAGATTATCGTCTAACCGCCTGTCGATTCGAAATCCATTCTGAAGTTCTCCCAAAATATCATTTTGTTCTACCCACGCTTCTATTTTTAATTTTACTGCCTGCATCGCCAACCTGTATAGCACCGATGTAATTGTTAGCGGTCTATACGAGCGAATGTTATCCTTTTCTCCCTTGCCTTTATAGATTAAGTTCATTCTACTTTTTCGCCAACTGTCTGGTATTTCCCTCTCCTGTAAGCACTTTTCTACGGCTTTCAGCAGTGCTTCTTTAGTGTTATGTCCGAGTTCGTTAATGAGGCTGACGGGAACCCCATCTAAGCCCGGAGTAGTGCGCTTAGGAATTTTTCCTTCGGCCTTCTTCCAATTGAAATTCTCTAGTACTACATCTTCGTCGGTTGCACTCCTTTGCGTACTTTTACTCACCGGGGGAATCCCCTGGGGGACCTTTTTAAACGAATCGGCTGTTATCTTTCGGATGTAACCTAGCGCTTCATATCCTTCCAATTTATTTCCTCCTTCATCTACCATATGTTGTTGCATTGTGACAGACTTCCTACCCAGCGCTTTTAGGTGGCTCCAAAATATCCTAGGCGCGGCCTTCTTCTTTTCGCGAATCTCTGTCATCCAGCGTTCACTTTCACCTTTAATTTTTGCCTCGACTAATTTCTGCACAATGGATTTTTGCTCTAAATATATTTCCCATATTTGGTTGACTTCGTCCTGTGGCCGCTTCTCCTTTTTTGCCTGTCTGTGCTCCCGTGATGCCTGACGTCGCATCTCGATCGCTTCCCGGATTTCTTTGTTCCACCAACTTTTTGGCTTTTTCTTTCCTTTCCAACAAATAGTTTTCTTCTCTATTTCCATTTCTTTCGTGATTACATGTAGCAGCTCACTATACTTCCAGTCTTTGCCTGGTAGTTCGTCTACTTTTTCCTCGACTCTTGCGGCTATATTTGTTATTTGTTTGTCATTTAGATACGAGCTGCCAAACTTTGATTCTATGTTCTTATTTTCAGTTTTATATCCCATTTGTAATATTATGCGTTTATGATCACTACCCAAGCTGTTAATGCCTTCTTCGTCTATTCTCATCTCTCTAAGTTTGTCATATATTCCTTCTGTCATGAGACAGTAATCAATGCTCGATTGCCTGTTTCTGACTTCCCACGTGATCTGCCCCTCACACTTAGGCCCCACGTTAACTATCTCAAGACTATGTTGCTCGCAGAGATCTAGCAATAACTTGCCATTGGTGTCTGAATATCCGTCAAGGTCATGAATGTGAGCGTTCATGTCCCCTAGAAGGATTATCTCGGCATCATGACCAAATTCTTTAATATCGGTGCTTATGCATTTCACTATCTCCAGATTCTTTTCTCTGCAGTTATTGCCTGTCCACAAGTAAGCTACACCTAGCCACGTTTTCTTTCCACCTACTGTGCCCGAAACCCACATGTGCTCTGAACACGTTTGTTTCACTCTCTCCCATTTTGTTCTGCTATGAATTAGCATTCCAACCCCCCCACCTCTCCTTTCTGATGTGATCCTGTTACATCCTTCCCAAACATAATTTTCAATATGTGGTGGCTCTTCCAAGTCTCTAAGGTGTGTTTCTGTAACCGCATAAACACCTATCTGTTCCTTGTTTAACTGTCCCTCAATCTCTAACCATTTTGCCTTTTTTCTGCCACCCTGCATGTTAATGTAACTAATTGCAACACGCGCCTTCTCCCTTCTTTTACCTTTTCTCTGTTTTTTCGCTATACTACCTGTCAAAGAGTCCCCCTGGTTGTTTTCCTCATTACAAGCTACCATGGGCACCGAAGGGCCCGCGTGCCCCCCAAAAAAGCTACTGCGCGTCCTGCAAGACGCCAACCCACCTCATGGCCAAGCCTCCTATCGAAGTGTATTCCGTCTCTTCGAAAACCACCCCACCTGTGCACCTCTCTGTTTATTTCCACTACCTCGATGCCTTTCTCTCTACTCATCTGCCATATCTCTTTGTTTGCGTCGACAACCGCTCTTTGCAGGTTGCCGTCACGCACCGGTACCTCCGGTATTGTGCATACCACTATCTGCACCTGAGGGGAAATGGCGCGCATGTCATCGACCCCTTTCGCCAATGTGGTCGCTAGTTCGGCTGATTCGTTACTCAAGACGTCGTTTAGACCTCCCGCGATTATCACGAGGTTACGTCCATTAGACTTAGCTGCGAGTTTTGCGTTAGCTTGTCTCATCACTGATCCCAGCCTATGGCCCGGGAACTTTCCTATTAAAACTCGTTTGTCGCCTCTCACCCTTTCCTTGACTGCTTCTGCGCATGTAGCTAAGTTCGAGTCCCCGGCGATTATCACGTGATCCGACTTTTCTGGTGGACTCTCCCGCACCTGGCCACTGCACCTGTTACTAGCGCGTGCTACTGCTGTTGTTTTGTCCCCTCCCGTTCCCAAGACTACTTCGCGGAAGGTGGGTCCTGTGTCCCTTGCACCTGTCTTTTCCAAACCTGTTTCCCCCTTCGCGCCTACCACTGTTGGGGTCGATGCCCCATTTTTCCCGCTGTCGCCTGCTTCCCTGTTCCCCGTGGCTACATTTGCTGGCATGGCTACATTTGCTGGCATGGCTACCTTTGCCAATCCCTCCTCGGCTGACTTAAGCCTTTCCGCCATAGCCATCGTTTTTTCCCGCTCTGTCGCTACCGCTTTCTCCAGCTCGGAGATTCTCACCTTGAGCTCATTCTGGGCGGCCATCATTATTTCCATCTTCGCCTCTAACTCGCATTGCTTACACTTGGCGTCAGCTCTCTCTGTCGTCTCATCCTCACAAACCTCTATTTTCCGCCCCATTCCGCATCCTGAACACTTTACGGTCTTTTTGACCATGGCTATAGAGCATTCACGCGGCAGATTAGATACACTTAAAGCCAAATGATATCACAAAACTCCGCAAGTATGTTACACTTCAAAGCACCTGTGCACCTTTCAGCCACGTGGTGGCCAAAAAAACAAATATTAAAAAAAAAAAACACTCGAAGCGACTGTCACACCACTTTGTACCAACAGCACAAAGTTGTAAGCTCTATTAAGCTGCAATCTAGTGGCTTAACTAAAGAAACAAGCTCGAATCATGCAAAAAAAAAAAAAAGCACTTATCTGACGCTGTCATTCCGGAGCCCACGAAAAACACGTCCGTCCTCTAGCAGCACCACTACCCAGTCTTTAAGGTCGATACGCCACGTGGTGTCGTTCGCGCGAACTAAACCGCTGGTGTCCAGAAAAGCTGCATATGCTAGCAGAATGTGCCACTGTCAGTGTTGCCTCTTCTCGTGCCAGCAACTTTTGTATTGGAGAATCAGTCATTCTGCTATTGCACGGGGGCTGGTTATATCAAGCGGCACTAAATACGTTTTCTTAACTTCAGACTGAGTAATCTCTGAAGTTATACTTTCATACAGAAAGTATTACATAGGCCAAAGCGTACATGCCTTGGTGGCAAGTAGAAGTATAAAAAAACAACAAAAAACAAATACAAATGGCTGTTCAGCGTGAAACTAGGGTTACTCTGTACATTCGGCTTGAGCTCTGCGATGTGGGACATTCTGGGTTCCACAGTGGCACAGCTCATATACACTTGACTGCGTTGAGTGGTATACTGACTTACATGTAAAAAGATGGCACAAAGTGTTATGTATTAAAAGAGCACTGACAAAAAGTTTTGAAGATGATATAACTCGTATGATAGAACGAAGCGGAGGCAGTGCGTGATCACTGCCTTCGCTTCGTTTCTCCTCTCCCGTTTCTCTCTCTCCGCCAGAACTGTGCGCTCGTATATAATGCGGCGCGCGCTCGCTCCCTTTGTACTCTCCTTCGCAACGGCGCTATGGACGCTCGCGAAGCTGAACGTAAACGGCAACGCCGGCAAGCGAATATCGAAGTTGCGAGGCTGTGAAAGCGCGCGTTCGCTGTGCTTCCGTCATTCTCTCTCTGTGCAACGGTGTGCGAAACGCCATGAACAATGTCAACGTCGGCGCTAGTTGCAGCGGCAGCGCCACCGCCGCGGAGCAGAGGAAGGCTCGGGAAGCCGAAAGTAAACGTCAGCGTCGGCAAGCGCTAATTCAAACGCCTCGACAACCACCGTCTCATAAGTCACATAAGAGAAACGGAAACTCGATGCGCACCCCCCGCGATGCTTTCGCATCCCACCATGGTGGCCCGTAGGGGGATATGATGTGCAATTTTTCTTCTGTTGTTTCACTGCGTTAGTGGTGCAGTATATATGTGCTGACTGGAAGACTAAAACACATTTCGTTGTTAGTCAGTGCCATGGTCTGTTTCCTTTCTTGTCCCGTCTTTTTACACTGTTTTCCACTGAAATATGAACCAACCAGCCCAAAGGCGTACCCTACCTTTAAAAAAAGGATGTCTCAATTTTCCTCCTGAAAATCGTTCTTTTTTCATATACAGAAACTCCAATGTCACATTTTGCAGTTTTATAGACCTTATGTGCGGCCTTGTGCAGATTGACCTTGACCGAGGAATTTTAATGGAAAACCAGAAGTGGCAGTGGCTTCCAGAAAAAACCGAGGGCTCCCTGGCTCTCTTGGAGAGAAAGAGCAAAGGCACCGTGGTGCGTCGATAACCTGCACAACTACATCATCTCTGGTTTCCCGTGCTGCTGTTTCATTAAAGAGGAAGGTCATCATCTTTAGAGAAGCTTCATGCACTGCAGCGTGAGTCCCTGAATCATCTTTTTGTTACAGGCAAAAACACTGAGATTGAGCCAGGATGTCTAGAATGAGTAGGGTGACAAGTGTGGAGATGTCCTTGCCAGGCAGTGTCGCGTTTTGCACCGGTGCCGTTAGTGGCCGTGAGAGGAGCTGCTGTTTAGAGTTGCAGATGGCCACAGCTGTCGTCGCAGATTACTGTGGCCTTGTCCGAGACCTCAGTAAGTGTGCTAGTGTGCTCAGTCATTGCTGTGAGCTCGGCCAGAGCATTTGACACCATTTGTTTTTATCCGCATCATTCTGATGTTGACACAGCAGCTGTTTAATGTGGCCCATCTCCCCTATGTACATGCTCTCCCAGTCTGCACAGGGGTTCTTGTAAGCAATATCAGGAAAGTCTTCTTATGGTAGCTTGCCCTTTCCACTTATGAGTTCATGCCTCAGTTTGTACATAGAAATGTCAGCAAACTGAACGTCATATTTACACAGTACACATGATGAGCTCTTACTTAACCCGTGAACTTGAGGTATGGAAGCACGTTTCTTCTGTTGGGCACTGACAGGCTGGGAGGTTTTGGAAAAACTTTACCACAGCCTTCATGAACGCAGCAGTGTAACTGTTTGTCGGAAAGTCTCTTTGGGTTTCCTACATACAGGAAGTCAGTTCTTCAGGTTTCGCGCAAATACAACATAACGATCCAAGACAGAGACAACTACTGATCTTGGGAAGTGTTAGAATGACACTTGCCAAACGTTCAAGTACCAGCCAATGTATGTACTCTTTCTGTAAACGTAGAAGAAAAGTGCTCTATTGTTTTTTGCCAACACATCCTTAAAAGGCAGTTTCTAGTCAGCCTCCGCCCATCCTGTGACCTCAATAGGTGGATAGCAAAATCATGGCTCCCGCAAAGGATTCTGGGCTAACGCACCCGGCTGCATCGACTTCCACAGTTCAAGACGTCCTGCCGCCGAACAGGCACTGTCGCTAGTGCCGTCGCTTTCTGTGTGTTCCATCTAGCAGTCGCGGTCCCATTTTTTCACAAATTGCTGCATAATACATTGAAGTGATGTGCAGCTTAGTAGAATAACAAATGCAATCACTACGGGATCGTTTAAAGGTGCGAACGGTCATTTATTTATTCAAGTGGCATGCACCCCGGATAAATGCATGTTGCTTCACAGCAAAGGGTGTTTTATCACATGTTTTGTGACCTGTAAAGATTTGTTGCACATCACAGTGTCATAAAACATCCGCTCAATCTGTTTTCATTTTGCTGAACTCGTAAAAGTATCTATTTACTTTCCTGTTGCAAAGATGCCATCGGGGGTTCGATATGATGAATGACAATCGTGAAATGTTTCTTACGCTAAAAGCGAACGATTAAGTCTCGCAGTTTTCTAGCTTTTCTTTAGCACCTCCAAACCTTCCTTCACGCGAGATGTCGCTCCCTCGCGCATTCGAGCATCGTGTTTTAGTGCATGCAAAATGCTGCCCACTCAACATAAATTTGTCTTTCATGTTCCGCTAAAAGGTATTGGCACGTCCCGCTTGCAAGTCTCCGAATTACTAGAGACGCCCTACTAAGCAACTCGTTGCTTGAAAAGTGACTACGGTAGTTTTACGTCGTACGATATCAGTAACTGAGCGGCCGTTTTGTACCACTGGCTTTTTACGCACTGAGCAGTTTTAAAAAAGTTGTCTAAAAGTAGGGGCGATGCAGTATATGCAGTGCAAGTATATTGTATCGGCGTACTTGATCGGGCATTGTACGTGTACTTTTGTCTGAAGTATTTAAATGATTCCCGAACCTACGTATGTTGACTGACGTGTGCTCATATGTGTGAGCGATTTTAAGGTAGGCACCGTTTGTGCTCATCTACTAAATAAAGCTATTTTTTTCAAACTATTGCGGCGTGTTTTAAAGCATAACCGTATATCTACACTCGCATGCTGCGCTCGAGACCCGCCTCTCACCGTTCACCGTGTTTGCCCATTTCTATCTATCACTTTGTTCTATAAACTGCGAAGTATCTTGTATCCATTAGCAGGAGAATTCAAGAACACAATCACTCGACAACCGGTAAAAAACGCCTCACAGAATTTCACGTGTGTTCACCCCGATTACACTGAACAGCAGGCACCTTGAAGCAGCGAAGAGCTCGGCCTCGAACCGGAACTACCGTAGCAGACAACGCGCCATTTTGCTATTCACCTAATAGATCTTGATAGTTTAGTTGCGTGTTGAAGCTTGTAGGGCAGCAAGCTTAATCACTGAAAAAAGAATAGTCTAAATAATACACCAGACTACTTAATATTGGGCTGAAAAGCGAGGGCAGGCTTTTCCAGCCACTGCATCATCAGATTCGCAGTGGTCACTTAGGCACCCATTGGTGTGTCGCGTACTTGACTGTACGCGACTTGCCGTGTACTTGCCGTGTACTTGCCTGTACTTGCCTACCTCCTCAAGTCGGGAGCATGAATTTGAGACCTTTCTTGTCGGGTCCACCAGTGTCGAGAGCAGCAGCATGCACCTCAGTGGTCGTATTAGTCCGAATGGAAGTGAACAGAATTGTGCACTTTCATTCGCATTGACATGGTTGTAAAAGAGCAAGTACACTTCTCTTCAATGGTTGCCTCTCTCTCTTGGTGGCTGCTGCTAATCTGACAATGCAGTGGCTGTAAAATAACGCTCTCACTTTTGAACCAATACCAAGAGTCTGTGTGCTACATGGAGAATTTTTTTGCGTGATTAAGTGTTCTCATTTAGAAGCTGTCACCATGCATCAAAACAATCAAGCAGATCCTATTCAGTTCACGGTGGCGATGGGGCAGACCACATGCCAGCTTTTTGGATGTGTTTCAAGAAAGGGACTTGGCACATTCTTTCAACGTTTACAAAAAGAGTACGCATACTGACTGTCTCGACTTCATGCCCGTACATCCTGACACTCACGAAAGGAAAGTACTTGCCTTCCTATTGGACCACTCGCATTTGCACGAAATCTGATGACCAGAATTCCAACAGGCAGGCAGGACCTTTTGATGAAGGCTACCCTCCCGAGTTCATGAAAGCTCTGGGACAGCGTTTTCCCATTTCCAGCCTCCCAGTTTTTGATATGAGAGTTGCGCTCCCTTTCTTAAAGTGCAAGATATTATCACACATGCTGTGTAAATACAACATTGTGGGTGCTGAAGTTCCCATGTGCAAACTGTTGCACGCACTCGTAAAAGAAAAGGACAAGCTGCCAAGATACTTCTAATTTTGTACATCTCCAGAGCGGACTAGGTAGGAGAACGTGTCCACATTAAAGAGATAGCCAACTTTAATAGCAGTAGCGCCAACATAGGAACGATGCGGATAAAAAAAGTGACATTAAAAGCATTGTCAGAGCACACAGCAACGACTAAGTACAAAGTTAGTCCTGGTGATAAAAGCCATTAAAGAAACTGGAAGCCACGCCTCTATCTGTAATTCCTTGAGGGTGATTCTACTAGAGATCGAACATACGTATGCGATCGATATTTTTGTTTTGTCAGGCTTTTTAATGTCTTGCGTGGGTACATTCAGTGTCCATGGCGTCGAAATTCCTAAAAAAGCGCTCTCAGCGGGAAAAACAATATTTTAATGTGGGGGCGCCGGTGTCCTGTTTTTACTTACCGCAATATTTTCCAATCTGCGAACAAAGCAAATGAGGACTTGTGATATTGTGAGGACAGTGTTTTGACTTACCTAAGCGCTCTTAGATTAAAAAAATTGTCAAAATTGGACCTCAGTTTTTTTTTTCCAAAATGAGCATTTTTAAAAAAAAACTCGCTTCTTCAATTACGTTTTTCTTCGTTTGCGCGGCTTGCAGAAAACACATCTTTTACAGAAATGTTGCAAATGCTTTGTTCTATATTTGACACTTTTTTTAAGTTTCTCTGTAAAATAGCAAACGCGTCAAGGCACATCAAAGTTGGCAAACTTTTTTTATTTGGGCCGTGTTTGCCATTTTTTCTCTGTCGCTGAGAGCATAAGGCAAGCATGGATGTAATTATGAGTGATGCGTATTAAAACCAGCAGCAGAAAGTTTTGACACGTTTATAACTCTAATGAAATTCGGCTGTGAAATCGGAAAATATTGTGGTAAGCAAGGAGGAACGCCTGCGCCGCCACCTTCAAATATTTTTGTGCCGTGCTACGAGCGTTTTCTGGAAACAAAATTTTCGGTTCCATGCGCTTTGAATGTGCCCAAACAACACATAAAAACAGACAAAATAAAGATATCGCCCGGACATGCATGTTCGTTCTCTCGTGGAATCACCCTTGAGACATATGGGGTTTTGGCGGTGCACTGTCTGCCAGTGCTCTCAAACGCAAAGTGTAACGTTGAGTGAGTTGGTAGAAAGCTAAGCGAAATATTTTTGGCGCAACTGAGAACAAGGAAGAAATGCGAGCGAAGACAGGATAGGGCTCCAGACTTCAACTATTTTATTTTCCGCACATCACCCAAATACGCAAAGCACGATGAAAGACAAGTGTGAACGTACACCATTCTTAATTGATAATGAATGGTCCCTCAGGCGATTAATAATGCAGCGGCCGGTATAGCCTATGTACCACTAGCCACAGCTCAATGGCATTTGGTAAACGACGCCCACCATGCAACGTAGAACTGGCCTGGTGGGATTCTATTTACACGAAAGCTTGACTTTTTGTGAAGGTGCCCAGAAAACAACAAGGACATCATACCTGTTTGCAATTTTTTTCAAAATTGTGCACAATCTTGTGCCTGTAAATAACCAGTAGTCTTTTTTTCTGCACGGCATCGGGCTGCCTGCTTCATCTTTTCAACTTCCGGAGCAAAGATTCGAATACACTGGTCAAGACCATCGAAGGTAGCTGGCTGCAACCAGCCTTGAAATCTGTAACTAGAAACTGTCGTCCATAGTGTGCTCGCACGACTTCAATAACGCAGACTGGAGATACAGTTTCGCATAGCTCTTTTCACGGTTTTCGAGTGAGCAGGTTCATAAGGCAGAAGGTCCTTATGGGCACAGGAGCTGTACATTCAACACGAATGTATAGCGTTTAGTAAGAGGTTCATGTTTAAAAAACTGTAAATGATTGCCAACCAGTTCTGTATTGCAGGGTGGGCGTTGTTTACGAAATTCCATTGAGGTGTAGCAAGTCATATATTGGCCAGACCGGCAGCTGCATCAATGATCACCTAAGGGAGCCTCTATTATCGATTAAGAATGGTGTGGGTTCACACCTGCCGTTCCATTGTGCTTCGTGTGGCTGCGCACTACTATTTGGATAAACGCGTGGCTAAGAAGAAGCAGGGAAACATTAGCATGTGAAGAGCTTGAAGTGTATCACGTACACAAGGGGATGGATGCATCAGTGTTCCTTCAGTCTTTCTGTACAAGAGTGAATGTTTATTGTTTATAGCGCTATGCTATAGCTTCTTTTGATAGTTCTTTGTGATAGTTTGCATGCGCTGGGCCCTGCCTGCGTGCACATTTCTGAAAATATGCATATTTTGGTGATGTGCTGAAAACAAAACAGTTCGAACGTTCCCTTGGGCTTACTAAGTTTTCCTGGCATGGTTTGTATGTTTTGCGATTCTAACTAAAGCCTCTTCACGAGATTAGCTTAAGTGTCAGTCACACAGGCATTATTGAAATTGATGCGGTGGCCATGTTTTCTAACAATGTTGCTCTCTGCATTGGCACTCCTTTCTTTGCTTCCTTTGTTCGAGTGTAGAGTACACGATGTTTACACCATTTCAATGTACATCGAGTGGCATTTTGTCGTAAGCTCAGTGAGGAGGCAACAAAGCAGTGCTTGTTGATGGATGTGGTGGCTTAATCTCAAGGACATGATGGTTCACTGACACTTCAGCAGTTTTTGGCCTATGTACGCCCACATCAATTTCTTGGCAGATACTCGCCAAAGAAAATACAAAAATTGACAATCTCACAGCAGCAACATCAAATGTCTCTTCTTGTGCCACACACACTGCTCACTGCAATTTGTATTCGTAGATATCAAGCCACAATATGTCACTGTTATGCTTTTTCTTTCTAGGCTGCTTAGTGTTAGCTACGGTTTGCACATGTTGTATTTACTTGCATAACGATCGCAGTAATGAAATCTTTCTCTAAAATTCTTTTTTCGACGTAATGATCCCACCCAGAACTTCCCGTTGCACGATGGCAGTTATACTGCCACATGTCTGTCTTGCGAAACAGCCACTGTGCGAATCAGTGCAGTAGCACCTTGCTTTGTGCCGTTTTACCATGAATCCTGTATGTTAATTCCACAACTGCCATTAGTGGTTATTGAGTATGTGGTCGAGCATCACACTGTCTCTTGTTATTTCTCCAACATTGAGATTAGTATGCATCGTACTTCAAAACGCCAAGAAAACTGGTCGCACGGTGAGGTGCGCGAACGAGCGCAGGTGCATCGTCACTGCTCACACCTGCGCAACCTTTCTGTTGCCGCGTATAGTGCATGAATCAACAACGCATTGTTTTGTGTTGCCCTCGTTAAATTGCTGATGGGGTGTGTGATTGCACGACACACTGAACTTTTCTCGTTCGGCACTCTTGCCAGCTCAACTGAGTCTTGAAATAGGTGCCTCCTTTTTATCACTACACATTATCAAATGAAGGTTTTGCTTTGCTCTTTGTATGCTGCTGCGCTGTCCTAGTTTTGAACTTTTTAGGGTGAGTGCCAATTTGCCGCTGTTTACGGTCTCAGATTTATCAGACTATGAGACAGCGGATCAACGACGTTTTCAGAGCAGGCCTATAGGTGACCTCCCAACCTGTGGCACCGGTTGCCACCAAAGCATCGGTGGCGTATTGCTGTAGCATGGGCTAATCAGAGGTCCGTGAACACAATGAAATTCGGCAGACCTGCTTTCTTTTTTATGCCTTTTAATGCAACCATTGTATGTGAGGAGGAGGGTAATATTGTTACGGAGATGAAGTGAAGGAAGACGAAAGGCTGAACAGCCTGACTGGCGCGCGAGTGTGCTGGTCAGCCATTTTGACTCTTCTACCAATTCTTCTTTGTAAATACACATTGTATATACTAAAACAACCCCGAATCACTATAAAGGCGAAATTTTTGAGCTTTGGAACACAAAAAAATGGCGGCAGAAAAGATGAGGCTCCTTTGTGGATTTGGATTTTTGCGCGTTTTCAGCTCCTTTGTCATCGTTCAAACGAAATTACGTTTTCAGACACAGCGCGTTTTCACCTAAGTTCTTTGATCGAGCATATATAAAAGTTCGCGTATATAGTGGCTAATATACAAGCATTGAAGTTGTCGAAAAGGGCCGTTTCATTTCTTTCCTTGCAATGTCTTTCCGACTAACTTTCCAGTTGGCAATATATTTCAGTCTTTGTACTCAGTGTGAAAATTTCTGCTCACACAGCATTGACTTCTGGCCTAGTTCAGTTGCTTTCCACACGGACGAGCGGGTGGGAAACGTGTTCCTCCAAGGGAGCGTGTACCGATACCTGGCGGGCAAGCTGAAAGTCATCAGAAGGCCGAACGAATAAATCGTTGGTGGTTCATCTGCGTGTGCAACCATCAACTGTTGTGTGCAGCTTTTTGCAGCCTAATATTACTTAGTCAGAATCTGTGCAAGTAACACATATGAGTAACTGGCTTTTTGATTCAGGCTTTTCTAATGATGTCTGAAAGGAATGCGTTCTGATTCCAATTAATTACTTCATAAACATGGCTTTATCTGGTTGTACAGACTATAACTTGAAGAATACCATGCAATAACACCAAACAAATTTCCAATTCAAACACATGCCAAAATACGTATCACGAATTTTATTGTGATAAATAATTAGCTGAGCAGGTCTACTATTTGCCATGGACCAAGGCACATTGTGAGCGACTCTGCTACCAATATATACACTACTCTGCTGCATGTATATACCTACATTTCAGTTCTATTAAGATATCCACCGATTTTTCTGCACGATGGAGGACCAGATATTTCAGTACCGCATCTCCGCAGGCTACGGATATACGCATCTTATGGATTTCCGCAAGATACGGATATCCATACCTTATGGTATTCCGTATGATACGGATTACCGCATCTTATGGATTTCCCTATGATACGGCATTCCATATTCCAATAATTCCGGTTCTGCGGACTCCGTAGATATAGATTCTTTCAATAAGGCTCTGTGGTTTGACATCCCTTTGTCGACCACGATCACGGAGCGCGGTGCCATGCCAAGAATGTTGGCTTACACGGCAGATGGCAGAATGTTGCCACCCTTCGTCATTTTCAAAAGAAAAAACATTGCCGAAGGAAACGTTCCCGCCCAGTGTTCTCGTTCTTGTGAAGATAAAGGGTTATGTAGGGTGCCGTGTCGATGGAAGGACGCATCCCAACATAAAACGTAAGGACTATTTATTAGCGTAGTAGCAGCAGCGGGGCGAGCATAACGAAGCTGCTCTCAGTCGGGTAGCGAAGGAATGATAACCTCGAAGCTTGACCAGGGGGATGAAACTTCGCGGTTTTTCTGTCCCGTGACCGCAGCGATCCTAATGTTTGGTGGCTGTACTACCTACCAGCATAAATGAATGTTGTTGTTCCATTTTATATTTATTACCAGGTTACTTATTAACTCCGGAGTTTTTAATACGCAAGTGAACCTAAAGGTTGCAGTTCGAGATTGCGAAAATACGAGCGCCACCTGGAGTGGAAAACGGGAACTGCGCCGTCCTATCTCTCACGGCGAAAAAGGGGCGTTTCTTGTCGACCATGTATGCTACGGCCTACGGTGTCCCAAAGGCCGCTTTCACCACCGTAAAGTTTGTTTCAGAGACACTGCCGAACCCTTCCAAGCTTCAGCGAAACAAACGCATGAATGGATTCGCGCCGTCATCACAAATGGTACTGTGCTGAGTGGTGTCGAAATTCTTCACGCCATACCGGCACAAAATTATTTCGGATCCCGGCGGACGAAAGGTACGATCTGCATGCTGATCGTTTTGTTTTTCTACGCTTGCGCGGCATATCAGGATGCGGTTGCAGCAGTAGCGTAAAATATTCAAGTTGTGTTTTTACTGTATGAATGGTAGGTTTAGGCAATAAAACATTCAAACAAACACTGTTCTTTATTCTTGTCTAATTTGAGTGTACACGTAAACAAAAACAGTCTTACTTAGAATAAGTGGTGCAAAAATAGGTGGATGGGCAAACCTTCATCAATCAGCACGCAACGATTGCCGTTTTGATCATGTCACGGGTTGCGCAATAGGAAGAAGGTCACGCGCTCGCCATCTGAATGCCTTCCACTGGCTCAATTTGGCTTGCTGGTGCATCCTAATGGAATTTGGCGCTAAATCCACCCCCCCCCCCCCCCCGCGGCTGAGTCATCATCAAGACGGCGTCCCCCTATGCTTGTCTGCAATGCGCTGCCATGTTTTAGCACCGCCCCCAAACACCAGGCGTTCGTCCGGCGCTGCGAGCGAATATCGCGTTCCATGGATGGTAAAAGAAGTTTCACTCCCCTGACAGCTTGGGTTTATAGCGACCGTCGGTGACGTAAGCCACCGGTGACCCTGCGGTGGCGCTGGCCCCTATCGGAGGCGTGGTGCAGCATACAGCCGCGTCACGTCGGGCTGACTAGTGACGAAGCGGAGGCTGCGCCAGTTTGTTCGCAGTGTGTCGCCACATCAGGCACCCCGCGGAGTGCAGAGCCCTCAGGGTCTGTCGAAATCTGGGAGGCGTACCAGACATCGACAGCGTGTCGTGAAAGGAGCGGGCCGCGACATCGGCGGCTGTGGATAGATGCCTGTGGATGGAGTGGCGCTGCCTGGTTCACTCGCAGCGATGTATGCGGGCTTGAGCCGGTCAATCGAGACGTGGACGTTGTTCCCGCTTATGCGCAGAGTGAAGTTTTCTGTCGTCTCAATGAACGACCAGGTAGGGTCCGCTGTAGGGTGGCTAGAAAGGCCTACGGACGGAGTCGTCGCGGAGGAAAGCGTGCGTGCACGGTGCTCCTTGAACACGAAAGGTGTAAGCTTGTTGTGGGGGGCTGCAGCTGACGGGCGTAAGGCGGCGATGGTGCGTCGGAACCGGGCGACGAAGTCGGTGGGATGTCGTAGTGCTGGATGGCAGTGCAGCGAGAAATTCACCTGGGAGACTAAGTGGTTCCCCGTAGAAGAGCACTGCTGGTGTAGCGTGGATGTCCGGCTTGAAAGTGGCGCGAAGACCGAGGATGACGGCTGGGATGTCCTCGAGCCAGGTTGAGTCCGGGTGGCACATAATGGCTGCTTTGAACTGTCGGTGGAAACGCTCGATCATTCCGTTGGCACAGGGGTGGTTACTGGTGGTCCTCAAGCGTTCAAATCCGATGGTCAGTCCGAGGAGCTTGAAAAGGTGCGACTCGAACTGTTGTCATCGGTCGGTGGTTACGCGGCGGGGTTGCCGAAACGAGCAATCCAGCCGGTGAAGAAAGCCGAGGCGACGTGTTCCGCGGCTATTCCCTCGAGGGGCCATGCCTCGGGCCAGAAATTCTGAGCCGATGAGTGGCTTGGCGACGTCGGCGATGGCCGAATTCCAGTGAAGGTCGCGGCGTAAGTTTCTGAGCTGGACGTGCATCCGGAGCGAGCCGTACGTCTCGATTGTGGAGTGGTTCGGCGCACTGAACTCGAAAAACGTAGGGGGACGAGGACCTTGAACATGGGATCGCGGGTAGCAGCAAATGTCGGAACCGCTGTCGACAAGGAACCGCTGCTTCGTGATTTGGTCGGTGACGAAGATGCGACGGCCTCCGGGTTGGCAGCTTACGGCCGTCTCTACGAGCTGCCGTTGGCATTTTCCGCATGCCCAATCAGCGATCTCGGCAAGTTGGTCGGGAGGTAGCGTCAGCTGAGCCCACAGAATTGCCTGAACGTGCAGTGGAAGTCGTTGGAGCCCCAAAGTGATCTCCGGAAAGATTCCTGGACTTCCTGTTACCCGTGAGAGCACGCATGTGGCGGAGTAACTGCGAAGGTTTGCGCTCGGCAAGTTCTACGGACTGAAGTTGTCGCACTGTCCGGTCTTCCGAGAGTGAGAGCCGGCGGATGAGTTCGGTCTTGAGGTATTCGTACAGGCTGGCCGTTGGTGGTTTGGCAAGGATATCCCGGACCTCGTTGCGTAGCGGGCGTCCATGTGGGCAACGACGTAATCGTAGCGGGTCCGGTCTTGTGTGACGGGCGCCAGGGAGAACTGGGCCACAAGTTGGGAGAACCATACCTCCGGCGAGTCCGCACGAAATGGCGGAAGCATGACAGTGACACGCCACACGTCCAGGTCGGCAACGGCCGCAGTGGTAGCAGCACCTGCGTTGACAGCGACTGCTGGAACGGAGCTTTGCGGGGCGTAGTCCACACGAGGCTGTACGGAATCGTCGGGCGAATGCGGTTCATTTTGCATGCGTGCTGCTGTTCCTGAAGTTGTTCCACTTCCTGGCGAAGAGCGACAAGGGCTTCCCGGTCGGCCATGGCGGTGCGGTTCTTTCGGTTTCCGGGTCACCAGGTGTGGGACGCCGTGTCGATGGAAGGACGCATCCCAACATACTGTTTATTAGTGTAGGATAGGTTTCAAACAGGCGAAAATGCCTCAGAGCAGGCTGGCCGACGTTTCGATAGGTGGACCTATCTTTGTCAAAGGCGCCTTATCATCCTCGGCGTGTTAGTTTTAAAGGGTTAGTGTTGACGTCATGTCCAGCGGTGGCGCTTGTGGCTGTTGGTAATTGAAGGCTGGAAAGAGAAAACTAGAGAGAGGAGTGTAGCCCTTGCCAAATCATTTCGAGAAAGTTTGCGACACCGGCGCTCTGGGGTCAGGGGAGCTGCAAAGAAGAAAAAGAAAAAATGAAAGAAAAAAAGGGGGGGGGTCTACTAAAGCGAGAGCCGTAAAGGCACGACAAAGAATAGAGCGGAGTATGATATCTACCTGGAAAGGCAGCAGGGCGGCGCGTCTAGAAAAGAGCGGAGTATGAAAGCTGCCTGGATAGGCAGCAGAAGGACGGCGCGTCTAGCCATCACAAAGGGCTGCAGAAGATGGTGGGGGAGGCAACTACAGGCGGAGAAAGCAGGCGGCGTACTTTTAAAAGCCCACATTGATATTGAGAGGAGTGTCTGAAAAGCACGTGCTTAATGGGTGAAGTCATTGTCAGACATGCGCATCAAGTGTCATCGATGGCCTCAAAAGTTATGCGGCAGTACAGTAAGGAGAAGGAAAAAAAAAGGAGAAAAAAGGGAAAAGGGCCGGGGGGCATAATCAGAACAAGGCGCGGAGAACTTCTTGGGAAGGCGAAGACTGTGACAATGAGGGGCAGGAGAGATCGTAGAAGCGCGCAAAGGGGAAAGGGAGCCATGGTCCGAAGGTTTCAGAAAATGAAGGATACTTAAGATTTATATATGTACATATATGTACCCCCATACATACACATTTATATATGTAAGATTCAAATATTCAAAAAAAGGAACATTGTTAGCGTATTATAGAGGCTAGTAGGGATTTTATGTTGCGAATAGAATATTGTTCAATGTTATTTGAAGGCTGAGCGTACTTTATGTCTCCTAATATTTCAGGAATCATGCTATGGCTTTTAGTGACTGCAAATTACCACGTACTAGATTTATTCCTTATGGGTGTAGGGATTGAAATTTGTGTTATCAAATACGATTCCATGTATTTCCTCTCACGTGGTGACCGGAAATTTGTTTGTAGAATGTAAAGCTTGGCTTGATCGAAATTGTGGTCTTGTTGATTGGAGCGGCTGGCTACTGCTTTTGGTAAATTGTGCTTTGTGTCTGCGTGGTGGCCGTTCAGTCTTACATGAATTGGTTGTCCAGTTTCGCCTATGTATTGTTTTTACAGGTAGTACATTCAATGCAGTAGATCAGGTTGTTTGAGGTACACGTGAAGTTCGATGTTACCTTGTGAATGTAATCCGATGCTGTGCTTTTTACATTGGTGGCTGTCCGTATATGTTTGCATGTCGAGCATCTCGAGTGCCCACAGGGACCATATGTTGGTGTAGTTCTTGTTGCGAGTTTTGCATGAACGAGCATATCTTTAAAATTGGTGTTGTGTCTGTAGGCGACCTTAGGCGGTTCGGGGAAGATTTTTTAAAGTTTCTGGTTGGTTGTTAGAATTGGATAGTATTTTGTGAGGATGTTGTTTATGTTAGGAAGTGTGTTTGAAAATTTTGTAGTGAGAAGAGGCGTTGTTGTTGTTGTTGTAATTTTAGGGCGTGGTTTGAGTGTCTCAGTGCGGTCTAGTTTTAGTGCGTCCGTGTAAGCCTTATGAAGGAACGCGTTGGGATGGCTTTTGTTTGCTAGTGTTCCTTTTAGGGTGGTAAGTCTGTTTACGTAATCCTCATTCTCTACGCATATGCGACGTAACCTTGTTGCCTGGCTCTTCAATATGCCCTGTTTAGAATGTTTCGGGTGGTGGCTTGTATAATCTAGGTATTGTTGCTTGTAAACTGGTTTTTTATACAGAGTTGTCTTTAATATGCCATTCTCAAAATATATGGTTGTGTCAAGAGAGTTGATGCGTTCAGCTGAGGTCTCGGACGTGAACTTTATTGTTGGATGAAAGGAGTTTAGGAGTGGTGTAAATTTAGTTAGATTGCCCCTGCCATGGCCCCATATTATAAGTATGTCATCAATGTAGCGAAGGTACGTGCGGGGTTTATTCGCGCAGCGAGACAGGAAGTTTGCTTCCAGAATTCCCATGAATATGTTTGCATAAGTGGGTGCGAAAGGGGTACCCATGCTTGTTCCTTGTATTTGAAGGTAGTGATTTTCTTTAAATACAAAATAGTTGTGTGATAGTACGAGTTCGAGTAATGATAAGTATACTTCAGTAGAATGCTGTACATTATATCGGGATAAGGTTTGCTTTATTGAAGTTAGGCTCTCCGGGAAGCAGTCATTTGGCCAATACAGAAGTACAAGCACGAGGCTTACAGACAACTGAATAACCCAGAACACTACCGTAAACTCGACAACGATCCAGCAGAAGAATACACACTCACAATCACCAACACACTCAGATCCCTCCTTGCTGATAAATTAATATCTCCATCAGAATTTAAGTTTCTGAAACCAAACAACGAAGCAGCAGGGCGGTTTTACCTCCTCCCAAAATTTCACAAAGTACCATCCACCGAATTATACGCTGCCAATATACCAGGGCGCCCATTAGTATCAAACAACAGCCTCCCAACCGACAGCCTCTCCGAATTCCTAAACCACTTTCTCGTTGACATTCCGAAGACATTTCCATCATTTGTACGGTATACTCCACACCTCCTGTGACTAATAGAAGAGATTATTAGCAAAGGCACACTACCACAAAACGCCACTCTCGCCACATTAGACGTTACCGCTTTATACACGAATATTCCGATCCCGGAGGGCCTATCTTCAATAATGCAAACCTTATCCCGACATAATGTACATTCTACTGAAGTATACATATCATTACTCGAAGTAGTACTATCACACAACTATTTTGTATTTAAAGAAAATCACTACCTTCAAATACAAGGAACTCATGTTCATATTCATGGGAATTCCGGAAACAGACTTCCTGTCTCGCTGCGCGAATAAACCCCGCACGTACCTTCGCTACATTGATGACATACTTATAATGTACGGCCATGGCAAGGACAATCTAACTAAATTTACATCATTCCTAAACTCCTTTCATCCAACAATAACGTTCACGTCCGAGACCTTAGCTGAACGCATCAACTTTCTTGACACAACCATATATTTTGAGAATGGCATATTGAAGACAACTCTGTATAAAAAAACCAGTTTACAAGCAACAATACCTAGATTGTACAAGCCACCACCCGAAACATTGTAAACAGGGCATATTCAAGAACCAGGCAACAAGGTTACGTCGCATATGCGTAGAAAATGAGGATCACGTAAACAGACTTACCACCCTAAAAGGAACACTAGCAAACAGAAGCCATCCCAACGCGTTCCTTCATAAGGCTTACACGGACGCACTAAAACTAGACCGCACTGAGACACTCAAACCACGCCCTAAAACCACAACAACAACAACGCCTCTTCTCACTACAAAATTTTCAAACGCACTTCCGAACATAAACAACATCCTCACAAAATACTATCCAATTGTAACAACCAACCAGAAACTTTAAAAAATCTTCCCCGAACCACCTAAGGTCGCCTACAGACACAACACCAATTTTAAAGATATGCTCGTTCATGCAAAACTCGCAACAAGAACTACACCAACATCTGGTCCCTGTGGGCGCTCGAGATGCTCGACATGCAAACATATACAGACAGCCACCAACGTAAAAAGCACAGCATCGGATTACATTCACAAGGTTTACCTATTTTGATTTGTGTTGTTCCGTACTGAGCAATTTCTTTTCTTTGACGTGTATGTACTTTTGATTTGTAAACCCCCCTACAACAATGCCCCTAGAGGGCGCTGTAGGTACATGTATAAATAAATAAATAAAAAACTTCACGTGTACCTTAAACAACCTGATCTACTGCATTGAATGTACTACCTGTAAAAAACAATACATAGGCGAAACTGGACAATCAATTTATGTAAGACTGAACGGCCACCGCGCAGACACAAAGCACAATTTACCAAAAGCAGTAGCCAGCCACTTCAACCAACAAGACCACAATTTCAATCAAGCCAAACTTAACTTTCTACAAACAAATTTCCGGTCACCACGTGAGAGGAAAGACATGGAATCGTATTTGATACACAAATTTCAACCCTACACCCATCAGGAATAAATCTAGCACGTGGTAATTTGCAATCACTAAAAGCCATAGCATGATTCTTGAAATATTGGGAGACATAAAGTACGCTCAGCCTTCAAACAACCTTGACCAATATTCTATTCGCCACATAAAATCCCTACTAGCCTCCACAATAGAATAACAATGTTCCTTTTTTTTAAATATTTCAATTTTACATATATAAATGTGTATGTATGGGGTACATATTTAAATACATATATTACTCCTAAGTAGCCTTCGTTTTCTAAAACCTTCGGACGACGGTTCCCTTTCCCCTTTACGCGCTTCTACGATCGCTCCTGCCCCGCATTGTCACAGTCTTCGCCTTCCCAAGAAGTTCTCTGTGCCTTATTCCGATTGTTCCCCCCGGCCCTTTTCCCTTTTTTCTCCTTTTTATCCTTTCTACTTACTGGACTGCCGCCCAACTTTTGAGGCCATCGATGACACCTGATGCGTATGTCTGCCAATGACTTCACCCATTAAGCAGGTGGTTTTCAGACACCCCACTCAATATCAATGTGGGCTTTTAAAAGTACGCCGCCCGCTTTCCCCGCCTGTAGTTGCCTCCCCCACCCTCTTATGCAGACCTTTGTGATGTCTAGACGCACCGTCCTTCTGCTGCCTTTCCAGGCAGCTTTCATACTCCGCTCTTTTCTAGACGCGCCGCCCTGCTGCCTTTTCAGGTAGATTTCATACTCCGCTCTTTTCTTTGTCGTGCCTTTACGGCCCTCGCTTTGGTAGACCGCCCCCCCCCCCATTTTTCTTTTTTTTTTCGCCTTTTTTCTTTTTGCTCTCTCCTTTTTCTTTCTTTCTTCCTTTTTCTTCTTTGCAGCTCCCCTGACTCCAGAGCGCCGGTGTCGCAAACTTTCTTGAAATGATGTGGCAAGGGCTACACTCCTCTCTCTAGTTTTCTCCTTCCAGGCTTCAATTAGCAACAGCGACAAGAGCCACCGCTGGACATGACGTCAGCACTAACCCTTTAAAACTAACACGCGAAGGATGATAAGGTGCCTTTGACAAAGATATAGGTCCACCTATCGAAACGTCGCCTAGCCTGCTCTGAGGCACTTTCTCCTGTTTGAAACCTATCGCACTCCGTGTATCCATCTGTCGGCTTCCTTCTTGACCTTTAAGTGTAGTAGCAGCAGCGGGGTGAGCATACCAACGTTGCGCTCAGTCGGGTAGCGAAGGAATGATAACCGCCGAGCTTGGCAGCTGGGTTTATAGCCAGCGTCAGTGACGTAAGCCTCCGGTGACGCTGCGGTGGCGCTGTACCTTAGCGGAGGCGTGGTGCAGCATGCAGCCGTGTCACGCCGGGCTAGCTAGTGACGAGGCGAAGGCTGCGCCGGTTTGTGCGCAGTGTGTCGCCACAGTTACATGGATGAGGCCATGATGCTGGAATAGATACGAGTGGTCTGGAACGGTCGGCCAAGTGCACTGCTGAGTCCTCGCAGCATGCTGGTTCTGGATACGTTTCGCAGCCACCTGACAGATACTGTGAAATGCGCACTCAGCGATAAAAGAATGTATCTCGTCGTGATGCCAAGGGGTATGACATCCTCCCTCCAACCGCTCGACGTTGTGCTGAACAAGCCTTTTAAGGACAGAGCACAGCTGAAGTACCAGGAGTGGATGTCCGGCGACAACCCGAAGATGCCGATGGTGCCAACAGAGGCCTCCACTTGCGACCGCCTGTCGCTGGGTGCTTTCCGCCGGGCGTTCTTTGCCAGATGCAGGGCTGGGCAGAGATACTCGGAAACGTATTCCGGAATACAGATATCGAAATACATGGACTGGAAGCCTAAAATACAGATACTGAGATACATTTGCCTTTAGCGTAACGGGATATTCCGGGGATACTTTCGCAATAGGAAGAAAAAGGTATTCCGGAATACAGATACAGCAATACAGATACTGGAATACTTGTTTTTTATTTCAAATATGCTCGTACTCCGCAGACATATATAGGTGCAGCATAATGGTGTAAATAAAGTTGCAGTGCACTGAAACTCTTAGTTTATTTGTTTATTACAGTACTATCAGCGCCATTACGGCATCAAAGACGGGAAGGGGCGGCTTACAAAGTACATAATTAGTCATAATGACAGAATTACACATATCAATCGCAATAAAAAAGTACGCTATTTCACAGCAACAGTAACAAGAATTGGGCACCGAAATCGACATGCTTGGTGACAACTAAATGAGCTATGCTAGATATAGCATAGTTTAAGCAAACTGAGCTTCTGAAGTAGACTGTTTTCTAGACAGCGTTGATTCGGCCTCAGCACAAGACTCGCGAAAGAAAAAAAAAGTCTATCTAGCGCTGCAGACGGGCACAAATTCGTGTTATAGTGAATAAATACCGCCTTCATAGCCGGATAGCCCTGGAGCGCGGCGACATCTCTTCTCGGGCCATCTAGATACCGAAACACTTCCTCCCTCACGTGGGTTGTTCTGACCGCTCAGAAGTCGGTCCCCATCTTCGGAATCCTCAGCCGTCTGGCCCGGTCGGCGCCGGGTCAGACGACTGGGGATTCTGCTGCCCATATAGGCCGGTCATAATTATATAAGCGCAATGGAGCCCAATATGTTGAAACTGCACAATCCAAAAATTGGCTTCCTAAAATCACGTTCTTTGGGGGTGAGAGGGTGTAAGCCCTCCCAAGTCCCTCCTGCAATCTGTCTAAACAGACGTGGAATCAGGGACAGCTGCTCAGAGCGTCCCATCAGAAACTACAGCAAGCACTCGTCGCCTGGGCCGAAAGGGTCACTCTTCAATAAAGGTGTCACCACCACCGACGCTATACCAGCACCCATTTCAGCAAGCCGCAACAGGCCAAGTCGCCTCCGGCGGTGGGGGAGCCTAGTAACACAAAAGACCGTTTCATGCTTGTGATCAATTAGGAACGCACCCCGAAACGCTGGAGAGGTGGCTGAAAGCGCGACAAAGCGCGACATCTTCTAGTCACTTCCGCCGCGACTATGGGAACTGCTTTTAGAAGTGCTGCCGCTTTGAGAACTGAACGCACGCGAAGCATTGCAAAGCCGCTGTTCCAAGGAGGTATCCGCGCGGGAGGTCACGAATTAATGGTTTGCCACCCAAAAAAGACTAGGCGAGCTGCACTGGCCTTGAGAGACATCGACTTTCGTCGGCAGAGGCCGGCAGCACTGCCTCCGCGATTCTGCCGTCTGCGGCGTCGCGCGCTTTACCACATGGGCCATTCTGTGCTTGAGGGGATACCATCGCCGCCCTTTCTGTCGGCGACCGGCGGCGCGCCTTTGGTTGTCTTGGCACGAAAACAAATGAAAAAAAAAAATACTGACATACCCCCTTGGTAACACGCGTCAATTCATTTCCGACAAAAAGAAAATATAACGAGATACCCGTGTCCTGCATTGTATCGCGATACAAGCGATACATCGCAAAAGTATTTCACTACTGAGATACAAATACATTTTTCAAATGTATCTCGATACAGAAATACAGATACTCAAAAGTATTTCTGAAGTACTATCGCGATACTCTTGTATCGCGATACTGCCCAGCCCTGGCCAGATGCCATGATGGAAAATTCTTTCAGAAATTTTGTATCAGCAAGTCGGCGGACGGCACAGAAGACGACGCACTGTGGGAGGCGACCAGCGAGAAACGCTTGTCTTCGCAAGCCAGTGATGATGCTTCTGACAAATAGGAGCAGCTCCGATGGTGGTTGAGGGGTGCTCCGATGATGGGTGAGTGGTGCCGATTCGAAAACAAATGCATTTCGGCGATGTTGTGTTTTGTAGCGTTAGCTACACTGGCCGAGCTGGAGCAGTTTCCGCGTGGAAGTCCGAGAGCCGTGCTGCCCGCGCGAGGAGCAGTGACGTCACACGGCGCACCGGAGCCGCCGCCGCCGCGCGCGCCTCGCCGATCTGCGCATTCCAGAGTGGTGACGTCATAGCCGCGGCAGACTTACTGGCGCCTGCGCGCACCCACCTGTGCGCCTCCGTTGCCTAGTTGCTGTCTGACGCTGCAGGTGAGAGAGAAATGCGCGGAATACAACCAACCCCTATACATAGCCTTCATAGATTACGAGAAGGCATTTGATTCGGTGGAGACATCAGCAGTCATGCAGGCACTGCGGAATCAAGGCATCGGCGAAGCCTATATAAACATAATGGAAGAAATCTACAGCGGATCCACGGCCACTATAGTCCTCCATAAAGAAAGCGACAGAATCCCAATAAAGAAGGGCGTACGGCAGGGAGACACGATCTCTCCAATGTTATTCACCGCGTGTTTACAGGAGGTTTTCAGGGCCCTAGATTGGGAAGAGCTAGGGATAAGAGTTAATGGAGAGTATCTCAGTAACCTACGATTCGCTGATGACATTGCATTGATGAGTAACGCGGGAGACGAATTGCAGCTCATGATTACTGAACTGGATACGGAAAGTAGAAGAGTAGGTCTGAAAATTAATATGCATAAAACTAAAGTAATGTGGAACAATCTTGGTAGAGAACAGCGCTTTGCGATAGGTGGCGAGACACTGGAAGTTGTAACGGAGTACGTCTACTTAGGACAGGTAGTAACCGCGGAGCCGAACCATGAGAGTGAAATAACTAGAAGAATAAGGATGGGTTGGGGCTCATTCGGCAAGCATTACCAAATCATGAATGGTAATCTACCACTATCCCTCAAGAGGAAGGTATATAACAGCTGCATCTTACCGGTACTTACCTACGGAGCAGAAACCTGGAGACTTACAAAGAGGGTTCAACTTAAATTGAGGACGACGCAGCGAGCGATGGAAAGGAAAATGATAGGTGTAACCTTAAGAGACAGGAAGAGAGCAGAGTGGGTCAGGGAACAAACGGGGGTTAATGACATCATAGTTGAAATCAAGAAGAAGAAATGGATATGGGCCGGGCACGTAGCACGTCGGCAGGATAACCGGTGGTCATTAAGGGTAACTGACTGGATTCCAAGAGATGGCAAACGCGTGAGGGGGAGACAGAAAATCAGGTGGGTAGATGAGATTAAGAAGTTTGCAGGTATTACGTGGCAGCAGAAAGCACAGGACCGGGTTGATTGGCGGAACATGGGAGAGGCCTTTGCCCTGCAGTGGGCGTAGACAGGCTGATGATGATGATGATGATGATGATGTCTGACGCTGCGCGGAACGTTGAGGCCATAGACACGGCAGCATGTTACTACACTGACCACGGAGCAGTCTTTGTGGCAACAGAGAAATGGCGTTGAGCAAAAAATAAATATAGATGTGTCACATAATGCGTATACTGTGTGTGTGTGTCATTTAAGCAGCAGTAAAGATGATATTCAAGCTAATCCTAGACAACCAGGATAGCTATGAATATTCAGCTAAACCTTAGCTCACGCTACGTATATCCTGGTATAGCCGAGCTAAGCCACTACAATTTTGTTATTTCTTTTTGTCACCTGAACTTGGGGAGTTGACCTATACAACGGTTCATATGGTAAACAAAAATAACGTATGTTTGAGTTTTATATCATGAAGAAATGTACGTTTTCTCAAAATTTCCTTTATTTCTGACTTGTGTTCGTACATAGTAGTTAACAAATAAGCCAATCGTAACCATAAAAATTACATTAGAGGCATCAGAAGTTAAAGCATATTGACGCTGTTGACAGCGCGCATACACAGCAGAAATAAATGGACACGAAGAATAAAAGAGTGTGGTGCTAATTGTAGAATGTGCGCACTGTAAACGCTGCCAAAATGCATGATCACAAAATTGCCCAAGGCTTATTTACAGCTCACCCTCTGTAACCGCTGCGTATAAACTTGTGCGTTACACAACTGGTAGCCCATGCCGGGGGGCCTTAAAGGTCCAAGCACCCAATGTTGGCTCAACCCCCAGAATTCTCTTTTCCCGAGACACGGCAAAGCCACGCACAGCGAGACGTGGGATGGGGTCGAAACCCCCTAGTTGGCTCGGGTCTGTGGTGACGCCGCTCACCAAACGCCCAATTTCGCAGACGCCCATGCGGGGTGTGTGTAAGGCAAACAACCTCTTAATATGGCCTTCATAAAATACCGAAATAGGTTACCTTTAACAGATGGGCACTAGGTGTTGAAGGGAAACTGGAACGGCTTTGGCGATTTTTTACAAACGCGTTGAGCAGGTAAAGCAAGTCCTAAGGATCGTTTTCAGACAAATTCAAGCGTCAAGTGTGTAATTTGTTGCATTTCTTTTAAACAAGCTACAGATCGCAGTGGCTTAGCCGAACGAGTTTTCAACTTCCAGCTTCCATTCCACGTAGAATTGTTCCAGTACAGGTAGCACTGGCGACCGATCTGATTGGACGTGTCCAGTCTAGGGGTGCTATGCAGGATGGCCCGAGCTTCTCGGGCACACGAGTTTGCTCCGAGCTTGCATTACGGCGGTCATGACAGGAAGACAGTGCGGAGCACGCGATAGCAGCGTTGATAAAAACGGCTACAAGAACGAGCATGGCGTCACGTGCGCATGTGCGGCATTTGCGGCGGTTTTCAAAGGAACACCGCGTGCGAAGGTGTCAGCGCCGCCACTCAGTCAACATTTTGACAGTGCAGCGACGTCAGCATGATTGTTGCGCTATCTTTTTACCAACCGATCATCGCGCCTCCCACGGACGTGTTTGTGGGCGTTTGTCCTCTTTCGGAAAATTCTTTCGTTCCACCTGCAGCATGGAAATTTCCACTCTCGAAGGCAACAAGGACGCACGCGCAGCCCTCTGGTGCAGCTCGTTTCGCTTCTCTGGAATATTACAGATAAATAAATGGACAGGTTACTGCTATACTTACATTACACGTCTGAAGATTTTTCTGTAGTAGCGAATCGGTAGAAACAATGCCTCCACAAACAAGTAAATAGTAAACAAGTAAACAGTTCTCGCCGAAAATCCCACCAGGAGCGCTTGCTTCATAGCTGTGAGTGGTACGTCATGAGATCGGTGAAAGTGAATGCGAGACATCGTACCCACGTGATGATATAACCTTTAGTTCTTCGTGCGTGTGTGCATAGTCTGTGCGATTAGGCTCATAGATGAATCGTGCCGCTGGCGTTGCGTCGTGAGCACTGTTCCTCGGCAAGAGGAAACGCAGTGGGCGGACCCCATCTTCGCCGCGGCCGTCTGTCAATCAAATTGACTGACGCGCAAACTCGGGCACAAACTCGTTGATTCTGAAAAGGCCCCAGTTCATCTCGTAACTGTCATAGTGCCGGTGTGCTTTTCAAGTGTTTTATGCGGTGGACGCTACTCAGCAGCTTCTTTGCATATAACATACTTTGGTCAGCTTGCACTACTTGTGCGAAGGCTGAAGCCATCGGAGGAGCTTGTGATCACCTAGATTCTTCCAGCTTTTTACGTGGCTCGTCTACTCAGTAGTACGGAAAGCCGAGCTAGTTGGTACGAATTCATAGTGCAATAGCGCAAAAACACAGGGACACAGGCAAGAGAGACGATACAGGCGCTAACTTTCAACTGACGTTTATTTTTTCAGAAACACACATATATACATACAAACAAACAACTGGTCATGCGCAGTGACTCCGTCCGACAGCAAAAACAAAAAAATTTAAAAAGACAAAAAAAATTTTTTTTTTCACTTTCCCAGTCACAGCCCTGATACCAGCAAATCTGTGTGTTTCTGAAAAAATAAACGTCAGTTGAAAGTTAGCGCCTGTATCGTCTCTCTTGCCTGTGTCCCTGTGTTTTTGCGCTATTGCACTATGAATTCGTCTACTCAGTATGCTGGTTTGCTTCGGAGTAATGACCGTGTCAGTTCTGTTTTAATATTGGTGCTATTGATTAGGAAGGTCTTAACTAACATGATATTGAATGACCTTTCTTAAATGTTAATGTTTTAATAACACGGAATTAATTACCCAGGTTTAATTCGCAAGGTCCTGAATAGCACAGAGGTAATTAGCATAATACTAATTAGCACGACCCTAATTAACACGACTTCAGTGAGTAAGGTCTTCATTATATTGGTTTTAAGTACACGCCCCTAATTAGCGTCGTGTTAATTAGCACTAATCGTTGACGTTTTAATTCCAGCGACATTAATGACTCAGGTTTATTTCACAAGGTATTGAATAGTACAGAGGTAATTAGTATAATTCTAATGAGCACGACCCTAATTAACACGCTCCTAATTAGCGTCGTGTTAACATTATTTTATAGTGTCTTAATTACTACAGCATTAATTACACAGGTTTAATTCGCAAGGTCCTGAATAGTACATATGTAATTAGCATAATCCTAATTAGCAGGACCCTAATTAACACGACCTCGGTAAGTAAGGTCTTGATTATCTTGGTTTTAATTACCTGCTCCTAATTAGCGTCGTGTTAGTTAGCATGATCTTAATTACCTTGTTCCTAGCTTTACACGACTTCATTAGCAAGGTCTTAGTAAGACGTGGCTTAGCTCGGCCTTAGCATGATTTGGCCTAATCAGCTTCGTCATAGCACGTCCTGACTTAGCTAGGTATACCGCCCAGCCAATTAGCTAATCAGCGGGGCGCACGTGCTCTGGGAGCGAGCAGACGATGAAGAAGAGAACGACGAGGGCGCGCGCCGGCCGAGCAACGCGCTAGAATGTACAGGCCGACCATGGTGATTATACACGTGGCCTCGGCGATTAGCTCTAGCCGTTGTGTTATAAGGCGCTCGGTCGGAACTAATCTCAGAGGACACGGTGCTTATTATCCTAAAGGATACTAAGTGCAGACATTAAACGCTTGAAAATGAATTCAAACGGCCCGCGCACACATAAAAATATAGTTAGTAGAGCTTTCTGCCACTTTTCTTGCATGGGTGCACTTCTGCACTCAGTGGAACGACAAACAAATGAAAGAAGTTTGACGACACCACCCAACCTTCTCGACCGCCCTTGACGTGACGCCGTGTTCCATCGTAACCAATGGAACGGAGCGCGCGTTGAGGGATGAATTTCACCTTCTCGTACTATTAGCTAGTTCAAAAGGGGGTGTTGCCAGAGCTCGGAAAGATCCCGAGTTTCGCCAAACTCGGGCCATCCTGCAAAGCACTCTAGGTCACTGAAAATCCGGTGGACAGCTAACGTTGTCTGCCTGTGCTACAACGTGCTGCGTATTAGCAACTGCAATTAGAAGTCGTAGTACTTCTGTAATAAAAAGCGCTCACGCACATTCTCATTTATGTCTCTCATGTGCATGTATTCCTAGGGAACTTTGGGCATCGTATGTCTACGGAGTTTAATGACAGATGAGTGCATCAGGTCGGCATTAAAAATGGTTTGTGAGTACTATGGCATCTCGCCGATGAGGTGCGGGAGTTGGTCGTGAATGATGCGGACGCACGATGAAAAACTTGGGTTTATTTACATTATGTGAATTAATAGAATATGGTGAAAAGACTGCAGATACACATAGTTTCGGCCGGCAGCATATGGTATGCTGCGGAGCACGGCCAGGAGAAGACGACCCGTCTTTCGATGTTTGTGCTTCTTAGAGAGCTTTACAACACGTCACTTCCAGACAATCAAGAACTTGGGCCAGATGAAGTCATGTTCGTGCAATCGGCAGTCCCAAACAGGTGGCGTCACTTTCGGCCTATGGGAGACCCAGAGCCGTGTTGCCGGGGGACTGTACTTCTTGCGGCGTTGATCCAAAGAGCGCGCGCCTAGAGATGCAATGCCTCCTTGCATCATGTTGCATCACGGCGAGGCCATCGTCCCCGGGTCGATGAACGGGGAACATGAACCACCTCGGCGCCGGCGCGAAGGCGTGGCTCACAGGATGACTCACACTCCCATGCCTCTGAGGGAATGCCGTACTTATCCGCTGAAAAGCTGGATGCTGAAATGGTGCGCAGTTCGTATCTAAGAGTACCCAGCAGCTATGCACCCATCGCCATGTTAGCTTCTTTCAAGTTCGCTTTCATATACCGTTTGGGTATGAAACCATATTCGCGCGAACGCACTCGACCACACTTATTAAACTTCTTCGGTAATGGCTGTAACCCTTAGCTCTAGTCTCAAACTACTACTTTCGGTAGAAGCTTAAGCAAAAATTTTGTTTACATTTCGAAAAAAAAGAGCAAAGTACCACTGCTCCAGAAATGACGTTCTGTAGCACCTGCATATTCTTGCACCTACGGTCTGATGGTGAAACACGAGAGGAGTAAATGACGGACTCGTCGCGAGAGGTCGCCATGGCGATCTGCATTTGTAATAATTTATTTCAATATAGTAGCCTTGCGAGAATCGTTTCACATGGACTGATATTTCTTCAGGATGGGGTAGATGTTTTCGAATGCCTTGTAGATGTCCTCCCGCAGCTTAGCCCCTGCGGATGGCGTGTGTTTCACAACAGAGGAAACCATTTTATAACAGAGCATACAAATGATGTTGAATTGATGAACGGACGAGCAAAAAAAAAAAGAAAAAAACATCAGCAGGTATGGAAGTTAGAGCAGTAGAAGAAGTGAAAACAAGATTATGCGAATAATTAAAGAAAGTGCTAACAATGAAGACTGTTTAACATTTAGAGGCAGGCCGTTCCATGTCGACAATGATGGGAAATAACCAAAGTGTTTTCCATAATTAGTACGGAATAATTGCAATAATATATTGTTCTTAGCTGAGACTCATGTGCGATTGATGTTAACTAGAGTAGCCTCCGGAAATACGTCCACTGGATGAAGATTGTATATTATTTGAAAGGGACACTAAACAGCAAAACGATTTTTCTCATATTAGTAAAGTACGCTTTCACGATACCAGAAACACCACGCTTGCTGCGAGAAGACACTTATAGTAAGCCAGAAAACGTGCAAGAACCAAGTGTGAGTGGCGACACCACTTTGAAGTTTCCGCACCATTCGCCGTGACGTCACATGTTTCGACGGCTGCTAAGGTCTACGTAGTTCCTAATCGGTAAAACTGAAGTACATTGTCCTCTGAGGGGGTAGACTTAACATACCAACTTTTGGGTAGTTTTTTGAGCCAGTAACGCCAAAATATGATTCGCTTTGAATTCTGTGACGTCATGCGGGGAGATTTCGGCGCGGAATTTAAAACCGAAAAATTGAACTTGATTTTCTCCTCTATTAATGAACCTATGACGGCTAAATTAACGACCTTAGAGTTCTCAGTGCACAATTTATCGATCTGAACTCATTCGTTGTTTCTCTTTAGTGTCCCTTTAAATAACACTACAAATAAATTATATTTAACAAGAATGTGAAGTGGAAGTCTCCTGTGATTGTGAAGTACGTTAGAAACACAGCAACTGAATGAGCTGAACGAATATATACCGACGGCCTGATTAAATAAATGCTGTTGCGGTGCTATACAGGGTGTTTCAGCTAAAAAGGACCACGTATTTTTTAAGCATAGGCGCTACGCGTCTCCAATTAGCGCAGTATTGTTCTGAGCCATGTAGAGCACGTCAGAATATTTTTTTTCCATTCCGCCAAACTCGGCAATTAACAAAGATTGCTTAACGAACATTTTTAATAGTAACTCTAGAGAAAAATTCTCAATACAAACCTTGTAGCGCTTCTTCAGAAACATCGAGTTTTTCACTCTATGTTAACTCCCCTGTTTAATTTTCTTGCGGCCTTTTTTAAAGAGCGCGAATTTTGAAAAATACCACGTGACTTCCACCAAACGCACGGGACTTTTAGTGCCCTCAAATGTAAGTTGAACAAATTATCAATTATCAAATTATAATTATCAATTATCCATTTATCTGCACGCACGCAGATCGATGGAGCAGGTTATTGGTGACTGCGGTGGACGTTAAGAGACAAAAGGAGCATAACGTTTCAACAACAACAAAAAAGTCCTCAACGAAAAAGCGGCAGCCATGGAGCAAATGCCACACGAGACCGTAGGTAGCATTTGATGCAGCGTAGGCATCTTTTTTTTTCTTTTCGCACCAATGAAGAAACGCATTGGAAGTGGTGAGCTTGACAGCGCGATGAAGGACCGAGATAGAAGATTCACTCACACGTGAAGGCCGCTTTTTCGTAGATTCTTTCTATTTAAACAGTATGCCCCAATTATCATTTAGCGTCCATCGCAGTCACACGTAGCCTGCTCAATCGACCTTCGTGCGGGGAGCTGCCTTTGATAATTCGTTAAACTTACATTTGAGGACACTAAAAGCGCCGCGCGTTAGGCGGCAGTCACGTGGTATTTCGTGAAATTCTCGCACTTAAAGAAATGCCGCCAAAAATTAAGCAGGGGAGTTGTCTTAGCATAGATTAAAAAATTCGATGTTTCTGAACAAGCTTTACAACTTTTGTATTGAAGACTTTTCTCTAGAGTTACTATTTAAAAAGGTAAATAAGCAATCTTTGTTAATTATCGAGCTTGGCCGCATGGAAGAAATAGTCTGACGTGCTCTATATGACTCAGAAGAATACTGCGCTACTTGGAGACGAGTAGCACTTATATTTAATTTTTTAATACTTGGTGCTTCTTAGCTGAAACACCCTGTATGTGTTGGAGCATTTTGTGTGTGTTAAATAACTTTTTGTAAGTTCCATGCTAGCCCATCGACACCTACTGGTAGTTTGGCAGTATGATTTATTGATTCAGTCACTTTCAACAGGTCAATCTAAACTGATAATGCGTAGAAACCGGCATCTATGGCACTTCTTATTTTATCTGTGAAGAAAGTATAGCCTAGTCAGTCCAATATGCTGACCTGAAGCGGAACGTACTTGAGGAAATAATGTTAAACTTGAAGTAGTATTTAGTTCGGCGCTTTTCAATACACTTTTCAATAACCGTGCTAAAAAGGGGGAGAATCGCAATAGGTGGATACAGTCGAACACGGATATATCGAACCCACATATATCGAATTTTCGGCTATATCGAACTCGTAAATTATCCCCTTGACAATACTTTGTAAAAGTATAGAAATTCGCACGTTTATATCGAACGGTGTTTTTACCCGCCATCGGATATATCGAACGCCGCGCGAGCTCCTTCGACTGGAGCACGCGTCTGCAACGCAGCGAGCGCCTCCGCGCCATCTAGGGATCTTTCTGAGAACTAGAGGTGGCTACGACAGCGCCAGCTAGTGAACACTCCAAGAACTAGAGGTGGCTACGTACTACTACTGCCACTACATACTACAGAGGAGGGACAGACCCACATCCAAAGGAGCTTCGCCCCTAAAAGTTCGACGGTGGCGGACGACATCGGGTTACCACGGAGCACCTTGTTAAGAACAAGGCGGATATCAAGGCAAAGGCGGCGGAGCAGCGAACGTCGGGAGCATGTCGTGTGCGCGCTAGTGCCCACGGGAAAGTAGAAAAGGCGCTCTATGCCTGTTTCAGAAGTGCGCGCGAAGAACATTCCTGTGGATGACCCAATACTGATGGCTAAGGCCAAATGGTTTGCCGCCGCACTCGGCGAAGACGATTTCGCCGACAACGCCGGGTGGCTTCACCGATTTAAGCAACGCTAGAACATCGTTGGCAAACGACGAGCGCATAAACGACGCGTTTCGCGAGTTGGCGTCCCTCTTCCCGGCTGCCGTTCCACCCGAAGTGTCTGCGGACGATTTCATTAAGTCCTTCAAGGTGGGCTGAAGGTTGACCTGCTTGGTGCCATTAAATGGTGACGGGCGCCTGGCGAGACGTGAAGACGGGCACAGTGGCCAACTGCTTCCGGAAGGCAGGCTTTGTGACGGCGAAACTTGCGAAAACCAGTGAAGACGGCGACGACAAGCGCATAGACGACGCATTTCACGAGTTGTCGTCCCTCTTCCCGGCTGCCGTTCCACCCGAAGTGTCTGCGGACGATTTTGAGGAAGCGGACTGCAACGTTCAGGCTGTTGCGAGCCTCGCTGACGAAGCCGTTGTAGCTGCGGTCGCAGGGATCCAGGATGCCCAGGCCGACAGCTTAAGTGACGAAGAAGATTGTCCGGACGAGGCGGTGGCTACACGCGCATACTCCGCCGCTGAAATGACGGCAGCCTTCGGTTTGATTCACCGTTGTTGCGGCGACATGGAGGGAACCGGGCTGTCGCACCTGGACAGCCTTGATAAGATCGAGGCCAGCGTCGTCAACTTCATTTCAAAGACGAAGAAGCAGGCCAAGATAAGCGATTTTCTTCACGCAAATAAGACGTTCTCTTGCATCGTGTGTGCGGAATTAGTCGTCAATTCTTGAATGCGCCGATTGTAGGTGATCGTCCACCACTGTTAAGGTCTCGGGGACTTTATTTTTTATATCGAATTTTTCTGATATCGAACTAATTCGCGATCCCATTCGAGTTCGATATATTCGTGTTCGACTGTAATTTGAAATGTAAATGCGGTCTACTTTTTTTTTAACACAGAAATAATTTCTTGCTTTTTTCAATGACTTGGAAATATGCCGCTCCTGAATATAAAATAGGTGATATAGGAAAAAGGGCTGGCGATGAGATGAGCGACTAGTCTGAAGACATGTAATCGCAAACTACCGAAGGAGCATCCCTGGTTAGCGCTACAGTTTACGCGGGGTGACGTGCGTGTGTGTTCGGAATGGGAATGTTCGAGAAGCGCCGAAAGTTGCCCCGTACTGGACTGGACAAGCCTGGTTAGTATGAAAGGACTTTAAGTGTTCCTGAATTTCTCGAGTTCCTGAGCTTGCATTTGAGCGTAATTCGATCAATGGTTTCCCCAATATTGTAAACCCGCACTAACAGGACCTACTCCTAAATTGTCCGCTCTGCCGTGATGTGTTCCGGGTGGGGGAGACGGTCGTCAGACCTTGGAATCTGCCCGGCGATTGCCCCCATTAACGAATTCTGAAGCCTTTTATTCATTACCTATACCGTGTAGTTCCTTGGTGAGGGTCGTCGCTGCACGTTTCTCTGCAATTGTCCGCTTGTGAGGTGTGGACATTAAAATATCCAGCTATAACACAGGCTATGCAAATTTCTTTAACCCACGCAAAGTATGTTGCTATAAAATTTTCAGTGTCTATTCTAGCTGTTCCTAGCTTGGTATGGGCTATAAAATGTACATTCAAATACATGTGCGTATACCCGCATACGCCGGGCCATGGTACGCGGGTATGCGCTGTTCTTGATGGGGGAGTGGGTTTCATGACGTGCATGGCATGCATTTGACGTTATTCAGTTCATGATCTGTCATTCATTTTCGTCATCTACTGGTGTCACCTTATGTCAATTTTGGTACATGCAAAGGTAAGAGAACGAGAAGACGAGAACCCAAGCATAGGCGGTTAGACAGACAGACAGACAGACAGACGGACGGACGGACAGACAGACAGACGGACGGACGGACGGACGGACGGACGGACTCTAACCAACACAGCGCTAACTTACGCTCATTCACACAACGCATTCGTCCAATAACTTAACCCTTTACTGCACATTGTTGCATTTGCGCAACATACGCCGGACACAGACGGACGGATGAACAGACGGACAGACAGAAAGGCAGATGGACGGACAGACAGACGGACAGACGCGGTCAAGTGCCTTTGCCAGGAAATGCTCCACATTTAACATACATAAAAAGCCCTAACAGCATTTGATGCTAGCCTCAAATATTAACATTAAATAACTGAAAGCGAAATGCCTGTAGTGACCCAGAGGAATGTGGTACTTGTAGTTCCGCTCTTTACACTCACCGGTAAGTACCACCTTTCCGGATACGAACACAAGGAGCAAGATGCAGGGCTTCACCATGCGGTACACCAGTCCCGGGAACAGCTCAGGCTCGTAGCTGCACAGCGTGCAAAAAGTGCAGTAGTGAAAGCGGGCGGCAACGAACTCGCCTGGAAGTACGATAATTCAGTGATGAAATACTGAATCACACATCTGCTACCCTTCACGTCGGTAGAAGGCAGATCTGCTACCCTTACATGCCGGTAGAAGGCAGTTGTCTCTATTGTTGAAATATACCTTGAAATATCGTTTGGCTGGGCATCTCGGTAATCTATTCGGAGTTTTTCGAGCGCAACAGAAAAGAGGCCGCAAGGAACGACACGAACACAGCGCTAAGTTACGCTCATTCATACAGCGCATTCGTCCAATAACTTTAAACAGCAGATTACAATGATGTTTGGAAATGATTTATTTTTTTTCTCGGCTGCTTATAGAGCCCTACTTTTTTGTCCTTTGCATATGTATCTTCAACCCTAATTTAAAGCTTCCTTCGTAAGGTTTTCAAGTGTTTAAAATGTGTTGTTATTAATGCCGAAATTCACAATGTCCTATGCGAACCATAGGCTCCTCAGATGTAAAGCGTTATTCTTCATTCTTATTCCTTCCTAATTATTCTACTTCGCAAAATTATGATTTAAGGCGCAGTGTATGCCCTGCAAGTTTACTTGTAGTAGTTCCCCAAGAGAGTTCACAACGGGCTCTGGACGAGCCACTTTTCCAGCTTTAGCTGTGACGGTGCTGCGTGTTCCGCGCAGGCGTGGCGTTTTTGAGCAGGCAATGTATAATATTAGGGAGATTGTGTCTTCTTGCCCACGGTGTTAGAAGTATAGGTGTAACGACGCTGCGCCGCCGCCATGCACTCGCTGCGTTGAACTTCGGTACCTACCGCGAGGTGGCAGGAGCGGCCACGATTACGTAAAGTCACTAGAACGGGAAAAGTACCACATTCCTTTTCTCTTCGCCGCCGCGCGCTTCGGCGGCTTCGCCACATAAATAGTCCAGTTCGCACGCCTCGCTAGTGTCTCCGCTGCCGCACGGCGCTTTGGAGGGCGATTGTTTTTATAGCCTGAGAAAAGCGTGCAGGAACATCATGACATTCGGCATCGTTTTGACTTACATCACAAGTCTATCAAGGCATCGAAGAATGCCGGGGTGCTGCGCTTTTGGATGCAGGAATCGGCGGGACTCGGGTGAAGCTCTCATTGGTATTCCTAGTGGCAATTAAATGTTCTTACGTAGCGAAGTTCTGCGACTTTAAAAGTATCTATCTATCTATCTATCTATCTATCTATCTATCTATCTATCTATCTATCTATCTATCTATCTATCTATCTATCTATCTATCTATCTATCTATCTATCTATCTATCTATCTATCTATAGTCGGATACAACTTTAGAAGGCAGCGGCATTTCCGTCTCAAAGGCGGATGAACACAAGCCTGCACCAATGGGCGCGCACTCGCGACCTGGCGTCATGAGCGGTACGGCCGGTGGCTCCGCCTTCGGAGAAGATCGGCGCGTGCATGAGCGCGACTATTCCTTTAGTCGCGTAGGCGATCGGCAGCCGCGCTTCGGTCGTCTGGGCGGGGCCTCTCCTGCCTTCTTAAAGGGGTCATGAAGCACCCCTTGGGCTTGTTGAAAAAACACATCCTGCGGAAAGCTGACACGACTGTCAACTGCTCTGCGAAATATTACAGTCGTGCGCGCCGCGTAAAGGCCACAAGCGGAGCGCGAAGTTGCCGTTTCCTCAGGCGCCCTCTTTCAAACAGAGGCCGGTTCTCACTCTCGTCGGTGATCTGCCAGTTTACGTCGCAAGAGACATAGCATGCTTATTGGCCAATAGCCGACATAAATAAAGAGTGGTGTTTGGATCAGATGCGCTTGTTCCCGTTGACACTGTGTATAATAGTTCTTAATAAACAGGCTGAAATAAACAGTTAATAAACAGGCTGAAATATGGAAAAACTTCGTTGCCAGTTTTCTAAAAGATGACTCACTTCCGGTAGAAGCCAACTGTCGTCTGCTGAACTCGGTGCGCCCGCGCACGTTCGATTGTAACTTAAATTTGGCCACACGACCTTTTCGGTATCGCAGTTTCTTGTGCCTCGTTTGTTTTGAGTAGTCTCGTACGTCATAACTCGCCTCAAACCTTACAAACTTGTGTGTGGCGTTGAGGTCTAACGACACGGATCTCGTGCTGACTTGATCAGTGCGTGCACAGATCGAGTTGCAAGCAAGTTCTTAAGTTACAGAGCGGAGAGCGGCCTCTCGTGAACCATGAGGGTTGAATTATAGGTGAGGGTTTTCACACTATTATTTTGTTGACAGAGAATGCACACGATCCTTTGACCTTTGGATAATACACTTCACGTCGAAGATATCCCGAAGATGGATTCAGCGGTAAGGTTGAAATAATACAACCTGAATTCTACTGCCAACTCACTGAGAGTACTTTTGCTTCCAGTCGTCTTCAAAGAACAACCATCGGCCTGTGTTTAAGCTACATAAGTTGTGGGGTGTCATGCAGGCCGAAGTGAACACCTTCGGCTCCGAATTCTTCGGTTCGTCGTGTCGTGCCGTTATAAAAATGATAAACGTGTGCCCTCTTGAGTGCTTCTCCATTTATCGATAATGCTTCGCTCGCCCGAAATTCGTGGATGCCAGCGTGACAAAGGTAACTTCAGTTGGCCGAACGTATCTGCATTTCATGGGCGTATGCTGTGGGGCAATTTTAGTAATTTCTGCCGCGAGCTGCACGCGTCCAGTGGCAGCAGCGTGTTCTGAGCTGTTCTAAGACCGCCTGTGTTTGCATTGTAGGGGTCTGGGCCAGCCGCCGCACAGAACCCCTCAGAGACGAGGACGAGACGCTGAGCACGGCCGCTCGATCTCCCCGTGCACTGAGCAACACGTCTTTATCACTTCAAGACTCGGCCGCGACTCTCTGTCTATGGCCACTGAGCGCGAGCCGCGAGCGAGTCCGTGTCCATCGTTTTCTTCTACCTTCGGTGCGCTCGCGGCTGCCGCTCCCATAGCATATAAAAGTTACACACGCAGACGCCACAGTTACAAGGATATTGTAACGCGTCTATATCAGGTGCTTTTAAAGCGCGCCTACTGTCGCGAGCTGCACGCAGGGGCAACAGCGCCTTCTGAGCAGCTGAACGATAATCTATCCGCAATGAGCACTTATTTGCAATTCGCGCTTTAGCGTGGCATAGAGCGGTTCTCTATAACTGATATTTTGTATTTACTGGCTTTCATACTCGTAGACTACCTACTATCTTACTAATTAACCGTTATTGTTAAGAATCACACCACCGCGTTAAAGCGAATGCCAAAAGCGTGCCCCGATGTGAAGCTAATCTTGTAACGTTGGTCAAGCACAACATCCACAAATTTACCAGTGACATGTCTCCCGCCAAATAAAAAAGTTAATGCACTTGCACTTCACCCTTGCGAACGTCCATGTGTACTTGGCATTCCCCGTGCACTGATGACGCAGAACCAATTAAAAAAAATATGTATTACAGTCCTCCTCAATGAAACAGCTGTTCTCCAGAAAATAATGGTTCGCTTGAATTGCTATAGTATGCTATATTCACAGCAGTAGACAGGTTTTCAGAATGTTACATACATAAAAAAGAAACACGAGGACTATACCAAATAGGTACAAAACTGGAAAAACTCGGTCATATGTGCACTTCCTCGTCCACCTGCACATTATGTTGAAGTTTACTTATACAACAGGCACCTTCAATTATGTTACGATTAATGAAATACCACCCAACCTACGTTAGAACACAGTGATGACTTGTTGCCTAACTGCCTGTCACCTATTTCTCGTCCACAATGTGTTCTAACGTGGAAATCATCTGTTTTACTTGTTTCGTAATAAAACACAGGCCGTTACATTGAGCGAGCAGTGTTTCACCAATTTGTATTGCATGCAGAAGTTACTTTCTTCCATTTGCATGCACGACAGGTAGTCATACCTCAACTGATACAAGAAACAGTGTTTACACTATATTATTGGAATCAAAACAGAAGCAGTCCTCATGTCAGTGTAAGCATATGTATATTTCCATTTTTGTGCACAGAACCTCCACCCAATACTGAAGACATGGAACAACATATAGAGTATAGCCCAAGCACTATATATAATTCACAGCAGTAAAGCAACATGAATGTAGTGTGTAAAACCTCGTCATAATGCATGTTGATATGCGCACTTCACAGTGCCAGTATCTAAGCACAATTCAAAGAAATGGGATGCACAAAGAACTTGGTGTCAACCTACGCATGAAGTCAATTAAATTATTACAATAGGGCTAGCTTTACTTTTGAGAAATGTGCAACCATGCAGATAGGCATGTTCTAGTATTTTTACTGCATTAGATTGCACTATAGCATCAAAACATGTCGCACATTATCATACAGTTGAGTTTCCTGCAGAAAAGTCTAAAATTGATTGTAGATCCAGTTACCACAATTTATAAATGCATTCAGCAATGCCCGCAAAATGACAACGCGACCTTCATATATTGATGCACATATTTGCTCACAGATATCTGAAAACTAACGTAAATTTCTGGAATTATGTTTACTTGTCGGCGTTATCACATGACTACAATGTACCAATACTTCTATTATGAATAATTAGAACATCTATGTTAGCCATGCCAGCTAGTGCCATCTGCAACTTAAAGTTCTTCATATTTAATTCCTCACATCATGGCTTATGCATAATTACCACATTGAAAATTAAGCCCAGCATTATGGCTTCAAGATGAGCTTGCAATTAGGCAATAATGTGCCCAAAATTAAAAAATTCCTATAGGGTGATTCCACGTAAGATCGAACAAACGATGGCTGGTCGACCTCTCAAATTTATTTCAAAATTTTATATATTATTGCCTGATGAGTGGAAAGAAGAGATCCGCAATTTGTTTTGCCGCCAAAAATTTTTTCGAACCACAGGAAATCAATAATGACGAAGAGGTGGAGTGGAGCGCTCATCCGCTCTGCTGTTTTGGCCAACTTCCGTTATGAATTGCACAAAATATATTAAAGTTAGGTAGCTGAAATTTATTTACCTAAATATATGCATGTGTTTGCTTCTGCTCAGGTATTTTCAGTTTTTATGTGTAGTGTAGATGTTTTTATAAAAAACCTCAAAAATGGCCCAATCGGCAAAACTTTCTTTACTTTGAAGGTCTTTATCTCAAAAATGCCTTGTAGCAGAGCGACAAAAATTCTGCATTACGTTCTTCGCATGCTTATCTACCAAACTGCCAAATCTTGTATTTATATAACTTTTCAGTAAAGAGATATGATCGGGCTAACTTCAAGAAAACACCGAACAATGAAAACTTCTGACGACAATTAAAAAAAAAAAACCCATTTTTTAAATTTCTTAAACTTTGTCCACTTATTCTCCTCCACATCAGCTTTCACAATCATTAAAAACATGTTGCATAATGTCGTTGCACTAATAGTTACGGCCCCTCCAATGAGACCCTTTGGCAAGGATTGGCAATTCCGACTTCTTGCCCAGCAAGTGTATAAAATGCAGGCAGGATTGAATTTCTTTTTATTAAAAGGTCAGCAGGTACCTAAAAAGGTTTGCATTAAACTTCAGTTGCTAGTAGCGCATCATCCTGTGCCTTTCATTCTCATTTCTCTGTGCTGTGGGGGTTTTTTCTGCACATTCTTTAACTATGAATACACATCAACTCGCCCAACGGTCCATTTTAGGATAAAGTTTCTGAATAAAGCCGGTTCCACGAAGTGTCATTTTGAACAATGCAAAATTTTCAAATGCACATGCTACTGGAAAGGTTGCATGCAGTATCATGCATAACACTCTGCATCAATCCCAGTATTTACCCAAATGCTGTAAGATGTAAGAGATGTTCGAGATAGTGTACAGTGAGGCACAGTGGAGTGTTCCCACAATAGTTCAACATAGCTTTTTTCCTGCAACTATAGAAGCCTGGAATTTGTTGCCCGGAAGTGTGCGTTGCTTACCAATCAAAGAATTTCTGGAAGCATGTTCATGAATGTTGATTTGCTGTTATTGTTTTGTTTTCTTTTCCCACTCCTGCAATAGCCTCATTGAGGCTGCAGTATGTAAAAATAAATAAAAAAAAATAAATAAAAATACACTGTCTCGTACATAAGCAGTGGGCGAGCAACTCTTGCTGCTTTGCCAGAAATGTCTTCCTGAAAATGATACAAGAAAGAAGTTCATTAATCTTTCTGTGTCCATAAAAATGAATTTCTCGCCAAGGACTCACACTTCACTATACTTTCAGCCGACCTTTTAACAAAACATGAAACAAATGCAAAATTGTGAGGCTGCTAAGTAGTTCCTTGTCAACTTTTCAAGTACACAGGGCGAAAAATACACGAAGGTAAAGAAATGCAAAAGAACACCAGAAGTGTTACTCTTGTCCTTTTCGTCCTGTGTACCACCATTTGGGTAGATTTCGATGTCAGTCAAGTTATCATTATAGTGTAAAGGGGTGTTAATGTCAGTGAGGTTAACTTCGTATTTAAACAATTGGACACTAGATTCTTGATCAACCCGAGCTGCTCTGTTTAGGACTGAATATTGGGCAACTTGGTAAAGAAGACCTGGACACAATGCCAGCGTTTTAACCTTGTCAGAAATTGTGTCAACAGTGAGAATACTGTGTACAGATAATAAACACTATGGCAACATAATTCAAAACAAAATAACCAGAGGGAAGAAACAAGGTGATTCAACGAGGTGGTTCAACAGGTTCAACTGGCTTATATCAATGTGAATAAAATAGCCTTGCATAACTAATACATCTCCTAAAGGCCATAAATATGCATATGTAATCCTGGAAAGGTCGAGTGCTGATATGTGACTAATGAAGTGACACTACCAGAAAATGCACGTTCTTCACAACACATACTGTCACTTAGCGGACGTATGTCACATCATATGGCCATAATTATGTTTCATCATATGGTCATAATTATGTGACGATTATGCCACATGTCAACGCGCACAAATTGACATCGAGACGGAGGACCAAGACAAGCAAATCAAGCATGAAAACAGCAAAAACAGAAACGAAATTTGGCCTCAATGCACATTTCTTTGCATAACAGCGTGATAATAGAGGCTTTTTATTTTTGCTTTCGTGTAAACTCCTTGAAAGCACTCTGCTTCATTTATGCTTTATCGTAAGGAAGGAAATTATGCTGTACAAACATCTTTTTTCAAGGCGCACTCGCGAATCGATTGATTAGCTGGCCGTGCGAAGCATGTGCTATATTCTCAGGAGTTTCTGAACACGCATTACACATCGTCGCTATGTGAGCTTAATGTCTGTTCTTTCTTTCTTTTTCGATTTTTCATTGCACTTTTCACTCGACGCAATGTACAGGCGGATACCTTCAGCTGCCCGAGCGACGATAAGGACGCGCGAACAGAGGAAACATTAGTATTACTTACCATTGTGCTCCCGATGGTACCGCGAACGCAGCGTGCCCATCATCTGCTTGGTAATATACACAGCGGCAGGCTCGCTTCAGTCGCTGGGACAGTGTCACACCATATCCCACCCGCAGTAAGACCCGCAGTAAGGCATATTGCACTGTCGTCAAACCACGCATTTCACGTCCAGCGGCAAGGAGCAGGCACAATACGCGCACACACGACCGACACAGCTGGGCAGTTCAGAAGCAGAGTTCACAAGGCCAAGGTAATCCCATGACGGCTTTTTTCTTTTGGTGGTTCAGGAGGAAAAGGAAAAAGGCACCTAATTTCTGTCTGCCTTTAGGCGACACGGCGCAGTGCCTTATTAGCCCCGAGAACGAACACTAGCGGCGCGGCAGTCGCGGCGATGTGACGTCACGGCAAGGACTCGCTTGCTCCGCTGCCGAGGCTCGCCTTTTTCTGCGCCCGCCGCGTACCCGCTCTTTCGCGATACGATGGTGATTACTGCTCATTCTTGCAATGCAAATCTCCCAAGGTAGAAGGTGGAAGTTCACACTATTAGCGAAAGTTCAGTAAGCTGTAGAAAGTTTGGATAATATAGCTTATAATGGGCGAATTCCCGTCCGAACGGAAGATTTACCGTGAAAAAGGTGATGCACGAGAGCAAGACGTTCGTTGTTTTCACCGCGTGCTCCAAGACATCGGTGCTAAATAATTTACGCTAATGGTTCTAGCTTCATTACAACTTGGCGTAGACTCCACGATTAAAACACGCGTCCCGAAGATTACAAGTTAAATTAGGACGTTTTCAATTAACTAACTACATTGTCGTTTATCGTACAAGTTATGTCTGCCTTTGCAGATTATTTAGGTGATTTGACAGAATTGCGCTTTCTGCTACAGGAGACTTTAGATAAATCTGTCTATCTAAAGAAACACTTAATACATCCGGAAAATTAAACAAAATAATACTGCCACGCACACAATAGTTTCGGAAATTCTGAGGTGTTAGTATGCTTGGATTATGCAAACAATTCTTCTCAACACTCGTCTGGGATTATGTGACCGTATACAGTGATTTGCTGAACTGCTGGTCCGATCAACCGCCGGATCAAAAGCGGTAATGTTAAATTCACGTGGGAGCACTGTTGATCCGAGTTCTCCGGCTCTGGTTCACTATCCTGTTCTTTCTCGGAGCTTGTCATGACTAATGATCTCAGCCAATTTGTTTCTGAGGGCACGAGGTGCCCTCAGAAACATGTGACGCGTTTTTATGTGACGTTTTATGTGACGCGTTTTTGCTAACTCTGAGTCGTTGCTCCGTGATGTAGTTGTAATCCCAGGTATTAGTGATCATGACTGCGTCGTTGGTACTTGCAATATTACGTCACTAAGAGCAGCTCACAAACAACCCCGAAAAGTATACTATTATGACCGAGGTGACTATGCCTCGTTATCTCAAGAACTTTGTCTTTTTTATCCAGATTTCTGTAATCTCTCCGAGTCGCTAAACATTGATGAATTGTGGTCCGCCTTTGGAGGTAAACTGATGACCTTAGTTGAAGAATACATTCCTTCCAAACTCCTGACCAGTCGTCGCCGTAATGACAAAGCATGGATAAACAAGGAAATTCGAACTTTGATTAGCAGAAAACGCCGCCTATATGCCGCGTATTTAAAACATCGCAGTCAGACTGTTTATGAAGAAATGCGTAACTTAGGCTACACAATAAAGCATGCGATTAAAGTGAAAAAACAGATATATATTTCTTCGCTCGATGTAAGGCTCAAAGAAAATCCCAAAGACTTCTGGAAATTTATTAAAGTTAACAGCAAGGAGGTCAGCGCGATACCCAATCTATTAGTCGACGGTCAAGCAGTATTTGATGATCACGAGAAGGCTTGCGCTTTTAATTCCTACTTAAAATCGAGATTTTCTAGCATGTCCACTAATCTACCTCCTGCAACGCCAGATTTACACAATGAGAATATGCCCATAGTTACTGCAAGGTATAATGGTATTCTTAAACTGCTTAATAACCTAAAAAACAATTCATCTGGAGGCCCAGATGGCATACCAACCAAGGTAATTAAGGCATGCACTGAGGAAATTGCCAATTTCTTAGTCATCTTGTGTAACAAATCTCTACACAGCAGTTCAGTCCCAACCCAATGGAAATCGGCAGCTGTTGTTCCCATTCATAAAAGTGGTCCGAAACATTCTATACAGAACTACAGGCCAATCTCACTTCTGGTTGCTGCAAAACATTAGAACACATAATTTACAGTGCTGTGATGAAACACCTCCAAAACAATAGTTTCTTTTCATACGCTCAACGTGGTTTTAGGGCTGGCTTGTCCTTTACAAAGCAATTGGTTGAATTCTGCCATGATCTGTTTTACTCCTACAACTCTGGTTTTCAAGTAGACTGCATTTTTCTAGATTTCAAAAAGGCTTTCGATACTGTTCCCCATGATTTGTTATTGTATAAATTATCATCTCTTTGTATTCATCCTACTATAGCAGCTTGGATTAGAAATTACCTTTCCGGAAGGACACAGCATGTGTTGATTAATGGTGTTAAATCAACTGAAACAACCGTTACCTCTGGCGTGCCACAGGGATCCGTTTTAGGACCTCTGTTATTTCTAGTTTACATTAATGATATCGTACAGGGTCTACAAAGCAGTGTCAGATTATATGCAGATGACTGCGTCATTTACAGGAATATAACAAACGAACATGATGTTAATAGTCTACAAATCGATTTAAACACAATTCAAAATTGGTGCGGCAAATGGTGTATGTCTTTGAACAGTGCTAAATGTCAATTTATATCTTTCACCCGCAAACGTTCCCCTGTGAGATCTGACTATTATTTGGATCATATATCACTTGAACGGGTGCAACACTATAAATATCTTGGGAATTATTTTTCAGAAAATCTGACCTGGACTAGACACATTGAACATGTCGCTTTAAAATCTTCTAGGATGCTTAACCTCATTAGACGCAATTTTTACAATGCCCCTAACAGTGTTAAAGAACAACTATATAATATGTATGTTCGTCCAATTCTTGAGTATGCTTGCGCAGCATGGGACCCCGACACCTCATGTCTTATTGATAAACTTGAGCGTATCCAGAATCGCACAGCCAGGTTTGTCACTGGTAATTTCACCTATAAAAGCAGCATTTCATTAATTAAAGACAACCTTGGTTGGAAAACCCTATCTCAACGCCGCCTAACCATTAAATTGGAACTTTTTTTCCAAATTTACTTTGATCTCACAGGAGTGAATAAAAACTTGTACATTTCCCCCCTCACTTCATCTCTACACGTAGTAATCATGAATGTAAGGTTTTGGAAATGCGCTGCCGCACGAATGTGTTTCAATGTTCTTTTTTTCCTCACACCTCCATGTACTGGAACAGACTTCCAAAGGGGATATCTCATTGTGAAACATTATCCGAATTCCAATCGTTTTTACATTCTGATCTCCCGTGAGATATTATTTACCTGTCTGCCTGCTTTTGCTGATACTTTTTTTTGACGAAATCGCGTCTGCACTCAAAATGATTTCTTCGTTCGCATGTGTTGCCAATTTTCCACGCAGAGTCCATCGCTTGCTCACAATTTCATGTCTGTATGTGAATTTACATACATTTTGCTATTGTATCTATTTTTTCCTGAATTGCCCCCCTGTAATAATGCCCTCGTGGCGCTGCAGGTACTTGTATAAATAAAAAAAATATAAATAAATAACATTTTTCCCTAGGATAATTACCAAATGGAATAATCTTAGTAACGAAGTTTCCCAGTCATCCGTAAACCTTTTTTGCTGCGCAGCTCCAGCAGTGAATGTCGGAATTCTATTACATGTGCTACTGTTATTTATTTTAATCACTGTAGCGATTCTCCACTTGTGATCATCTTAAATGTAGCGCTGTTTTTTTTTTTGCTCTTATGCCTGTTTATTACAAACCATTGTCTTTTTCATTGCTTTTTTTCTTCCGAAAGCGTATAAATACCTTAGCTGTTTTATATTTATTTGTTTGCCGATTTGTAAATGTAGCAAATGTATATCCACCCTGCCAAAAACCCGTACTAGGGTTGCAGTATTCATAAATAAATAAATAAAAAATAAATCATCTCCCTGATCTGTGAGGACCAGCAGCTGGTCATGACTTTTTATAGGATCCGGTCGTGATCGCGGTGACGAGGGGTCCATGTGTAGTGAAGTATGAGGTATAATACAGCTGTTGGAATTCGTGGATGCCTCTGTCATTTTGTCGACAAATTGTCTGTCGATAGAGCCGGCGACATCTCTGAACCCGAAGTCACCCTTCGCGTAGGTGAGGTATAGGCCGTCGAGACTGGTAGGTCTGGATAGTGCTACGTAGACCAACGTCAGTGGATGGCGCTTGTCGTATTCGTAGACTACCTGGGCGTATGTGGCCTACGTAGTCTTGTCTAAAAATCGGCTGTCAATCAATATGGTATCATCCTCGGTTAGCATGAGGCCATCGCCCAGCCTCGTAAGAAATGAAGAGGACACTGCGTCGTTCTGGCGGACTAAGTGCACTTTACGGTGCGGTGATGTGAATATCATACGTAACTTTCGTTCATGTATTCCTCCGGGGTCGAGCAATGCTTCAATATAGCTTGCTGAATCATAGGAATACAAATGTAATGTTTATTAGACTGCTACAAAAGCGGAGCCAACACTGGAATTACAGACGTTAATCTGATGTGATGCCTGCATCGTAGGAGTACACATCGTAGGAGTATCACGTATTGTTTATTGGTGTTATGTAAAATTAGATAGCAAGCACCACAACCACAATTGACGTTGCATCGATATTACGCCTGCGTAGACTGTTTTTCCAAACCAGTTTATAGACCTGGCGTGGCTCTGTGGTAGAATACCTGATTGCCACGCAGAATGCTTGGGTTCGATTCCTGCTGGGATCCTAATTTTCATTTTTTCCATTCGTCCGGTCAACGCTGCCGATGTTGGTTTTTCTTAACGCTCTCGCATTTAAGCTACCAATGTCTGTTCTCGCCGTTCCTGGGTAGATATAAACTGTCAGTCACCTGTGGCGCATACCCGTACACCGTGGCCCATGGTAAACGGGTATGTGCCACACGTGTCCAGTGGAAAGGGTTTGAAGAAGTACGCGACAGGATTTTCACGTTTTCAATGTAATGACCCGACAGTCATATTCGTCAAATCCTCTTACCCTCCCATGCAAATTTTGGTCTACACCAAGTTAAGGAGGCGATCATGAGAGCACCCAGACGTATGCGTCTAGATAGATAGATGTGTAGATAGAAACGCTGAAGGTGCCAAAGGTTCACTAAGAAATGTTTCGCATTTAAAATGCCATTTATTCTGAGCTTGTAATGGGTATTTACCCAGAACTGTCTTCACAGAAATGAAATATCTAGACATGAGCTCTGTTGAATCCAGGTTACGTTGCACATACCTCACATGACCTTGGTAACTGTATTTTGTTGAGTATACTACTAACAATAAACTATTCATTGCTATATAATGCTGTTACTTCATTTTCTACAAAACGTTGCTTCGTCATGCGTGCTTCCACTATAAGCTATCCAGTTTTTTTTTTGCTCTTGACCATTGAATTACTACTGCATTGTCTTACAGGTACAGTGTGATTCTGCTCGCACTGGTGGACCACAACTACATGTTCCGGTTCATCAACTTTGGGTCATCAGGAAGATGCCATGATGCACATGTGTATTATCAGTCAACACTGTCGCGCCTGATTGAAGGACCCATCTTCAGGAAGTGAAAAACCACATTAAGCAACGTTGCTGTGCCGCCACTGATACTTTGCGATCAGGCGTTTCCCCTCACACCGAATGTAATGAAGTCATTTGTCAGCACAAGCTCTTCTGGTGAGCAGACACACTTCAACTACCAATTATCAAAAACCAGAATAGTGGAAAATGACTTTGGACGGCTGAAAGTCTATTTCAGGTTCATAATGAAGCAGATGGAGTGCGACATCAGCCATGTGCGGATTATTGTAAGGGCATGCCGTGTGCTCAATAATATTTGAGAGCACTACAATGACACTATGCCGCAGCAATGTATCAATGAATCACAGCTGCATGACGAAGTATTTCAGCAACCAGCGCACACCACATATGCACACTTTGCTACTGGCAAGAACATTCGAGCTGCACTTGCCATGCACATCAGTCAACAAATAAACCAATAGCCAAGAGATGGTGTGAAAAAGTTCCATTGGTTGGTCTTTATTGAAAAATTGAGACATCATGTCCGCCAACTTCTCCTGTGCATTCACTTGACGAAAGCCGGCAAAAGAACGGGACACGAGAAAGAGGCAGACACACACACCGCTGGAACTAACAACTGTGACTTTATTGAAGAAAAACATTCCACCGAGCAACCTCACAACGCATGTTCAGCACGTCTGTATCACCTACAATGTCACCCGGTGAAAGAGATTACACAATCATCTTTCTTGCCATCGTTGCAACACACTAAATTCCTTGTCAATTAGGCAAATTGATGGTGTGCTTATACATCTATCTCCGCTTTTCCTAATGTAGTATGCCTCCACAATTTCCCGTTCTTCTTTGCCCTTTCCTCTTCCCAGATAAGTTACATTACTGAAAAGCGGGTAGCAACCGCATTCCCGACAGTGACGTGCAAGATTCGCCCCATCATTCGAACTCAAAGAAGCATGATGCTCACTCAACCTAGTATTAATACATCGGCTGGTTTGGCCGATGTATACCTTATCACAGGTCAACGGGATGTTATACACAACACGTGTGGCACATTTCGCGAAAAAACGCTCGTGCTTCGTAGTGCACACCGGATTGCTAGTCTTTCCACGAGCCACACGTGAGCATAGGCTAGCAAGTTTGCAGGGAGCTGAAAGAACAATATTTACGCCCTGCACCACGGCAACCTTTTTGATATTATGTGAAACCTTATGTATGTAAGGTAGAATTTCAAACGGTTTCTCTTGAATGCGTTGTGCTGGCAGACCAGTGCTATCTTGCGGCCTCTTAATCTTTTGTAGCACAGATTCTGCCACCGCGTACAGCAGATCCCTAGGGTAACCAGCAGCTTCCATCCTCTCGAACTGGTTGTCTAGGCTGGTCTTCATAGCGTGAGCGCAATTTTTTTTCAGCGCATTTAAAAAACAGTTTGAAATAATGCCTTTTTTAACGATCTTTGAATGTGCTGACCCAAACGGCAAAAGAGCTTTCTTACTCCTAGGCATAAAACACCAACAAAGATGGTCATCACCATGAAAGATTAATTGAAGCTCAAAAAATCTGATGGACCGGTTGCATGGAAGTTCATGGGTGAAGCTAAGAGCGTCAGAGGAAGCCTCAAAAGCTTCCACGACCTGGTGTACAACCCCAGGTAAGGAGTCAGGTGAAGACACTTTTAAAACAATGAGAAAATCATCGACGTATCTAAAGATACGGCAGACACGTTCATGATCTGTCAAGCCCCGAAGCGAGTTGTCAAAACGAGCTAAAAATATATTGCACAACACAGGAGCAACGCTTGACCCTATGCAAATACCCCTTCTTTGCAAGAACATCGACCCCTTAAACTCTACAACCGTGGATGACAGATACATCGTCAACAATTCTAAAAAGGCATCAACAGACACACCACAGTCATTCTGGAAGGCGATCGGCCCGAGAGTTCTATTACATCGCGTACCGCCAAAAGCAGTTCGTCATGTGGAATGCTGTAGAATAAATCTTCAACGTCGATTGAAAAGGCGAAATTAGCTCCTGGAATTCCTTCGTCGAGCACCTGCGCGACGTCATACGCGCAGTGAACACCGTAAGGGTCTTGGACTGGGAGGCTTTTCAGGTGTTTCTGCAAGAATTGACCCACCAGCTCCAGGACGCTTAGCACTCATCGACATTAGAAACCGAATGTCTGACGCACTATCCGTACGTGTTATTTCTTAGAAGTAAGTACTGACTCCGACTCGGGAATGTGAACTGCTCGTGATTCGTCATACGCAAGATGAGATTGGGTATCTTGCGTAATTATTACAATTTACGCTTCAATGTCGGCAGCTCCAATTTTGAGCGCTCTCATGCATTACTCAATTTTATTGTCACCACAAGGCTGTTACTTCTAGTTCTTTTAGGAAAAATCATGCAAGACGCGTAAAGAAAGTGTCATTTTGCAACAGCGCAAGAAACTTAGTCATCCTGTACGAAACGATTGCTAAAGTCAACACTTTGTGCTTGAATCAAAGCAATTCTGATTTTGAAGTGTTCATGCTGTACTTGCTTACATTTTCGAGAAAGGGCTCTTGCATTGAGTCGTTTAAATAAAAACGTCGCAGTTGTTTTGACGCAGGTGTGGCTCCTTCTGGTTACATTACTGCCCGCGGCTGAAGTTGGCTATTGTTTTGTCTTTTCGACCTGCCAACCCTCCACTCTAATCACGCTAACGTTTACGACAGCATTAAACGGCAGGTAACTTATAATTTATAAGTTACGTGGCTGTTACAACAATTTTATCTTTGTGTTTCCTTCATTTCCGTTTAACATAGAGGTTACATTGAGAGTAGCGTGCCATTTTAGAGGCGACAGCACAGCGATATGCACTGTAACCTTTATATTCTAACTTATAAAAAGCGCAGTGATTCATCTGTCAGCGGACCTACACTATGGAGTGGAAGTTTATTGATCATTGTGTCACATCGCGGTCTGCCTTTTCAAAGGCTGGCTTTAGCAAGTGAACAGCGGATAATGCATACACAGAACGGGTCTTGACAGCACAAAAGCAAATCATAGAAGCAGCCATTTTACATTGCGGGATACTGTGTCAAGCGATGGTAGGGCATGAATTAAAACTTGGAGTTCAATAAAGTGAGCCCGCTTCCACAACACGTAATTTAAGAAGTGGCATAAAATCCGCACAGACATGGGCAGAAGCACATGAACAAAGACCTTCTTATGTTGGTTAAATGTATGTGCTAAATAACTTCTTCAGTTGCTCTTACATCTCTTTTGCATTTAAAATTGATTTGCCCCAGTGAAGCTTGGCTAATAGCGGAGAAGAGCCATCATGGTAAATGGCGACACGATAAAGTAGAGTGAGCACGCGACAACCGACAAAATTAATCTAACGATGCAATCGACGAACCATTTCCAGAAGTGTTTGCCGTCTTTGCCTTGCCAATAGTGAACATAAATAGCAAAAGCAAGTCTCGTCTACAAATGATGATGCTCTGTCCCAAAGGCGTATATTATTCCCCCCGTTAGCAAAGACTAATGTAATTTCCAGCAAAACTAAATAAGTTACCGAGAGAATAGTTTATGAAGAAGTCTGCACAAAGTAGTAATTGTGTCGTGGCACTGTCACTTTCATGCTAGTCTCCGTTTCATTGTGACGTGGTAACCGGAGTCATAAATGCGCTAAGATCTTGGGCCAGTTAATTTTCAGATATTTTATGAGGGGAGCAGAAGCGGATTGCAGTGACAAGTGCAATGCCTGTCCCCTCGTAGGCGATGTCACTGTCGACCGATTTCGTGCTGTTGTGAAAACATCCTCTTACGTCGTCCTGTGAAGCAACGGCCGGGGGCACTGTTTACCATAAACTTTGAAATAGAAAATACCAACTTATATAGCAAAATGACGCATAAAATCATCGACAGAACTGCGCTATATGTAAAGTACGGAAAAACAAAACAGAAAGTTGCTCTAGCGTCAAAATAAGAACACTTCCATTGTGGTTTAAAACAGAAATGAACGAGCACTTGGTATACGTACCACGAAAATTGCGCGTGGTTGAGGGCCAAGCTTTCCAGCTTTATGGAGAAGCCAACGTCGCAGCTGGCTACGATGTTCTGGACCTTGAAATCATGGAACTTCGCCTGTAAGGACGGGAAAAAAGGAAGCGGGGCTAAAAGTATGATTCATGTTGAAAAGAAGTTTTACTACCAATGACCACCGAAGGATGAACTAGAACCTGCTGCCGGCAGGGTAATAAAAAATTTTGCGTCGTATTGGCTTCAGTCGAGGACATTGTAAGAGGAAGGGGATCGCCACCGGACAAAAGGTGTGCATGTGTGTTCTGTGTGTCCCATAACTGCTGCTTCTTGATTCCATAAGCGCTGCGAGTAACCACCTAATTCTTTTATCAGGAAAAGCTTTAAGTCCATTACAGGGACAGCTACAGATGATTTCGGAGCGTTGGCATGGACTGACGTGGGAAGCACGTTAGCCATTACGTTGCCTGGGCACCCAGCGTACTACTACATGCTGTTTGTTTGTGTAAATAGTGCACATGAGTGAGTAGAGCGAGACAAACACATTAGTTTTGTACCTTCTGAGAGTATTTAAAGTTTTTACGACGCTTAAGAAAACGGTAAATATGAGTGCATTCTTATTCCTACTATGGTATTTAATGTAGGTATAGTGGTTATGCAGCTTGACTGCTGACCCGAAGATCACGGGATCGAATACCGGTCACGAAGGCTGCATTTTCTATGGAGGCAAAAATGTTTGAGGCCCGTGTGCTTGGATTTAGGTGCACGTTAAAGAACTCCAGGTGGTCGAAATTTGCAGAGCCCTCCACTACGGCGTCTCTCATAATCATATCTTGGTTTTGGGACGCCAGCTAATATTATTATTAGTATTTAATGTGTGTAGCTGCCGCCAGTATCACGTAAACCTTTGCTGTGAAAATGCTTGCTTGGGCGCAGAACACCGACATACTAAAAAACTAGGCCAACCGCTGCATAATACACGCCAGCATGAGACTGCGATGCGCCTGTGAAAAATCCCGAGTAAGTGTATTTGTGTTGCCGTTCGAGAAAATATATCTTGATATGTGTCATGAGCGCGTGTTTTGTAACCTCCATAAAACAGACTCCACACACTATAAACCGCCACTGCCATAGTGGGAGCTGCTTTGCGGGAGCCATCAATTGATGTTGATGGAATGGGACGCGCATATCCTCTGCCAGATCGCTCACACGCAGAGGGTAGGGCTCTCTCACTCGAGGACAAATATGAAACTGGGTTGAGCTGGACAAGTCATTCTAGATATGGTATGTGACGCGTTCATCGTTTGCACTCACTTTCATAAAGTACACAAAGAATAAGTATGATCTCTGCATAAGAAGCGACTGCTTGTCTCGTTCTATGTAAAGATTTTCTGGTGGGCTGCTCCTGAAGTCACCTATAGAAACACGAATACCAAGTGATGGACAAGGTCCAGCATCTTCGAGATGCTTGGTGAGGCAGGCTAATAAATTGTGGCTCCTTAGTCTCGACGCGTGTGTATAAGGCTCTTGTACAAATTCAGCAGTCACTTTTTGTCACTGCCCAATGTAGTTCGTGACAACACTTAGAATGTTCATTGTTTTCAAGCACTTTTTTTTAGATATCTTAAATGTGGCACAAAGGTTAGCCTTGTGTCCAGAATGAAGCCGATGAGCTTACGTTGTGTTTGTACAGGCAAATGCTTACCCTGTGGGTGAATATAGTGCCACGTGCGTTTCTTATCACTTTTGCTGTATTCGGTTTGCGCCCACAAAGAATGTCAGCAACGCTCAGCGCAAACCGCGCCTCATTGTTCGAGAAGCTTCCCGATTATTGTAGATCGTTTTGTTATGATTGCGCGCAAGACGCGAACACTCGAACTTATTTTAGAGTTTGCGCGGCAACCAGCGATAACGCTGGAATATTCGAAGGCACATGTATAAATGCCGACGCGCTTCACCGCTTGTCAGTTGATGGACGGTCGACGCTCTGTTCGCCGCTATCAGTGTATTGCTGTAGTTTGACTTTCTGTTTCCCGGCCACAAGTTCGGCCAAATAAACAGTTTCATGACGTGCTGACGTGCTGACTGCTGCCTTCGTCGACGTCACGACCACGTGACCATAGGGATCGAGGTGTAGGCCTCTCTTTGTAAATAATAGGACGCAGGTGCTTTTTTGTGCAATGGCGTTGAACCCCTTCTCGTCTGCCCATTTGGCCACCTTCCTCAAACCACCCTATTGGAAAAACCAGTGGCGCTGTCCCAGTGCCATACATGATTATAGGACCAGTGTGGTGCTGGGCACTGGGACGCTGGCACACTGCACGAGGCACACTGGACGCTGGTGCGCGGTACACTGGGACACCGGTTCCGGGCCGAAATCGGGCTTTTAAATTTGTTGTGGGAATTTTGGTCATGCTCAGATCGTAGTTATGGCTAAAACACGAGCACTGCGACAAAAAAAGAAAAAAAAAACCGCGAAAAGAAAAATCGAGCGGCATTCGAGCCCACCACCTCGTGGCAGCTTAGATCGGGAGCCTGACACGTAAGCGCTACACCACGCATCAATGACCACATTTTCTTCGTGTTATAACTCATTCCTATGGCCGGTATTTTCATTTTCTCGTTTAGTTAAGCGGCTTTGTCTCTCCGTGCGCGCGACAACCTAGCAGAAGGTAGTTAATATCGTACATTTTAACTGCGCATTGAACACCAGTTTTCGCCACCCGTTTGGGTGTATTTTCTGTCAATCTTGTATATGTTCCGCGTACTACATCCGCAGTACTTCCGAACCGAATATGTATCCGAACTGACCGTTAGCCTTTGAGCTGTACTCCGCGTGCCACGATCGCTGTGAAGAACGTGGATATTCAATTACGAAGAATTTCTTAGCCGTTCCAATGTAGTTTCAATCATAACGTTCCAATCATAACTGACTCAAGCGAGGTCATATGTGCTTCTTCGAATACACAAATCACAAGCTAAAAAAAAACGTATGGCAGCTTCACTACGGCGAAACCTCAGGAAGTGTGTAACACGGGCACCCATCGATTGCCGTTGGTGGACTTCCCATTGCTCCGTTTGCCAAAGCGTAGATGACGCCAATGTTTCAGGTAGGCATGCAGGGTTTCCCCGGCGCGAGTAGAGTATTGTTAGGGAGATTGCCAAACTCGGCGTGGGACATGTGTGCTACTTTCTGCTATCGATGTCCTGCTTGGTGCGGCAGTTGAGATACGCGTCGTCTGCAGCAAGTTCCGTCAGGGTATTTCCCCCATCAGATATAGCGACGCAGCGCCGGCGAAGAGCAACGGGAGGAGCATTCGCTCGCTCGGCGAGGTGGTCGCGCCCTCTCTTGCGCGGCACAGGAGCCAGCCTCAAGTTTATAAAATATTTATAGCAATTTCAAGTTAATTATTGCCATTAATTTTTTGTTATTCTGTTACTCTATTATTTTAAATCTTGTTCGTTCATTTTAACCTGGTTTTGAGCATTGTTAGCCTTCTTATGGCCTGTATTGAGCCCCTTACTGTGAGCGTGATCACGCCACATGAGATGCATGGATGGACGACAAGCCGGGTCCCTAAAATGCTCCGCACTTAAAACGCCGAGATTGAGCGTTGTTAGCGCCGCTTGTGACGGATTTCAGCGGAGCGGTACGAGCCCATATAGAAGAACTGACTGCTCGAGTAGGTTGATGCTGATTATCAGACTAATACTAACGTCATAGTGTGTTGCGAATGATAAGTTCTTTGGATACAGTTATATGAACTAAATTCACGACACTCGATCGCACACTCCAGAGAGAGCACGCGCGCGCGCTCTAAACATTATTGTTTTAGCGTGTACGCATGTCCGTCGATTAACTAAAGCTAGACAAATGTTGGACATAGAGTGAGACAATTAATATTTTGAAAATAAAGTAAAAGCTCGTTAATTAGACACTCGTTAATTTGGAAAATCAGATAATTCGGACGTGTTCACTTGTCGCGGCCAGTATATGCATTGTTTAATGGCATCAAACACTCGTTAATTCCGTCATATTTGGCCGCAACCCAGTTAATTCGGACGATACTCGGAGCGCCACAAGCGCGAAGTGCCGCAAATGCGTGGCCGAAATGAACGAAAACGGCGTACGCGGACAGCTTCAGAAAGGCGCGGTCGCCATCCACAATCACGTTGTTGGTACATAATAGGATATGGATTCAGAGCACGTTTCGGATTAAGACACGTGGTCTTGAACCCGCGTTGACATTGTGAGCGAATTCGCAAATGACGAAAATTGCGGCTTTTGCACTGCTTTACGCAATAAACTACTCAATTTGCATATTCCTCAAGAAAATAAAAGTGCATTGATGTGACAGACATTCATTTATTGTTTTCTTCATAGTTTAGATAGTTCGGCATTCGGTTAATTCGCACAGTTCTTGCGGTCCCTTGAAATTCCCTTCCAATGATGCGTGATATGATTCCATTTCATCCATACAAACTTCTTGATTTCGTCGGTTTATCTGATTCGCTGCCGCCCTCTGTTCCCTTTGCCTTAAAGAAATCATGACACACCTTTTCCAGGTATTCTTCGAATGATCTCGGTATCGAAATATAGCCTTTAGAATTGATTGGCGCAAAAATTTCTGGAATCCATCATGAACGGGCGCAATTACAACGGTTTGCCGCGCGATTTGAGCGCTTTCTCTCTTCCCGACGAGAGCGCTAGAAGCTAAGCAGAGAGGGAGAGCATGGGGGAAGAGAAGTTACTTCAGCGCGCGTGATGAAACACGATCGCTGTCTCCCCTTGTGAATTCTATGCTCGCTAGTGTGGCTACTGTGTAATGTTAGACAATGGAGGGCAGCTTTGCACGTAACGGCAGCCCGTGGCAAGAAGTGCATCAGATCCTATCCGCGATCTTCATTTATATCGGCTATTGGCCAATAGCATGCAGTCTGTTGTTCGACGTCATACAGCAGGCGCCGGTAGCACCGAAAAGGGTGGTCACAGGTCCGTGTATGAATAGAGGACGCCTGAGACAATGGCAAATTCGCGCTCGGCTTGCAAACTCTCCTTGCCACTCACGACTGCAAGATTTGGCTCAGTAGTTCATAGCAGTGTCTGCTTTTCACAAGATGCGTTTTCTCAGCAAGCCCGAGGGGTGGTTCATAAACATTCCGTTGCTCTGATGCCAGTTGTCTGTACTATGCATTATGCGGCCTGCCAAGTTACGTTCGTTTCGCTTGGCATTATCTAGAATATTGGCACGCGCGCTTTTTTTTTTTTGATGTTATCAGGTTTAAGCCACAAAAACTTTTAGCACCGCTCGTCGCAGGACGCGCCACAATATTTAGACACTTCGCAATTTTCACAGACTGTTCTGCTAAGAATACACGCACAGACCACGAGTTTTTTAAAGCTTTATTCCGGTGTACAGCGAAAACTGCATACCGAGGAAATTGGGCTAAGAGTGTTACGATACACCTGATGAGGGCCCAACTTCACTTCGGTGGTTCATGTACATGTGGCAGCATGAATTTTGCACAAATTTATTCAGTGGTGATACCATACAATCTTATACAATGTGTCAGTTTTACAATCTATGAAGTCACTGCATCGAATAAAAGCATCTCTCATGTTAAATGCAATAATAAGAAATACAAAATGAAGTATATCTCATCAGTCACATATATACAATAGTAGGTTAAGACAGCTATTAATGGCTGGTAAATATTTATTAGACACGAAAATCATAACAATATTACCATATTAAGAAGACAAAATTAAGTTTTTTTTTACATTTCTGCTAATAGCAAACTGTTTAGAATAGTTGAAGGAAGGTTACAGTTTGAATATTACCTTATTAGAAAATCAATTTTTGGACGAGCACTTAAGGTACGAGGCATAATAACCGAAAGTTTTGAAGGCCGTAATTTCTTCGTGCTGTATCGAAGTCATAGAATTTATGTCGAAAATTGTAAGATGTGTTAACATTTAGATACCATTGTTCAACACTTTTTATCATTTTTGAGAAGATTGTGTAAAAGAACTGATGATTTCTTTAGATATGTTTGTGAAGTCTTCAACAGACTGCGTCTAGAAATGTATTTTTCGTGCTTTCATGAATTGTCAAATTTTCAATAGAACGTACAGCTCTTTTTTGAGTATTCAAAGCTTCATTACGTTAGTCTGTGTCAGCGCTACCCATGCAAGTATGTAGTAATGGAAATGACAGTAAGCAAGCAAGTAGTACAATAAAGAGCAGCTTTAGTCTAACCGGCAATGCATAACGTAATATGTTTATTATGCCTATAGAGCGAGTAACTTTAGTGGCTAAATAATTGACTAGTTCTGACCACAACTTATTGTCATGAAATACAACCCCAAGACATTTGATTCGCGTGGAATGTTCTTTCCGCGATATTTTAAACAGAACTCATTATGAATGGTTTTATTCTTAGGCCTGAATAGTGCACACTCTGTTTTAGTAACGTTTTATTGTGACCGATTGTTTGTAGCGATATTGCTACTTCAGATAACCATGCGTTTGCTGTATACTGCAATTTTTGACAATTCTGTCCGGCGAAAAATACATCCGTGTCGTCAGCATAAATCACAATGTCGTTAGTGCTTTGTACGTTGGCTATGCCGTTGATATATATTAAAAATAAGACGGGACCAGCTATAGACCCTCGTGGTAAGCCTGTTGAGATGATTCCTGTGTTTGCCTTAATATTATTTGCAGAAGTGAATTGTTGGTGAATATTTCAATAGTTACTGAGTAAGTCTAACGCAACTCCTCTGATACCGGAATAACTCAATTTCCTTTTTGGGGGCGAAGCTCCTTAGGGTGTGGGTCGTTCGCTCCTTTGTAGCAGTAGTAGTATGTAGCCACCTCGCCCGATCGGCAACGGGCGAGCGCCGATCGGTAAAGACCCCCCCCCCCCTCTCTCGCCTCGCGACGCCGACGCTCCGCGCTCGCTGCGTTGCAGATGCGTGCTCTATGAAAAACCGACTGCTCGCGCAAAACCGATTGAAAAAAAAAAACCGACTGCCCGCGCTGCACAACCGTTCACTGACCACCCCGTATATACTCGCCTTTGTTTCAAGATTGCGACAGCAGCAGCACGTGTTGCACCCCAAGAAACTTCCGGTGACCTCAATTATCACTCTCTAACACCGAAGCAGAAAGCGTGTTTTAGGGACGTAGCTCCTCTTAGTCTAACCTTGTCACGTCTCCGTTGTCCGGCGTAAACAGATCCCCCGTATGATGCAATAAATGGCGCTGTCTCATAGAAGTACATACAAACTGCAGTTCAGGGACGATATTCTAGATGGCGCTGTACACAATCTGTGTCGTCATCACCATTTCTCGTCTCATTTCCTAGATGGCGTTGGTCCAATAGAATTGTGTGCAATATGGCGCTTCTGTGAATCGACACTAGATGGCGCTGGAAGTGCCGCTGCTCTCCGATTGGCTGCTGCGCGGGCTGCGCGGGGATGTGCGGGGAGCGAGCTCCTCTCTCATTCTCCTGGATCGTCGCCGTACGTGTCGATACAGTGAGTGTCGGATCGTTGGCGGAGCATGGACGATGCACAGCGGCGGGCGCTCGCTTGGCGGCAGCCAGGCGGATCCCGTGACGGTGCGCGCCAAGGACGCCGCTGCGAAACGCGCTCAACGAGAAGCGAATCCCGAGACCATGATTGCTTCAGGAGCTTCGCCCAAGCTCTTCATCATTCACCCGTGGATATGCTGTAATTTTTTAAAGTTGTGCCAGATTAAGGAAAGACTCTTTTTCCGCTTTCAGGTAAAAAGAAGGCGCTTAAAGTGAAGGACTGACTCTTGTAATGTTTTTTGTGCAGCTTAGAGGATTATTTATTTAAAATATTTGGCCAGACACAGGAAGAGAAGTGTTGAAAATGTGCGGGCTACTCGCTAAGGTTTTTGTTCCGCGTGAATGCTTGTAGGCTACGCCGGCGCACGAAACCGGAAGCCGTCCAGCAGCTGCGTTTGCAAACAGCGAAAGGGTCTATAGGCACTGGATTTTGACCTCTAAGGTAGTGCCTGTGGAACGGAGCTTATTGGCGACAAGTAGCACTTGAGAAGCAGGCTCACGGAAGCTGAAAGCGGGCGGCGAAAACCAACACAAGAATCACAGTCCAAACGCCAACAGCTCGCGCTCGGCTCTTTCAGCTAAGGTCGTGGCCCACTGCCGCATATGATCTTCTTCTTCCCTACAATTACCCCGGCGACAAAGAGGAGCCAGCCTGGCGAGTCAAGGTGACGAAGGACGAACGGGTCGTGATATGGCTTGAGGCGACTCACGTGGACAGTCTCGCGACCAAGGCGGCGCCTGTCTGTAGATGGGTTGACCGGCTCGATCACGTACGTCACATGAGATCGACGTTCCACGACGCGATAAGGACCTAGATACTTGGGGGAGTGAAAGGGCAGTCGAAGCCAGACGAGCGAGCCTACGGCGAAAGTCTCGACTTGCTGGTCGCGGTCATGGCATTCTTTGTCTTGGGCTTGCTTGTCCGAGGTGAATGAGCGGGCCAACTGACGACACTCTTCAGCGTGCTGTACAATTTCAGAAACAGGGCTGAATTCGGAGGCGTTCGGGCGATACGGTGAAATAGTGTCAAGGGTGAGGCATGGTTCACGACCATATAAAAGAAAGAAAGGCGAGAAGCCTGTGGTTGACTGCGTGGCGGTATTATATGCATAGGTCACGAATGGGAGAACGACGTCCCAGTTAGACTGGTCCGAATTGACATACATCGCGAGCATGTCTCCCAGTGTTCGATTGACGCGCTCAGTTAGACCGTTGTTCTGCGGGTGGTAGGCTGTAGAGGTGCGGTGAACCGTGCGGCAAGCGCGAAGGAGTTCTTGAAGAACTTCGGATAAAAATACTGGCCCTCTATCGCTCAGTAGTTCGCGTGGTGCACCGTGACGGAGGACGAAGCGACGTAAGACAAAATTGGCAACGTCACGAGCACTAGCAGAAGGTAGCGGCGCTGTTTGAACGTATCTAGTGAGATGGTCGACGGCGACAATCACCCATTGATTGCCAGCCGCAGTGTACGGAAGGGGTCCATACAGATCAACGCCAACACTGGTCGAGAGGGCGTGCAGGACACGGTAGAGGCTGCAGTAATCCGGGTGAATGGGCAAATGTCTTCCGTCTTTGGCATAGTTGACAGGACCGAATGTATTTCTGGACGAAGGTGTACATACCACGCCAGTAGTAACGCTGGCGGAGCCTGTGATACGTTTTCAACAGGCCAGCGTGAGCATGTTGCGGGTCGGCATGAAAATACGCACATATGTTAGACCGCATGTGGCTTGGTATAACCAAGAGCCATTTACGACCATCCGCTTGGTAGTTTCTGCGGTATAATAGCGCGTCCCGTATCTCAAAATGTGAGGCTTGGCGGCGAAGGGCACGAGGGTATGCAGACGCTGAAGTGTCGGAAAGGATGTTAAGCAGCGAGGCAATCCATGGGTCTTTTCGCTGCTCAAGTGACATGTTCGGCACAGAAATGGCAGAGATGGAAAAGTTGGCGTTTGAGTGCGTGTCTGTGTTGGATCTCACTGGTGATCGGGACAGTGCGTCCGCGTCAGAATGTTTTCGTCCTGAGCGGTAGATGACGCGAATGTCAAATTCTTGTAGGCGAAGAGCCCAACGTCCAAGGCGACCTGAGGGATCCTTTAGCGAAGCCAACCAACAGAGTGCGTGATGGTCGGTTACGACGTCGAAGCTCTGTCCGTACAAGTATGGACGAAACTTGCTTAACGCCCACACAATTGCGAGGCACTCTTTCTCGGTGACTGAGTAGTTAACTACCGCTTTTGTGAGTGCGCGGCTAGCATATGCGACGACGTACTCTGGAATGCCGGGCTTACGTTGCGCGAGTACCGCGCCAAGAACAGCGCCACTAGCGTCTGTGTGCACTTCAGTCGGAGCAGCTGGGTCATAATGGCGCAGAATGGGCGGTGACGTAAGCAGGCGGCGCAGTGTACGGAAGGCTTCATCACATGCTGTGGTCCAGTTAGATAGATTAGCGGGGCCAGCCAGTTGTTGCGTAAGTGGTGCTATTATCGATGCAAAGTTACGGACGAAACGACGAAAATATGAGCACAAGCCGATGAAGCTCCGAAGTTCTTTGAGCGAAGTCGGCTTCGGAAACTCGGCTACTGCACGAAGTTTGTCCGGGTCCGGGAGGATTCCATCCTTCGACACAACATGGTTAAGTATAGTGAGTTGGCGAGCCCCGAAGCGGCACTTCTTCAGATTAAGCTGAAGGTTTGCCTTAGTAAGGCACTGAAGAATGGTGCGCAAACGGTCGTTGTGTGTAGGAAAATCTGGGGAAAAGACGACGACATCATCAAGGCAGCATAAGCATATCTGCTATTTTAGGCCGCGTAAAATGCTGTCCATCATCCGTTCAAAAGTTGTAGGTGCACTGCACAGACGGAATGGCATTACCGTGAATTCGTATAGGCCGCCTGGCGTAACGAACGCTGTCTTGGGTCGGTCACACTCTGCCGTCGGGACCTGCCAGTAACCCGAACGCAAGTCCAGTGAAGAAAAGAATTCGGCACATTGTAGGCAATCGATGGCGTCGTCGATGCGAGGAAGAGGGTAGACATCTTTCCGCGTTATTTTGTTCAGTCGTCGGTAGTCCACACAAAACCTAATCGAACCATCCTTTTTCCTAACTAGTACAACAGGGGAAGACCAGGGGCTGGAAGAAGGCGTGATGACGCCGTGCTGAAGCATGTCATCGACTTGCTCCGCAATTATGGTACGTTCCTTCGGTGATACCCGGTAGGGCCGTTGACGCAAAGGAGGGTGAGTTCCAGTATGGATTGTATGAGCAACTGTGTTCGTTTGACTCAGTGCCTTCTGCGGAAGGTCGAACGAATCTCGAAATTCATCCAGAAGGGTGATAAGCTGTTCGCGTTGATCCGGAGGAAGCTTGCTGTCGATGGAGCGGTTGAATATATCCGAGGAGATGGCATCCGGCGTAAAACGAGGTGTGACAGCGTTCAATTGAAGTTTTGGGCCAGTTTCGTGGGATTCAATGGGCACTATACAATTGTCGTGTACAGGCTGAACGTGGCCAAGCGTCTCGTGAGTATGTAAGGTGAGGGGGCATAAGCGTGGGTTGCAAACGACAATTCCAGTCGCATCTTAGTGCGGTGGCAGAAGGGCATATGGCAGAGACGTACCGTGGCGGCGAATGAAAACGTCAGATGGCGCGAACACAACGGTGGAGCCAGAAAATTCAGTGCGATAGACAGGGACAATGACGGCACTGAGAGGAGGAACGTCAGTGTCGGTGGCAACACGGAGCTTGCCAATGTGAGGTAGTTCGGTGTCAGTGAACGGGGCATCGGAAAACGCCGAAAGTTCCACCTGAGCGCGAGCGCAGTTAATGACGGCGTGGTGACGCGACAAGAAATCCCATCCGAGTATCACGTCGTGAGAACACGTGGCCAACACGAGAAACTCTATGTCATACAATACGTCCTGAATGATGACTGGCCGCACATGCTCCAACCGGTCGAACTTGTTGCGCACTCGCTGTACTCAGCGAAAACTCGGAAGGCGGCGTCGTTACTTTGCGTATAGAGCGGCAAAGTTTTCGGCTCATCACAGATATGGCAGCACCGGTGTCAACAAGCGCGAGAGTTCGTAAACCTTCGACAAACACTTCCATAACATTGGCGGGGGACAGGCGAGGACTTGTACAATGTGACAACGACGCAGCTCGTGCCTCCGGAGCTGCGGCAGTCAGTTTTCCGTCTCCAGGGGGTTCGGTCGGCGACGCAGGGGTGACAGAGAACGGCGCCGTGGTGAGGGTGAGCGACGGGGAGCGAATGATCGGTACTCGTGAGCAGGTTGGCGGTCTCGGTCGGCTGGTAGCGGGTCACGTTCAGCTGGTAGTCGGTCACGTTGAGGGGGCAGTTCTCGTTGCGCGTCGTACGGGGCCCGGAAAGAGTAGTTGGAATGTCTCGTTACAGGCGGGGTCGCTGCGAAGCGCCGGCGACAGAAGCGTGCGACATGGCCTGGGTACCCGCATGCGTAATAGATTGGGCGATTGTCAAGTGTGCGCCAGGGGTTTCCGTTATATCACTGCTGTGTACCAGGAAATGACGTCGTTGGCGCTCGCACAGGTTGGGCAGTCGACACAGGTAGAGGTCGCGGTGGCGTAGCAGCAACGGCCGCATAACTCAGTGGCGCGGCGACAGGTGTTGGCTGAGAGGCGCACGGCAGTGCCTCGGAGACCTGCTCCTGTATAACCTGTCGGATGGCGGGCGCGACACGCTCAGTAGCGTGTTCAGTTGTTGGTAAGTACAACAGGCACGACAGTTGTCGAGCCACTTCCTCGCGCACATATGGTTTGATTTCTGACAGCAGCGTGTTGTGCTCACCACTGATGGTCAACGCCGCCAGAGTGTTGTCTGTAGCCGCTGCTCGCCGCGCCAAGACCCGTTGTTTCCGCAGTTCGTCGAAACTCTGGCAGAGAGTGGCGACTTCAGACACGGTCCGCGGGTCCTTGGCCAGCAACATCTGAAAGGCGTCGTCGTCTATCCCCTTCAAGATGTGTTTGGTCTTGTCTCCTTCACTCATCGAAGGGTTAAGGCGATTGCACAAGTCCAGCACGTCTTCGATGTAACATGTAACTTGTGAAGCGTTCTCCCTGCAGCTGTGTACGACCTCGAAGGCGCTGTTCAGTACGGAGCTTCCGTACCTCGGGGCGACCGAACACATCCGCAATGCGTTGCTTGAAGGCACTCCAAGTGGCGAATTCCGACTGGTGGTTCTGAAACCAGAGGCTTGCGACCTCTTTCAAGTAGAAGGACACATATTGAAGTTTCGACGGATCGTCCCACATGTTGCTCGCGCCCACTTTTTCGAATGTCGACAGCCAATCTTCAACGTCTTGTTAATCGGTGCCGTCAAAGAAAGGTGGATCGCGCAGGCGCAGCGCAGTGGGCACGATGACCATCGGAGGTTGGGCCGTGCCTTGCTGGGTGGTTTCGTCGGCCATTTCTGGGGGAACGGGCAGTCTCCAGTTTCGGAGTTCCAGGTTGAGTACCCAGCACCTCCACCACTCTGGAACGGAGTTTATTGGCGACAAGTAGCACTTGAGAAGCAGGCTCACGGACGCTGAAGGCGGGCGGCGAAAACTAACACAAGAATCACAGTCCAAATGCCAACAGCTCGCCCTCGGCTCTTTCAGCTAAGGTCGTGGCCCACTGCCGCATATGATCTTCTTCTTCCCTACACCTGTGTGAGATTTCTCCTGTGCGTGATTAAACAA